>NC_040908.2:62635870-62941093 GCF_004126475.2 Phyllostomus discolor | reverse complement strand
GAACTTTGCTAAGCTCCCCCAAAAAAAAACACATAAAAACATGGACAACTGCCTTCAAGAAACTTATAGTAATAAACAAACAAACAAAAAAGAAATAGAAATGTCTTTACAAACCAGAAACCTCTATGTCTGATTTTATCATTATACCCCTGACTTAATATTATCATTATTATTATCTAAAACTTGAAATTCTCTCAATTATAAATAAAAAAGTAAGCAGTTAAAATTTTCCTTTGTGTGTTTTTTGAGAACTTCGTCAAATTTTTACAATACTGAAAAAACTTAATAATTCAACTGGAATTTGAAGGACAAGGGAAAAGATAATAATTCAGGGAGCCCCAAGATTTTCCCTTTGGCCTAAGACCAGTGGAGCCTTGGGTATCCCTGTGCCTGTTGACAGGGCATCAGAATAGCTCAGGGTTACATCTGGAGCCCACCACTCTTTAAGGTCTTGGCAGGCTCAAAAATTCTACAGAGCATTGGGTAGGTTCCATTCACTGAGAGGTAGTCTCAAATGTTTGGAGAGTTTCTACATTCGTGGGAAATATTCTGACAAAGGATTTTCAGTGGTTCCTCCTAAGCAGAGTCACTCCTATGCCCAGTATTAATAAGGAGAAGATCAGAATGGTTTGACATTAATGGATCCATCTGCCCTGGTTTCTATACACATTTCATATGAATTTGGTGAGTGTAGGTTTTCATGGAAATCTGATAGTTTAACTCATCTTGCACTGATGTCATTGGTAGAGATGGGTCCAAACTCATCAATGTCACTGGTAGGCATGGCTCCATGGGTTTGAATTCTGGTGCCTCTGTTTCTCACCTGTGAGGGCTTGAGTAAGCTCCTTTACTTCTCTGAGCCTCAGAATGCTCATCTCTAAAATGGGTTTTGATGGGTTGTGTAAATGGTATAATTCATGTAAATGTGTCTAGTAACAGTGATCATTCAGTGTTAGTGATACATAGCTATGAGTAGCAGCCAAGGACATGCTAGAGGAATGTGGTAGTTCTGCAGCAGGTCAATTATGAGTCTTATGGAGACAGCTGGTTCTGGTCTAGATCTGGAAGGAGACTAGGAAGTAGCTGTTCTCATCCACACAGGCAGGAGCCGAGACCTCTCCTTCTCTAGCAGAGAAAGAGATTGGGTTGAGTACTCCTCACATGACAGTGCCTGCCTCATTTTTTTAAGTTAATTAACTAATTTAGCTAGCTACTCATACAGGAAATATGTTGTAAAAAAAATCACATAAAATCAGGTAAAGAGTACCAAGTACATTTGCACTCACTGCTCCCTCTCTTCTCACTGCCCTCTTCAGAGGTAACTGCCTGGGATGTGCCCTTCCATACTTGCTCTACACACATGTAGTACTTGTGCATATATAATTGGTTATTGGGTTTTTTAAATTCAAGTGAAGCCAGTCTGTTATTTTCCTATAACAGCCTGTTATTACTTTAACAGTATATCTTTGGAAATATTTTCAAGTCAACACAAATAACTCACTTATTCTTGTTAATGTCTATACAGTAATTCAAGTCATAGAAGGCCCATAATCTCTGTAATCAATCCTCTACTGGTGGATATTTTGGTTACCCCCACCCCCTTTCGGAGGCGTGCTATGGTAAACAATACTACAGAGATAATATCAGTGTGGAGACCATTCCTTCTTGAGCCCAAATACATTCAAACTTCTGAGTTAAGGATATTGCAGACCCTTGAAATGAAAAGGTACTACATTTTAAAGCAGAGCTGGGTTCACTTTAGTTGAATAAGTATTCACTGAGACTAGACTACATATATGAAGCCAAGGAATCCCATCAGGGATGGGGCGACTGGCACAGGGGTCAAGTGACAGGCAGCTTGAATGAATCTAAGCAACTTTCAACTGTCTTTTGCTGTTCTGTTCAGCTGCCAACTTAGACTGGGTTTTGCTCTGAGGATTTCAAAAACACCATGGACATGTGACAATGCACAAATAATCTAGTAGGAGCTGAGAGAGGTGGGGGACAAGATGGGGAGGCATGGCATGCACATGCACAGGTAGCCAGCATTATATTATTACAGACACTGCTCCTTTCATCAAACATTTATGGAGCCCGTCTTGAGCCAGGGACTGTGGAAGTCTGGTAGGCGAGATGAGGATGGGTACCCATACCCTGCCACCAAGCGCCACCACCTATCATTCAGAGGGAAAAGGAAACATGAAACCAGGTTAAGATGTAGGATAGGGTGTACAAAGAATAAAAGGGGTATAGAAACTAGATCAGGAGAATCCAGAGTGGGGAGAATAATATAATACTTTCATCTGGGAGAAGGGGGAAGGGAAAGGGATGAAGATGACTTACTGTCTTCTCCCTGCATCGCCCACCTGTGTGGATGGCATTAACATCCCCACAACCCAAGCTGGAGCTTCCAGGAGCATCTTCAGTTTCTCCCATTCCTTCATATGTGAATCCCTGTAATGAATCCCTAAATGCTCTCAGTTACAATTACAGAATAGCACTCCCGTGTCCTCCCAAATTCAGGTCCTTGCCCTCTCTTGTCAGAATATTTGGAGGAGTTTTCTAACCCATGTCATCCAGATTGTCTACTTGCTGCCTCGAGAATAATTACCCAAAATCACAAGTATGATCATGTCACTCATCTGCTTAAGATCTTTTGCTGACTTCCCTCACTTAGCATAACAGTATCAAAACTTTATTACTATCCTATCAGCTTCCCTATTTTATTTTTGTCATAACTTCGTATGTCCTTTTGCCAGTTTTTTGCTGGTCTCTCAGTCTGTTACCTTCACTTCACCATGATGCTCTGTATTTCAGGGGCTTGGTGTCTACAGACTTTTTCCAACGGCATTTCTATCAGGACTTAGAGTATTCCAATCACCAACCAGCAGGAAACTGGAAGGCGGAAGAAAGAGACAATCTTCCTTCCACAGCAGTTCCTGAAGGTCTAGTGGTTGCTGTTGTGGCAGCAGGAACACAGTGGTTCTAGATTCCAGCAGCCTGAAAGGGGGAACCTTTTCAGTGGTTCAAGCCCTGGTCAAGGTGATGCCACCTTGTTGGATCCAGAACTGAAGGCACCAGCAACCTCTGGGTTCCAGCCCAGGAACAATAGCAGCTTTAAATTCCCTTCTTCTTGTTTCTCTTCCAGCTCTTCAGTACCTTGGTAACCAATTCCCTGTATTCAGTTTTCTCATTTAAAATACCTATGGTAATGTCTGTTTTCCATAGTTGACTCCTTTACTATTTTTCTCAGTTACTCCTTAAAAAACAACAAAAAGAACTTGATCTTATCCTAAGTAGTAATATCCATGAGGTCATAAATTGGTATATATTTTTCTAATAAATATTAGTCTAAATGCATAACTGTTACTATTATCTAAAATCATCTTATCTACTCATATATACTCCATTCTGGGAAACTCTAGTCTGGAGAATCCAATCCAGCCTCCCCTTCACCATTTGCTCGTGACTTCCCTCTCCATCTCCCAGCTCCAGTTCCTCTACGTGGACTCTTCCATTCTCCTCTCTATCTTTCCTCCCTGAAACACATGCCTTTCTTCCACAACAGCATGTATTTTCATCCCTTTTCATGCTTTGTTCTCTATTCATGAAAATATCTTGACTCCTTCCTTGACCAGAAAATTTCTTCTTACTCTTAATTCAATCATTACCTAAATTGTGAAGTTGTATTCAAACTTCATTCTGTTCAAAAGTTAGATTTAACTTTCTTCATGCTCCCTACTAGATAGTAAGTTCCTTTGTATAGTCAAAATGTAACCCCCACATGAATTTCACATGGTAGGTCAGCATATACTTGTTGAGTACATAATTGAGAAATGGATGAATCGTCTGATACCTGTTGCTTCTGTGGAATCTGAAGTGGGGAAGGCAACCTGGAGGAGAGGACAGAATAATGTGCATGGTCACCATGGAGCACAAGGTATGTGCTTACAGAGTGGCCCAAATGGGATGGTCCAGGAAATCCAGTATAGGAAGAACTATAGACCTTAGCTTTAAGATTTAGAATTCAGTAAAAGTGCTTTGCACTGCACCTCTACTGAACACAAAGGCCCAACAGCTACTTCAGGATTTTCATTTCTTTGAGATCTCTCTTTATGCACATGGACTTTCAGGTTATTTGATCTAGACTAATAAGAAATTTCTGAACCAACAGCAACCCAAACCATTAATGGCTCAAGAGGTCAACAGCACTTGGACTCTTGTCCTATCAATATTTTCCAGACATATACTCCATGGAAAGTGCAAGCTAATTGCTTTCTTAGAAGATTTTTCAGGAAACTAGCCAAAGTACACCTTTAATAATTATAATATGGAAATAATAAAAGTCAAAAACATAAGCTTTGGAGTCCAATAGACTAGGTTCATTGCTCCTATTTGGCAGCTTTCTATTTAAGTAGCTGGAAGCAGTTACTAACTTTATCATACCTTAGTATTCTTGTCTGAGGAAATGGGGATTATAATGCTTACCTTACAGTATTGTTTTCAGAATTCCATAAAATAATATAGACAAGCACCTACTTAATGTTCAGTTAATGGAGGCAGTTATTTTATTACTATTAATATAATAGCATAAATGGAGCAGAGTAGAAATTGCTATTGGGGATATTAAGCTAGAAGAGCTAAGGAAACAGAGACCTCAGGTGGGCTGTGGGAAAGGGGACTGTGGAGCTGAGCCTTGAGGAATGTCAGTGGAGTGGCTGTCCTTGCTCTGAAAGGCTGATGGCTCATAGCTTTACAGCAAGGAGAATGCAGGACTGCAGGGTGTGGATCGCAAGTTAGCCAAGGATTCTTGGAAGAGATTTCCCTTTGAAGAGTCAGACTGATCTGAAGCCAATTGGGCCAGCTTTCAGCCCTCAGAGGGCAAAGGGACACAAGAACCCAGGAACACAGGATAAACAAACACCATTAGCTCTGACAGCCAAAATAGGGGCCTCATGAACTAGCCTTACAGATAAGTTTTCAGCTCTCTCTTGATTACATCAGCCTTCAAATGATCTTCATTGCCCGCCACATAATCCATAGGTTTCTCTCTACTGTTCACATAAAGGAGATCTCACTGGGGGACTTAAACTAGCTCATAGGAGGTCTTGCTTTATACAATAAGGATATTTTTAAAAGTTATTGTGTACAAGCAGATTTTGCTGTGAATATTTTTAAATGTAGTATGATTTCTTTTACAGTACAAACCATCCCACAATTTTTGTTTGGCATATTTGTGCTTTTGCCCCTCAGTGGGTTCTTCAAGCATGCATATCTCCGAAACATCCTGACATTAAATGGATTTCAGTCAGATCCCATTCTAGCTACTGGACAGCTGTTCCAGGGACACACTTTAAGTTTAAGGAATTTATAATGAGAAGAGACAGAATAGGCATATGAAAGAAAAGGCTTAAGAATGTCTTTTAAAGTTTTTGGGGGAGGCTATATACCCTGAAATCTTACCAAAAGGATTTAAAATAGCACATAATAAAAACACAACACTTCTAAGACCTACAACACGGACAACAGAGCTGATACAAGCTGTTTACTCAGCTATAGAAGGTACAGGTGAACCATCAGAATTTTCAGAAATATAACTGAGTTCACAAGAAAGGATTAAAATCCCCAGGTGCTTGGAGCACAGAGGAAGCTGAAGGTCTGAGCAATAAACAGTGAGGTGAGTCTGGGGCATGGTTGCCAGACCTGGAAATAGGCCAGATGGCCAGGAGCATGGGTTTTCAAATCCCTCAGATGAAGCCACAGGAGATGAGGCTACAGGCCTGCAAAAGACACCAAGTAGGATCTGAGGTGCCTGGTAAGACAGCTGCACCATAGTAAACCAAGGACTAGAGACTCTACCCAATGGCCCAGGGAGGTGGGAAGAAGCTTATCACCAAGTCAGGATATAACATAAAAGTTGGTCCTAGGCTAGAGACTCCTGATACCTCTGGACACATGGCAGAAGCAAATGCAAAGTGCTCTGAGTCCCTCTAATATGAGCGTCACATTCCTGAAGGGCTGGGCAGTCTACACAGAGCCTCCGCAAGGCAGAGACTGTCATAACCATTTAACGGATGAGGAAGTGAAAACTCAGTAAAGCTGAACCATTGTCCAGGATCACACATCAGGTAAAGAAAAGAGCTGGACCCAAACCTAAGGACTTCCCATCTGCAGCCCTGTCTCTAGCATGTGGGCTCACAGGGCACCTCCTTAGACACCAGGAAGTGGGCAAGCTAGCGCTATAGACACCCTGGGATCAGATACAAGTGCAAAGATGCCTCACTTAAAATGAATACCAGTTGTATCCTGGCCACCAAAAGGCATGTCACCTCCTCTCCCACACCTTCATGCTGCTCTCCTAAGTAGGGAACATGAGGACAGGGGATGTCTGGTGGGGACCGGAGGGGTGCTGGAGTTTCTGGTTGACAAAAATCAGAAACTATTTCCATAAAGTGGGAGTCTTCTTTTTTTCCTGAAAGCCACTTGAACTTTGTCATTCCAACGAGGTAAGCTTATCTCTTCTAGTGTTTGCTTAGCTCGTGGGTGGGAAATGTCATTACCCTCTCCTAATTTTATGGGAAACTACTTACAAGTGATAAATTTTGAAATGGCCACTAGCCTCCTTGGCCTTGTGGAGGAGAGAAGATCCTTGCCTTGTGGCATCCAGCTTGGTCTGCCTGCCTCTCCATCTGCCAGGCTGTCCATTCACTCTGGGAGTTGTCAGGTGGTCAGCAGCTGTGCCAGCCCCTGACCACCTGACTGAATTGTGCCCAGGCACTGCCTAGACAGGAAGTACAGACAGCAGCGTCCACAGGGAGTCAGTTCACAGGCCCTGCTTTCCCTCAGACACCCAAGAAGGAGAGCCTGATCAATCCAGGCTTCCTAAAGGCCTCTGGGATGGGTGCCCTAAGGAGAAACTTTCATGACCCTCCTTCCCACTCTCCACCTCAGAGCCCAGAGAACAGCACTGTGGGGAGCATGTCCCCAGGTGTCTGTGGTCCAGGAGAGAGAGTCTGGATGTGAAATTTATATGCCGGATGTAAAACAAAATTGATTTTAGACTGTAATAAAGAATAAAAAGCATTTATTTCAGCAAAAAAGAGCAGCAGCCCAGGAAACACAGATTCAAGTAGCAACCTAAATTGTGCTCCACCAAGACAAAGGGGAGGCCACCTTTTATAGTGAAATTTCTCACCCAGGTTCTCAATTAGGTCCATTTTATGTAAATGAGATACCTAAATTGTACACTTCTGATTGGTCTAAATCCCAGTTGATTTTTCAGCATTATGTGTCCTGATTAGTCGTTATGGAGCAGTTCTGATTGACAGGGTAAGGAGCAGAGCATAGTGGGGGATGCTGGAAGTTCAGTCTGAGGTGGGTATACAGAGCGTGTGAGAAGCCCTCAGCTGACTGTGGGGAGTCCATCTCAGCTGATAAGTTTCTTCTGGGGTTCATATCAAATGAATTTTTCTTCTCAGGGTCCACATTCGACTGAAGTATTTGAAGTATTGGGTGGGGGCGGGGGGAGATTAAAGAAAGATGAATGGAGATTCACTGTGCAGCAAATCAGCAACCTCAAATTCAAAACTAGCCTTCCTAGGAACCCTTCCAGTCTCACTAACACTGGGGGTGTCTTAGCAACCCATCACCCTTCACCCTCTCACTGGCCCCTCTCCTTTCTGCCTTCCACACTTCTCTCTGCTCCCCTGACATTTGAGCGGGAGAAAGAAGACACCTCTCCCAGTCATGTACACAGCAGCCCTTCTCCTTCACTAACTTTGCCCTCAATAAACATACACCTTGGGTCTCATTCACCTCTATCCCAAGCAGTTTATCCAGTCACTTACACAGATACAGACACACACACATACACACACACACACACCCCTTCTTCTCTGAGAGGAATTGCAATGCCACTTCCTTACATATATGAAAATAACAAATCTTTGTCTCACCTAGAAGTTAGGGTCTAATATGGCCACCCTCAGTATAATGAGATACATTAAAAGGTACATTAACAAGGTTCAGAATAAAATGAGAGGAGACTGTGGGTGTGTCTGTCACCCGTTGAGACACTTTTCTCACTCCCTCCTGAGTGCTAGGGCATTTGTGAAGACTGTAGATAACTGTGAGTTCATAGCATACAGCCTGCTCAGGGTTCTCCAGGGACAGTCCCAACTTGTGGCCTAGCAGACACTTTGTGTTCTGGACACTGTCAGACTAAGGCTGAGCAGGGAGGGCAACACCACTGTGCACTAGAAGGAAAGGTTTAATGGTGCCAGAATCCACATGGCCACACATGCAACGAGTGCCCTCTGCCCACACTGTTCAGGAGGCAGTAACTCCTTCATGTCAATGTACATGCTAGTGCCACTTGTCAGGGATACTGGAGAAGGGCTCTGGCACTGAGCACATGAGTGGATGAGAGGTCTTCTGAGGTGCTAGATCAACGTGGAAGAGTATGTGTGAAGGAGGGGAGGTGGAGGAGCACACCTTTACTGTGAGCTGCCACACTTGTGCTAGTCCCGTGCCCTTCATGCTTGTCTTTGTGTGACATCAATGTCCACTGGCATTAGCCCTCATCCACTCATGTGTTTCTGCTTCATGCAGAACCAGAATCTGAGGATTGCTGGGCTTCCAGAGCAGATGCTCCAGCAGCCAGAGAGTTTCAGGGTGCAGAGCAGGGACTGCCAGTTTGGCAGATAGAAGTGTGAGCATATAGTCATCATGGCGATTGTGCTGTAGGTGATCCTGCAGGTAGGAACAGACAGGATCTTCCATCAGGGGAGAGAACTGTCCAGGAAACAGAGAGAGTTCTGTCTGGAATCTGCCATCTGCTCAGGCACAGGCTGGAATGGCAGAGCAGGAAGGCAGAGGAAGGAGAAAGGATGGATAGAGATGGGAAGAGGGTAGCTGGTTCTCAGCCTGGGGTGACATGTAGTCAGCCCTACTACCATCCCCTCACACGGACTGTCAGCCAAGTCCCAACCCCATTAGACTATGCACAAACACATACACTCTGATCTCCTTGCTGCCCAGCCCCACTGATTCCATGATTTGAGAGGGTTGCCAAACTGACTACTCCACATCTCTTTATATCTCTTATTTTCATTTAACAGTAAAAGCCAGGGCCTCATTATCTTTTGATGGCTTTATGTGCTGACCCATCATTAACTGGACACCTACCAAGTGTCAGGTATTGGGAATACCAAGGAAGAAGTGCAGTGAAAAGGAACACATAGAGAAATCATCCCAGTAGAAATTAGAATATAGGTATTTGCCACATGCTCTAGGAGCCAAGAGAGTTCATAGAGGGGGTGAACTGTTGGAAAAGGGGAAGACAGGCATGGAAAGCAGAGTGAAAGCAAACATGTAGGCATGGGTATCCCTGATGTATTGAGTTGCCCAGCAGGTACTACCTTCATTCTTTACATTACCTTGTAACTACCAATAAAATGCACCTCAATTTCCACACAACTGGTTTAAATGGTTTACATCTTCCCTATTGCATGTACCATTTTAACATTTTGAAAAGGAGACTGATTTGGACTGTGGTGGAGCCCATACTCATTGAGGATGAAATCCCAGAATACAAAATAGCTTTAGGGGCTGATGATAACTTTGTAAAAATTAAGTCTGTGTAATGATAAAGATGGGAAGAGCCCATAAGGTTATGTAAATAATGTGAAGTTTTGAGTTTAAAGGGGCTCTCGTTATTTTTATATTTGTCTAGCTCTAGATACACACACCATATACACACACTCACACATAGGTGCATAGATATGTATACATTCCCCTGTGTACACACTCGTTTCATGGGAGAGTAGCCCCTCAAAGGCTGCAGGACCACAGGGCTTGGCACCTGATTGACACTGCTAATGTTTGCTGAATTAAAGCAAATCTCTGCTGTGCCCATTTTTTTTTATCATTGACCGTTGCTCTCAAGTTAATATTTGAACCTGGCCATAACAGAGGTGATAGATGCAGACCTATGGCCAACATTCAAAGGAGGGAAGAGCCTCCTATAAATCAACCCACAGTGGACAGCCTCACTAACAGAGTTGCTGAACAGCTGTGAAGGGAACTTCATTGCCACCATGAGTTTCTCCGGCAAGTACCAACTGCAGAGCCAGGAAAACTTTGAGCCCTTCATGAAGGCAATTGGTGAGTGAGGGATTGGGTGCCAAGGATGGTGGTCACAGTGATAACGGTGTCTAGCCCAGCAGATGGTGTCCAGTCACAAATATAGGTTCAATGTTGGGATGAAAGGAGAGATTCAGGCTTTATGTTGACCAGGGGCCATGTTATACTTGTTACTTTTAAAGTCACTTGCAGCTTGTGCTAGTACTCACTGGGCAAGGCCACTCCATGGGCAAGTGGAAAGAGCACTGAACTAGGGTCTGATTTGGATTGAGACCACCTCTGCTAGTGACTCATTGTGTGACTCTATTCATTCATTCATTCATTCATTCTTCTAGCAAATTGATTCAAGGCCAATCATGTGCTGAGCACTGTTCTGGGCAGATACAAGATAAACAGATAACAATGAGTCACATTCCCAAAGTCACAGTTTAAAGAGAAAAAAAAGAGAAGAAATAAATACAAGAAAGGATCTCCTAATGTTTTCTGAGTGTTGACCAGTGCCAGGCACTGTGCTAAGCCATTGATATACAATATCCTATTGAATCCTTAATAAAAAATACTGAGTTGGGTACTAATATATTTTCCATTTTACAGTCAAAACAACTGAGGCCTTGAAAGGTTAAGTAATCCCAACTTAGGTCACTCAGGTAGAAACTCAGGTAGAAAGTGTTTGCAGCAGGATTTGAAGCCGGCATTTGTTCCCAGAGACCCCACTTTAACCCACCGTGTCCCCCAGGTGATTTTGCAGGAGGATGTGGTGCTCATGGGAGGGCTTGGCCAGGAGGTTTGATGGTGGTGAAAGTGAGCTTTGGATAACTCTTGGAAGATGAGCAGGTGTCCACTAGCAGACTGGGAAAGGGATTGTGCTTCAGGTAGAGGAAGCCTTGTGAGCAAAGGGGCAGTGTGACAAGGAAGGGGGGCCAAGAGGGAGAAGGGTGGGAAAGACAGTAATACAGAGAGGGGAGGACCTTCAGGGCCAGCAGAGAGCTTGGATCTTCTCCTGCAGGGCAAGTCATGCCACCTCTCTGTGTCTCACTTCCCTCACCTGTGCAACAAGACCCCCTCGCACTATCAACACACGTGGTTTTGTGAACCTCAGTTCACATAACACCATAGACATGCTCTGAAATTTGTAAAGCTCTGTCCCAGGGCAAAGGACTCCTGATATTCTTCCTTGAGAGACTTGACAGCAGAGGTCAAGGTAGGGCTAGGTGGACAGGTGTTTATGAGGACAGTCCCAGTGTGTATGAGTTGCTCTGGCATAATTTTTAACAAACCCCCAGCCCTCCCCACCATCTCTCTCTGAGAAGTGACCTAGCTTGGAAGAGAAACTGTATTAGTCAACCTGAATGGGGAGGATGAAATGCTTATACTCAAAGAGCAAAGTCTCTGGGAGTTAAAGGAGGAGGAATGAAGAAGGAGAGTGAATAAGAAGCAGGATGCTCACTAGGGGAGAGGTCCTTCAGGCCAGAGGTGTGTCTTTTTTATAAACCAACTAGCAACATAGTGAGCTGGCCAGGGCAGGTCAAACTAGGTCCCCGGCCTTTCCTTTCAAAGGCCAAAGCCCGTGTTGCCCACAGGACTCCAGTACTTGCCCGTGGCCTCCAGGGATACAAGCACCTCCCTCTCCCCCTCATTCCACAGTTTTTCTTATGACCATCACCTTGGAACTCCCACCTCTGCCCATCTCTAAACCTGGTTTCTACTAGGTCTGCCTGACGACGTCATCCAGAAGGGGAAGGACATCAAGGGAGTGTCAGAAATCGTGCAGAATGGGAACCACTTCAAGCTCACCATCACCACTGGATCCAAAGTGATCCAAAATGAGTTCACCTTGGGGGAGGAATGTGAGCTGGAGCTCATGACTGGGGAGAAGGTCAAGGTAAGAGATGTCCCTCAAGATATACTCTGCTTCCAGACTTTCCTTGGAGCTCAGTCCCAAGGCTTCCTCCCTCAAGGGTCCCACCTCACAATTTCCACTATGGATACCCTATCTCTGAACTTACTTCTGGGGTGAGAAGCAGAGCAACAAAGACAGCTCCTAGGGAAAAAGCTCTTAGGGAAAACTTCCCTAAGGACTGTCTAGGAGTGCTCTGGCCCAAGAATCCAAGCTTTCCCAACAGGTAGGATCGAATCCAAGGCACAGAGAACGAATCTAAGTCTTGGGTTCTCTCAGACCCAACAGTGAGCAAGTGGGGAGTCAATAAAAAACCCTTAACAGAGCCCTGAGGTCATTCTTGAGTCCAAGGTAAAGGAAACTGGGCTTTGCTAAGCCTAGAGCTGGGGGTCATGGAGACAGTCTTCCTAGAGGAGGTGCTGCCAAAACCAGAGTACCAGGGCCCCAGCCAGACACTCAGACCAAACCTTCAGGGAGATCACTGAGCCCCTGGCCTCAACTACCTCATCTGTAAAATAGGCATAGTCTTCCTTCCCAGACTGAAATTGGGGCAACCTCACTTCCACTGGGCTGTGTTTCAGGTGTGTAAGGAGTTCTGGGTGTGGGCTATGTGAGTGGTCAGTGGGAGATGGCTGGAAGGTCCGGGCACTAGGGTGCCCATCACCAGGAACCTTTCTTCCTCCCTGAGAAACTCCACAAACCCCAGCACAGCCAGCACCACTGAGAAGCCATCTTCACTCCTCCCCTCCAGACAACTCTGTGCAGTGGGCTCAGCACATTGCTTATTCTTACCTCTTCTGGTCAGGCTTTATATCTGCTTCTCCAGATACAACATTACAGGTCAAGAAATCTGTGATAAAATTTAGGAGAAAAACTCTTTTGATATGCTCATGGGAAGAGGCAGGTGGTCATGGGTTTTACCACAGGCCTTTTCCAATTGTCCATTTTGGAGAAAAATTTTTAACCTTGACCAGTGTCTTCTGCTCCCTGTTACCTCTTCCTGGGTTTCTGTTACCTCTCCCTGGATGTATAAAGCTTGAGAATGATACCACAGTAAGAAAGGAAGAGATAATGCATGCCAAAGCAAAATATGTGTTCTCCCAACAGGCCAGTTTTTGAATGTCGCTATTACCTCCCTCTGTTATCTTGAAGAATCAAGATTTTACTCAATTTCACTTTAGTGTTTGCACTTCAGCCATGTAGGTGTCTTATGCTGATTTTTAGATTACATACCATAAATTAAAAGTCTGACAAAAGAAACCCTGATATATTCTTTAGTTCTTAAATGCACCTCATTTCTGTTTAGAGCCTGAGAGCTGGGAGGCTAGCCTTATATAAAGATGTGTGGTGTGGTCGTTGTGAACAGAGACCCATGCAGGGAAGTCAACCTCATTAGCAAGGGGGTGTTTTGCTCCCTGCCCAGACCCTTCCTCTCAGACCATCTCTTCTGTCCCCTGCAGACAGTGGTTCAGAAAGAAGGTGAGAATAAACTGGTGACAACTTTCAAAGGCATCAAGTCTGTGACTGAACTCAATGGAGACACAATCATCAATGTAAGTTGGCGCCTTGAACTTGCTGCTTCCAGTGCAAGAGGGGAGAAAAAAGGTGAAGGGTGAGGAGCAGCCTTCCCCACCACCTTTCCTGGTGTCAGTCTCTGCTACCACTTACTGAGCACCAGTTACGTACCAGACAGTTAACACACATCCTCTCCAATCTTCTCTGAATTTTCTAAATAGGGAAACTAGGACAACAAATAGCCAGGGAATGGCAGAGCTAGGGTTCCTCTGCATGGGGTTAGTCTCACAGGGCTATCATTCACAGTTGTACCACTGCACAACCTTAGGGGGAGTCACTCCCATTATAGGTACTTTAGATTTGCATATTTATTATAATTTTGCACTGTCTCCTAGTAAGTAGCATTAGTCTAACAAAACCAGTACAGTGCATTAGGGTCAATTTCTAACAGATAAAAGAACAGTGTCTTGAGGAAGGAGCACCCTTTTTTAATTCACCAAAGACCACATATGCTGGTAGCAGACCCAGCCAGTGCTTCCCTACTTCTCCTGGTTCCCTCAGGCTGTCCTTCCATCACCACTTTCCTGGTCAGGATTCTCCACTCCAGCCTCCTCACATCCTTCTCCCTCATTGCCATACCCTTCCTTCACCAAACCTAACTAAGATGGTGCAGAAGAGGTGCTTGGTGGGAGGAGACATAGAGTCATGCCCAGCCCACCTTCCTTAGTCTCAGCTGGAGAAGTAGCCCCACTACACACTCATAGGCTAGAAGGCAGAAACCCCCTCCTGTGGGCCTCTGATTCACAGGACAACCCTTCCCATTGACACAGAACCCACATGTGAGAAAGGCTTTGTTTGGCCAAAAGTTGGGCCCTTTCATAGTTTTTTCTATTTTATAATATTGCAATAATTATTAGCCATAACCCTTCTTTTCTGCTTCAGCACTAACCAGGAAGCCACAGAGACCTCTATGTGCCCTACAAGTCCAGGGCACTCAATAAATGCCTTTGCCCTTTTGGCATTTATAAGGAGAATCATATTCATGGCAACTTTATGGCAGCTTATGACACTGGCACACTCCATCATGTGTGCCACATCATCCTTGCTGCCTGGCTGAGGGCCATGTCTGATTCAGTGCAGTGTTTCTCCATCACTTATAACCCCCTAGCTCTTCCCTGCTCCCAGGCTGTGTTTTAGGCAGTAATGGAAGGCAGAACACTGCCAAGAGTCTGTCATCACTCAGAGCAAGTGGGAAAATCCCTCAACTAGGGAGAGTGTGAGAGTCAACCATGAAACATGCTATCCCAGCCCCCACCCCAGCACATTCACAGCAGAGCAGATGATCTGTCCTGGACTTAGCCCTGACCAATGTCCTTTAATATTCTCTATCTCCTCTAATCCTCACATCTCCCATGAGGGAGGCAGGATAAGGGATTTAATAGACAGGTTCACCAATCCAAGGTCATCTACAATGAGTTGTAGGACCCAAATCTTTCTCTTTCATTCCATTGCTGCTGAAGCTAAGAGACTCCTTTTTAACTCTGATGACATTATCCCACATCATCACCACAGTCTTGTTCAAGAGAATCAGTGGGAGGGAGGAAGGGAGGAGAAGGAACATACCTCAAAAACTCAAAAACTCAAAAACTGATGAGCCCAAGAAACTCAATTTTTATATGCTTCACAGCTTGGGGAGGAAAATAGTGCTTTACCTATTGTGTTCCAGGCTGGGTGCCTTGGTGTTTCCATGTACGTGTTTCCTTGCTGTTCAACAAGCATTTGGTACATAGCAGGCACTCAATAAAGCTTTGAGAAATTGGATTAGATAAGACTGCTTTTGATGATCTTGCTCTAATAGCCATTAACGTAGAAAGGAATTCAATGAGAGTCAGGACCACTCTCCATGTGAGGGAGTAAAGTGACAAAAACTTGGCATGGGATTTTAGAAGATTGCCAACTCTTTCTCTCATCCTATAAAAAGCGGAGGAATTTTGAGTTGTTATTTAGAGCTACTGTCATGACTTAGTTATTTTTATAATTCAGCATCAGATGGACATTACATGATTTCTTTTCTGACTTTCAGACCATGACACTGGGTGACATTGTCTTCAAGAGATTGAGCAAGAGAATTTAGATGTCTTCATTTCATATTCTTTACTGTGTAAAATTAATATAATAAAATAAACTTTGTTTTGAAAACATTTCTTTTCTTTTTGATGGTTTCTCATTGACAGTGTTATTGATATCAGTAGGCACTGATACCCTTTTTCACAAAGTTTGATAATCTAGTCTGAAGTGGACCCCAGGCTGTCCACTCAGGTGACCTTACAAGGAACATGAAGTATGACTGGATCTGTAGAACAACCCACGAGGGGCCTTTCCTAGGAGTTGGAGCAAGAGGGTATGCGGTATGCTGGCTCAAAAGGTGGCTCCCCATGGGGACAGAGAGCAGGTATGATGGGCAGACAAAGGAGGGCCATTCCCATGAGTAGCCATAGCAGCCTCACCCACCAGTGGACATGGACAAAAAGAGCAGGCACTGCCCCACCAAATGAAGAATTCTCCCTCCTAGGGAAGGGCTGAGTGAGGAGCTTAGCGAGACGTGCCACAAGTAAATAGAGGATATTCAAAAGAAGTTCTCTTCATGCTATGAGCAGAGGCAGAATGTGTGAAAAAAATGATTTCTTTGAAAAATACCTTGTACCAGGCACTGGTAGTTGTTACCAGTTAAGTTGCATCTCCCCAAAATTTACATGTTGACATTCACAACCTCATTACCTCAGAATGACCTTATTTCAAAATAGGGTCATTGCAGATACAGCTAGTTAAGTTGAAATGAGGTCATGCTGGAGTAAGGTGGGCCCCTAATCCAATATGGTGGGTCTCCTTATTAAAAGGGGAAACTGGACGTAGAGACACCTTCATGGGGAACACACCATATGAAGATTGGAGTTGTGCTGCCATGAGCCAAGGAACTGCCAGAAGCTGGGAGAGCGGCCTAGAATGGATCATTGACTTCAGAGGGAGCATGGCTCTGCCAGCACATTAGTCTCAGATTTCTGGCCTCCAGGCTGTCAGATAATATAGCCCAAGTCGCCCAGTCTGTAGTATTCTGTTACAGCAGCCCTAGCAAACTAATGGTGTTCATTCCCCATCTCCTCCACCTGCCCACCTCTAACATTCCCACCTTCATCACATCAGTCAGCTCTCAGAACTGTGCCCAGCTCACAGAAAGCTCCCAACAAAGATGCTATTTTGGGAGAACCCAGTTTTTCTCCTCTACTTTCACAAGGAATGCTTCATTCTGACATTTCTGATCACCAAATACGTGGGGTTTTTCACCACATTAAGAAATTTTAGGACACCAGCTGGGTGTGCTACAATTTAATTCAATTCTGACTGTCTACCCAGAAATAATGTCAGGTCCCACAGGGTAAGGGCTCAGTCTCATGAGGCCACCACCCTCCCATACTCTTCATTATTTTTTTAATCATCATTCTAGGATATATTTATTGATTTCAGAGAGAAAGAGAGAGAGAGAAATCTGTGTGACAGAGAAACGTCGATTGTTTGCCTCCTGTCCATGCCCCAACCAGGGATCAAACCCATAACCATTTAGTGCACGGAGGACACCCCAGCCAACTGAGCCACCCTGCCAGGGCTCTCCCACACGCCTTAGATGCCAATCACGAGTAGTAGGCCCCAGGTTACCCACCACTTTAACTGGTTTGGCTGTAGATCAGAGGTTCCCATGACCTCCTTCACCTTGGATCTGATTATTTGCTAGAAGAGCTTACAGAACTCAGGGAAACACTCGCATTTATCATTTTATTAAAAGATATGATTTAAAAAAAAAAACAGATGAAGAAACACGTAGGGTGAGGCCTGGGAGGATCCCAAGCACATATTGTGGAGTTGGGGTGTGCCACCCTCCCAGTACATAAATGTATCCTCCAACCTGGAAGCTCTCTGAACCTCATATTATTGGGATTTTATGGAAGCTGACTCATGTAGGCATGACCATTTATTAACTGCATTTCTAGCTCATTTTTCCTCTCTGAAGAAGTGGGAGGTGGAGCTGAAAACTAGGACCTTGGTCTTTCTTGTTGCTTTGTCTTTCTGGTGACCAGCCTCTACCCAGGAGCCACCCAGGAGCCCACCCAGGGTCACCCCATTAGAACAAAAGATGCTCCCAGTGACTTTATCACTCAGGAATTTATGAGGGTTTAGGAGCCCTGTTTCAAGGACTAGGGATGAAGATCAAATATATATTTATTATTATAAATCACAGTATCTTAATAAATAAATGAATTAATAAGTGAATCTGTCACATTTCTCCCCCCTTCCAACTTCTAGAGTTGAAACCCAATTACTTGTTACTTACATTATTTCCACAGTCAATTCAAGACATCTCCCTGCCTCTCTCTCTCTCTCTCTCTCATCTCCAAACCTCCACCCTGCTAACAGTCCTCTCTTCATAAACGGTGCTGATCACAATGCTTCCTTGTACATTGCCTAGCACATGAGTCATAGTCCTAAACCTGAACTCAAATCTCTATATCGGGGGTCAGTCAACTTTTTCTGTAAAAAGCTAGAGATTAAATACTGTCAGCTGTGGCCCATACAGTCTCTGTCAGAACTCCTCAGTGACACTGTTGTAGCACAGAAGCAGCCACAGACAATACACAAAGGGGCATAGCTATGTTTCAGTAGAACTTCACTTATGGACACTGAAATTTGAATTTCATATCATTTCATATGTTATTTTATATGTTATATAAAATAATAGTCTTTTTTTAAATAATTTAAGCATGTGAGAACCATTCTTTGCTCACGCACTGTACAGAAACAAATGGCAGTCAGATCAGATCCGACCTGTGGATGGCAGCTTGCCAATCCTTGCTCAAACAGAGTCTGCCCCACCTCATCTAGCTCCACACTCTTTCCTATAATATTGGGTTGACCAAAGAGTTCTGTTTTTTTCCTTAAGATAAATGACATTTTTCGTTTTCACCAATAACTTTATTGATTTGGATATGCTGAGTATGTCGGCTATCTCCTGCATAGTAGAATGTTGGTTGTTCTCAGTCAATGTCTCAATGTGATCTCTGTCAACCGCAACTGCTCCACCCAACCACGGGGCATCGTCCAAAGAGAAATCTCCAACATGGAACCTTGCAAACCACTTTTGACACGTTGAATCAGTCACAGCACTCCATATACTGCACAAATGTTTTTTTACATTTCAGTTGCATTTTTGCCTTTCTTGAAATAATAAAGCCTAATATGCCAAAAATGTTGTACATTTTCTCCCATCTTCAATATTAAAATGTCTACACAAAAATTCACCAGTTTTGATGAGATTTTTAAATGCATACTAATATGACAGCTGTCACAATACAATCTAACAAAAAGTTTTGAATGAAGTTAAAGACAACTAAGCACTATTAGAGTCATCTTAGAGAAAAAAACAAAAGAATTTTTTGGCCAACCCAACATACACACTGGTCAAGCTGAACAACTCTCATTCCTCTTGTGATTTAAGTGCCATCTCCTTCTAGAAAGCTTCCTAAACTGCACAGCTGAAAATCCTCTGCACCTCTCTCTGGCATTTATCTGCACCAGTCTTTTGGAATGAGGTTCTTCCTGCCTTGCACTATAGTGTCTCCATATATTTGCCTTCCTTCTCCCACATGGATCACAGTCTTGGAAAAAGGGGAAAGCATTATTTCATGAACTGAGGTAGATTTAAGGAAAGAGTTTTGGAGGTTCAATAAGAACTCAGAGTTGGGGGAAAAAAAGTCCAAAAATATTAATGGCATACTATAATATACCATTGACAAAAATAAATTCCAGATAAACTAAAGCACTAAATGAATAAATATGAACTATTAGAAATGGATATCATCATAAGTAAATAACTAGGATTATAGAACGCTTTCTTAAACACTGTGCAAAAACCATGAAGAAAAGGATTAATTCACTTTACTATCTCAAAAAGTTTTTAATCTTACATGAAAAAAGATACTGTAAACAGTTTTTTTAAAAAGCGGAGATAACAATGTAGAGATATTTGTAGCTCACATAACAGAGGTTAATAGACAAAATATAAAAACCTACCCCAAATTAATAAGACCAATAAGACAATGGCAAGGTGGACTGAGGACATTAATAAAGAATTCACGATATAAAATATGTTTAGTCTCATAGCTGTCAGGAAGTAAGACTGTAAGATGAGATACCATTTTACAAATCAAACTGGTAAAAAGTAAAAAGGTTGGTGACACCCAATGTTTGCAGGGGGTGGAGATGTAGACAGGGCAGCCCAAACACAGCACCAGTCAACAGTGTTCACTGGTTTTCCAGCAGGACTTCCCTAACACCTGGCAACACCACTGCCTATACCTCCCAGAGAGATGTTTCAACACAGGCACAAAGACGCATATAAAGCTGCAACGGCAAAAAACTGAAAACAAATTCCCATCAGTAAAAAAGGTTGGATAAACTCTGGTACAGCCATACTCTGAAATAACTTATAATAGATTAAACAAACAAGGTAGATATATAGGTACTGTTGTAGATCTAGCTCTAAGACAAAGCTTAATTTTTTTTAAAAAAAAGGCAAGAGGTTCAGTTGATTGGAGCATTTTTCCGTACACCAAAAGTTGTAGGTTCGACTCCTGGTCAGGTCACATAGCTATGTTGCAGGTTCAATCGCCAGTTGGTGCACGTGTAGGAGGCAGAAGGCAGTTGATCGATACTTCTCAATCAGTGTTTCTCTCTCTCTATCTCCCTCCCTTCCTCTCTCTCTAAAATCAATAAACATATCCTCAGGTAAGGATTAAAAAATATAAAGCAAGTTTCAGAATAATATCATTCATGAAAATTTTATTACAATGTGAAACAAAATGATCTATTTACATAGATCATATAAACACATATGTATGTAAACATGGATGGTTGTGTAATAGCCATTATCCTACAGTGAGAAGAGGAACTGGGTGGGAGGTCAAGAGACTTTTTTGCGTTATTTATATTGTTTGAATCTTTCACAAGGCAACAGTTTTGCGAAACTACTATTTTTAAGTGAGTAATGAATTTTTAAAGAGCAGATGATATAAAGTAAAAATATTGGGCTCGAAAATATATTTCAACTAATCCATAATTTTGGACCTCAGTTTTCTCATCTGAAAAATGGGCAATACAATACCTTCTCTCGTGGCTTTTATAAGGAGCCTGTGAAACAAGGCAAGTGCCATTCAAATGAAGCATGTTATTACTGCCACTAGGCTTCCTCAGGGAACTGAGGTTGGGTTTGACATTCAGACCATTATCAGAAACTCCGTTCTGCCCAGAGAAACATCAGTGATGAAGAGAGAGGAAAAGCGGTTTGCTAGGAGTACCCAGCTGACACATGGTGGCGCTGAGTCTTTTGACTCTCCAGACACAGGAGGAGGGAAAGAGTAGAAATGAGGTCTTCTCAGCAAGGCCTGCAGGGAGCTGAAAAAGTTCCCAAAGTCTCCTCCTAACTGGGAATGATGCTGGGTTTAGAAAAAGATTGTATGTTTTCACCTAAAAAGGAGAATAAGTTTTAGATACCCAATTTAGATTTTGTACAGGTTCCCAAAGAACTTTGGGCCTGAAGCCTGCTTTAAGTAAAATGAATAAACAGCTGTTGGTTATATCAGCTATTTTTACCTTGACCTCTCTTTCCTCCTGATCCTTCTGCCTTTGCTCCGAGTGCCCTGTGCACATCCCACCAACGGGCAGCGCTCCTTCCCCTGAGAGCCACTTGGTTTGAGAAGAGCCAGTGTTGGTGGCTATGTCCACACAAAAGCAGACATTTGTGGTGGGGGCGGGGGGAGGATGCATGTTTTCTCTTTTTTAACTGATTGCTATTAGAGTAAAGAAAGTGATTGTTTTTCTTATTTTTTATGAGAAAGAGGCTCTAATTTAGTCCACACTTCATCTTCAGAGCATTTTTTCTTTACATACTATAGGCATATTGCCTATACCATGATTTTCTAGGATTTCTTACCAGAAAAACATGGAGACATAGAACTTATTTATCTTTACAACCGGGACTCATTCAGCCAAGTCAGCACTGAGCATCATTAACCTTTGAGGAGACAATGATCCCTGGGAGACTTGTTGTCTCCTAGGGAGGCCAACCCATAATCCGCATGGCGACAGCATGACTCATGCCATGATGAGGGTGTGTACAAGTTCCAGACCCTGGCTACCTAGGAAAATGTCTCAGAGGAGGCAATGGTTACCCCTGACTCACAAAGCATCCAAGGATATTTTCTGGCCAGGAGGTGTGGTATAAATGAAGGCTTGGCAACAGATAAGGCAGAGAAGGACAGAGTCTCTGACATGAATATCCTTTACTCTGGAGTAAGGAGTTTGAACTTGATCCTGGAGATCATGGGGTATTGTTGAAGGGTTTTCAGCTACAAGAATAGCATGGAACTAAAGAAATTGTAGAAAAATTATTCTGGCCATGGTGTTGAGATAATGAGAAAGGCCAAGGCTGAATACAAAGAGACCATTAAGAGATGGCAACAATGGCCCAGGAAAGAGAGGTTGAAAGCCTGAACAAAGGGAGTCCCTGGGAGAAGGGAGCAAAGCAGAAAGGCTCAAGAGCATGTAGGATTGGAATCAATGGAACCTAGTAATTAGATGAGAGAAGTGTGTTAGAAAGATATGTCAGGGATATAACTGCATGAAATAAGGCACACTCAGAAGTGTTCTCCTGATGAGATTTTAATGCAAGCACCATTTATAAAGGTGTAGTTAGAGTAAAGGAAGCCAACAACATAAGTGAGGTGCCCAGGGACTAGCAACCACAGAAAGCCATCACCGCCCATAGGCCTGCAGGGCAACATGGGCATCAGCATTACTGGAGCTCAGTGAGAGTTGGAGCCATAAGACAGCCACCCAGAAGGAGCTGAACACTGGCTGGGCAGGGAGGGGCAGGAAAGATAGAGTGTGGTGGGGAGTAACACCTGGCTCCTCTCTCTTTCTGCCTCCTGTCTCCCGCTGGTGCTTCCTAATGGCTGAGAAAGCAGAGGTCAGCCATTCTGGGCAGAGAGCAGGGCAGAGAAGGATGGAAAAGGGTTGTAGGGGCAAATGGAGACAAACCAGCATGATGGGAACTCTTTTAGTTACAAGTGAAAGAAAGCCACTTAAACTGGCTTAGGCCAAAATTAACATGGGGCGGTGGGGAGGGGTGGTTCACTGACTCAAGTAACTGGAAAGACTAGGTAAATCCAAAGCCTTACAACAATGTTATCAATCATTTTCTCTCTATTCACTCCCGCTTCTCCCTCAATGCCAGCAATGTTCTCCCAGAACTTTCCAACAGCAGTGAGCATGACTACCAGCACCTCCAGGGTGACAGACTGAGAGCTCGCATTCCCAGGAAGAGCAGGGACTCCTCCTTCTCGAGTTCAAAAGGGCCCTGGCAAGGGTCCAATCAGCTGACCTGAGTCACATGCAATGGTGCACTGGAGCTAGGTCATACTGAGGCGGGATAGTAAAGAGCTAGGAAAATTCCTAGGCAAGTGGAAGGGGAAACTGAGACACAAAAATCAAACAGGGCCAAACAGTTTGAGCAACTTGCAGCCAGCAAGAATTTACCTCCCCTAACCGAGGACACTTGAAAGCAAATGGCTTGTACCTCTCCTCCCTCACCAGAGAATACACAGCTTACATCTCCCTGGCCTGGGAAGTAAAGAACAAAGACCCAGTTAATGTCAGCTAAACCCAAGGACAAATGAAGTCAGGGAAACAATAACAAGAATGCCCCTAAAAGCCAGACAGACCCAAGATAAAAGTAAAACGGTGTAATGGGCCAAAGAATATTCCCAAACCCCCATGTGGTTCTTTTGAAGCATCAGCATATTTTTAAAAATACAACTAGAAAACTAATGAGTATTCCGCTAAAACCCTCCCCTAAGATTCTCACCAGAAGAAAAAATATAAAAAGCTCTCAGAACAAAGACATAGCATAGTCTCACTCCAGAGCGTGCCCAAGCCCCTCCCTGACTATGAACTTTTTATTTCCTCCTAAATCCTAAAGGTCCCAAGGAAACTTGCAGCCGGGAAACAGCGGGCAGTGGCAGCTTGGCCCGGGCTTACCCCGTGAGCCTGTCTCCAGGGCCCCCTTTTTCTGACTTCCGGGTGAGTTAACAGCAGTCCCACCTTGGTTCACTTCCTATAACTTTTCTGGGGACCAAAGCAGCCTGCCTAGGCTCTCTCTTGCTACTTCTTCTACCCTAAGTCCTCCCTTTGTTTCACCGTACCCAGGCTTAATAAATGTATTCTCAAAATCACCTGGACTCATGTTGTGAAATCTTTCCTACATGAAGTCAAGAACCCACACACTACAGGCTGGCCTGAGGCAGACCTGCTCCAGGCTGGTGCCTATCTGGTAACAGTACCAGCTCCCAACTCAACACACAGCTTGGTAATTTGACATTTGCCATGGTGGGAGTATGTACAACATGGAAATAAGCAAATGTTATGTTTACCAGCCCATCACTGACTCTCAGGACAACATTGTATGTCAGGAAATGCTGTGCCAGGATGGAGCAGGCTGGGTCCTGAGCCAACCCATCCTAAACAGCCCCTTAAGAACCTCATGATGTAGGGAAGGTCTCTGGAGGAAGGATTGGTACTGTTACTAGGAGTGAGGAGGAGAAGTTGGACTGAAAAGATGAGCTACAGAAGCTTATTGTAGGCAGAGAAGGAGAGGGGAGCATCTAAGATGACATCCAAGATCTTGAGGAACTAGGTGGATGGTGAGGTGGTAAGTAGAGATCTGAAGGGAAATAATGAGTGAGTTCATGTATAAATAAGTTGTGTATGAATTGCCTAAACACCTACTACCACAAGAAAGGCAAAATTCTTCCACTCAAGAAACATATATTCTAATAAGACAGGTGGTAAATAAAATGCAAAGGACTGTCTTACAAGGCCAAATATAAGTGCCAGCAAAGGACACAAACCACATAGCTAGAATTCAATCTGCTGCTTCAAACTGTGGTTCCCAGCACTGGCCCAGCTCTGTGTCAAACCCAGGAAGGAGCAGGGTCTACACAGGGATTCCACATGCACCACACCTGCCCAGGACTGGTGGGCAGAAGGGAAGCAGTGAGACAGGGCTGTGGTGTGCTAAATGAGAGTTTAGAAACCCTGTCTTGTTGAACGAGGAAGAGAAAGAAAGCAAATTGGACATGGCTGTCAATGTGATGAATAGGAAGGAAGATTCCTTCTCCTGGAACCTGAAAATCGGAATTGAAGCTCCTGTCTTCTGCTCAGGGGGTTGCAGCTGTGCCTGCATGACTGGTCTGAGGGCTTGATAGCACACGGCTGGGCCAGCAGAAGGGTGGCTTCCACAGATGTCCATGTGCAAACTCCTGGGCCTGTGAATGTGTGCTGTTATGTGGCAAAAGAAGTTTTGCAGATGTGATTAAGAAGAGGGAAGGAGGAGATTATTCTGGATGATCCCAGTGGGCCCAATGTAATCACAAGTGTTCTTATAAGTGAAAGAGGAAGGCAGGAGGATCAGAGAAGGAGCAATTGTGAGCTGGGGGGCCACAAGCCAAGGAATGTGGGCATTCCAGAGATGCTTTTAGAAGCTGAAAAAAGCCAGAAACAGATCCCTCTTCTAGAGCCTCCAGAAGGAACCCAGCTTTGCTGACACCTGATTTTAGCCCTATGAGACCAATTTTGGACTTCTGGCCTCTAGAACTATAAGATAATGAATCTGCATTTTTTAAAGGATTTATTTATTGAGTTGAGAGAGACAGACGTCAATTTCCTATTCCACTTATTTATACATTCATTGGGTGATTCCTGTATGTGGCCTGACCAGGGATCAAACCCTGAACCTTGGTATCAGAATGACACTCCAACCAATTGAGCTACCCAGCCAGGGAAATCAGTATCGTTTTAAGTCACTAAGTTTGTGGTAATTTGTATAGCAAGAGGCACAAATACAACTCCTAAGGACATCTGAGAAACTGTACCTGGACCAGAATGTTCTCAGACCAAGCCCTGTGAGGTGGGGAGGCCGAGGCAGTAATGAGGATGAAGGTCATGCCAGAGTTAGTGAATCCCTATGTTGGCCTGTGGTCATGCTGCATGCTGTGCTTTTCTGAGATTGATGAGGTCCTGGATAATGTGAGACTGGGTGGTTTATGTGTAATGCTGGGCCAGAGAGGACCAGAAATCTCCAAGCAGTGCAGTTTACCTTCACACACGGAATGTTGTCATTCACAGCTGTGCACACTGTGGTCCAGAAGCTTGCACCTCTGCCCTCAGAGATGTTACTAACCTCTCTGCTGTGCCTCAGCTATATGAATTCCCTTCTAACTCTTTACAGAAATAAATCTTGAGCAATTTTCCCAAGCAAATGGCTGTATCTTGACTTTAATACATGCTCTGTTGATACATTGTTGGTGCAGTGGGCAAGTCACTTAGTCTGAAGCGTAGTAATCAGAGGTTTTATACTAGCTTGCTATGACCCTTGGGGTAGAGGTTTCAGAATGCAGATGCCACCCAAGTTTAAGTAAAGATTTATTTAATGGTCTTTAACCCTCTATTCTGCTACGTCCATATAGCAAACCCCATTTTCACAGATTGACAACACTACCAATTAATGTGTTCTTCTAAAATTGAGCCAAATACCATGGTGTAAATATTCTAACCATAGCCAATGTCAATGTATCCATGTGATATTGGTGAATGCAGAGTTGGAAAGAGATCTGCACAGTCAGCTCTCACAAGCTGGTAAGAGCTGGTTCCAGCATATCACTGCTTATGTCTACCCTTTACCTTCACTTTCTGACTAAGAGAAAGGACACCCCAATAGCAGCATGGTTGGAAAGCTCATGGAGTACTTATAATGGACCAGGCACTGTTTTAAGTTCATTACCTTTAAAATTTTTAATTCTCAAGGCAACTCTTGTGGTAGGTAGAAATGAGGCACCTGAGGTACCAGTGAAATAAGCAGTCCAAGCTAATAACTTGTGATATAAACTCAATTTGTCTCAGTGCCCATAATCTTAAAAACTACAGTAAAGTCTTCTCTAAAACTGCACTGTTTGATACAGTAGCCACTAGCCACATTGGCTATTTTAATTGAAATTAAATAAAATTACAAATTCACTTCCTCTGTCATACTAGACACATTTCAAGTGCTCATCAGGCACATGCCACTAGCAGCTACTGTATTGGACAACACAGATATAATACATTTCCATCATCACAGGAAGTTCTATTAGACAGTGCTGCTCTGATTAGATTGTCAGAAAGAAAGAAGCCACACATCTGCTTGGAAACAGTGGATTTAATGGCCTTTGTTGACAGCTGTAACATAAAAACTCAAAATACACAGTTCATGTCTCTTCTGCTCTGAAATAAGTAAATTCATTCACTTATTCATTCACTCATTCATTCAACACATTTACTGAGCACCTACTATGTTTCAGAACCTGTGCTAGGTTCTGGGGATAGAAAGATGAATAAAGGGGCACAGCTCCTGTTCTCTAGGAGTTCATGATCTAATAGAGGAGGCAGACACCTAAAAGGGCTATTATAATGCCATACGAAGAGAGTTATAATGGGGGATTCTAGGGTAATAGGAGAGACTCAGACAGGCAGCCAGCTGAATCAAAGGCATTCAGGGACGGCTTCACAGAGGGGGTGATTTCCAAACTGAATGCTGAAAGATAAGTAAAAGTTGGCAGGTTTTAGATGTTTTAGATAGAAAACTCAAAGAAATATAGAACGTGGATCACTCAGGACCTGTAAGTGAGTGGGTTTGACTGAGGCCTAGGATGCAACAGAAGCAGGAAAAGTCAGGTATTCTCAGGTAGTGTGCTGAGGAGGAAGCATTGGAGAGGGGAGAAAGGAAAGTTTTATTTTGGGTGTGGTGAGTTTGATGTGCCTACAGAACATTCAAAGGGGTGTGTGGGGCTGGAGCTCAAGGACAATGTTGGGAAATATGGATTTAAGAATATCAGATTCAAGGTGGTGAACAAACCAAGGGCTTGCTGAGCTCATGCAGAGAGGTGTGCAGACTGAGAAGAAAATAAACTAAGAGTAACCAGAATAAACAAAGCCAGCTGTAGAAAATACCCACATGTCAGGGCATGCGGAGAACAGGGACAGAGAAGACTGAGTAAGCACATCAGAGGATCGTCATGAGGAAGTGGGGTTGCAGAAATCAAGATCTGGGGCTGTCAGCTGATGCAGAGATGCCAAATAATGTAAGGACTGAAAAGTACTCACTAGAGTTGACTTTGGTAAAATCTGTTTTAGTGGAGTTCAGGATGCCAGCCTGCAGTGGTTTCAGGAAGATATGAAAAGTGAAGAAAAGAAGATCATAACTAGGAGAGACAAATCATTTAGAATAATACTCAGCTGTAAAGATTTTGACTGAAGATTATCCCCAGCACGTTTGCTGACTGCACTAAAAAAGCCAGGGAACAGAGAATCATCAAGGACCCAGGGTGGAGAAGGAGCAAGAGGTGAAGCAAGGCCCCAAGGATGTAGAGGGCAGATGGAGTCCAGAGCACAGATGGAGAAGGAATAGGGAGGGAAGGATGAGTGCAGACATGACGTGTGTGAATGTAGGGAGAGGAAACTAAGGGAATCCCATGTTCTGGCCTCCATTTTCTCCATAAAGCAAGAGGTGAAAAGCTGAAAGCTGAGGATTTGAGAGCAGGGCTGAAGGCCTAAAATAGCTTTTGACAATAGGGAAAGAGAGCCAATCAGCGGCACATGAAGCACTTCTGGGCTGCACCCAGCAGCCAGCTGAAGTTGGAGAGGAGGAGCCCACAGAGGCACCTGTGCTCATAAAGGCTATGCTCTTTTCCTGACTGTACTCAGCATCTCCAGGTGCAGAAGACGGAGAACAATACAGTTGAATTAATTCAGGGTTGGGACTCTGTCCAGCAGGAAGGAAGAATGCGCAAAAAGGAAGAAGGGCTAGAGGACCGGCTTAGCTGGAAGGAAGTGAAGACAGGAGGAGGGTGAAACACATGACATCATAGAGTAGTCTGGGGTGCAGAAGTCTGGGGTGCAGTAGTCAGGGACTGAGAGAGGAGAAAGTGTAGGAGCAATAACCAGAAAGTTAGACTTTAAAAATGGAGAAGTGATGGGTGATGACACCCAATAGAATTGAGTAAATTTTAAAAATCTGTGAAACAAGAGGGTTAAATGCTTTGTCAAGTGGACACAGAAGATGCTAAGTATGAGGAAGAGGAGATGAAAAATGGGACCATGATATGGGGAATGACCAGACAACAGTGACGAAGGAGGGGAGACAGCTTGGGGGAGGTTTTATATGAGAGTAGAAGAGTGGTCATTTGACTGTGCCAGTTTTGTCCCTGGGAGAATGCTGGTGCCACCTCCACGCCTGCAGTACGGGGCTTGGCAGAACTGTCAGACTTCCTGTGAAAGCTTCTAGAGAGCAGGTATCCTCAGAGAAGAGCCAAATGCCAATACAGGTGTTCTGCAAAGAGGTGGCACACTTGCCAAGTTTTTAGAGAAAGTCTTTGGTGCATTTGCAAAGCCATTTGGACAGGGGCAGAGGGAGGTGATGGGTCGGTCATTCTGAAGATGAAACAGTGGGACTGGAAAAGCTAACACTTCAGGCAGAGATGACAAATGTTGAACCTGGGAGCATCACTTGTTAGCTAGAGTTCTGGAGTCAAAGGAAGCCCCAGGTGTTGGAGAAGACTTGGTGATACCCTCAAATGGACGGCTCTGCTCCAGGATCTCCCAAAACATTGGTGAGAAGTTTGGGATCCCAGAAAATAACAGAACAACTAAATTGATTAATTCCTGTTCTTGAGTGGAAACCAAGCAGTCTCCCAGAAAATGAAGGCAAGTTGGTCACACCCCCAAAGAGATCCTACCCCAGATGTGAAGAGTCCACATTAGATGTTCCCTCTTGTGAGAAGAGCAGGGCCCAGTACATGGATGGTAAAATAAATTAAGCAAGGCAAGCCTTGCTTAATTGTTCATTACTAAGAATAGAGATTTACTGGGGCAGGGAGAGGCAATAATGAAGTCTAAGCTGATAAAGATGTAATCAGATAAAGCCCACAAAGGCCAATTCTGCTGGTCCTGAGATCATCAGATATATGTGTTTCCAAGTTTCTCCCTCAGCTTCACCCTTAAAAGACTTCTTCAATCCCAACAGGCCAATGGCCAGAAAAATCTCAGATATTGTCCCAAGGAATCACAAGGCTTGGCAGTGAGGTTGGGGAAAGGAGATATTCCCTCTCTGTGTTTTAGAAAATGTTTCAGAATACTTGGAAACCAGAGTTTAAACAGAGGCCTCAAGTGGCTTGGGAAAAGCCCACACCTCATCCTGCACATGCACCATTCTAAAGAGGTTTCACTTCTCTGGGCAGAGCCTAACTGACCCAACACAGCCACTTCTTCATAACCCCACACCTACCTAAAGAAACTGGACATCACCCATCCTGGTCTGCCAAATCCTGGATATCCAGATCATGGGTGAGAGCAGCCCCAGAGATACCTGCACAGGTCGGTGAGCAGCCCCCTCAGCTCAGATGTTATCCCCTCCGTGATGTGCCACACTGCATCTCGCACACACACCAGCCGTGCCCTCTACTGCCCTCTCTCCATATTGTTTACCATTGCATTTGTTATTACTCAGTACTTTGTTTGTCTCCATTTTGCCTCCCCAGCTATTTTTAGAGCTTCATTATCTCTCAGGTCCACTATCCAATAAATATTTGTAGGATAAGTGTGGCCATAGAATGAGTTAATTGAATTAAACTGAGTTGAAATGAACTAAAATGACACAGGGGAACACAGGACAGTGCATTCCCATAGCATCAAGGTTGAGCATTACTCTGACTTCCTTGTCAAGGGTCCCCCCAGAACCCCACTCCCTCCAAAATGTCTCCCTGGCCCCCCAGCCACAATGCCCCCTCCACCACGCAGGTCCTCATTGCTTCTTATGGAACAGAGATGGTGCTGGCTCACTGCTGGGCTCAGCCATGACTTGCATGGGCTGGTTGTTCAAGGCAGCCTCGCGCATCTTGTGGTACATGAACTCGTTCTGGCGGAACAGGCGCAGCTCCATCTCCGTCTGCACCCGCATGGCCTGTGGGACACAGATACACTGTGAACAGTGATGACAAGCCCCCAGGACATGTTGGTCTCTGACCTACCTCAGCTCTTTTTGAAAGGGCAGGCAATGGGGTAAATGACTCCCAGTCACCAAGATTTCACTCTCCCCCCCAGAGGATACATCCATGTACTGGGGGTCCAATGTCCTGACAGCGGGCTCAGTTTGTTGGGGGAGAGGGAGTCAGACCCCTGAGAGAGTAGCTGAGGGATTGTTCTCAGGGGAGTGTTTGTTCTCAGGAGCCATCAAGTGGGGTCCTGGATTTGAACCTTGGCCCCTGCATTTGGGTCCCACCTAAGGTTGTAGGACCTCACGCCAGTGATGGAATCTTTTCAGCCCTCAGTTTCCTCTTACATGAAATGGGTAAGATTCCTTCATACTTTCCAACAGGCCAGGAAAATTACAGTATGTGACACATACACACACAAAAAAGGCCTCACTTTCCCATAGGTTCATTCAAGAGATACTTATCAAGGGCCAGACATCGTTGAAAGGCTAAGGATACAGCAGTGAATAAGACTGACAAAAACTCTGCCTTTGAGAAGCTTAATACACTGAACATAAAGTTTGTCTTCTCATATGTTTTATGACACCAAAGTCTGTCATCTTTCCCTACACTACACTATCTGAGAACAGTCTTTGAACTCTGTCACTCTCAGATAAGCCAGCCCTTCAAAGCACAAAGGAAACCAGCAGCAATTGAGAGCATGCTATTTGCCAGACATGTTCTAAGCATTCACACATTAACTCACTGACCACTCGTTACAAGCCTATTCTTCTCCATTTTACTGAGGAGGAGACTGAGGCCCTCATGTGCAATGTTTGCAGTCACATAGCTAGACAATGGTGAAGCTGAACTCAGTCCCAGTAGTCTGACCCCAGAGCCTGCGCTCCCCAAGTCTACTCCGTGTAGCACCTTTTCTAATGTACACAGCTGCATGTGCACACACACATAAGCACATGTGCACCACTGTTTAGGTTCTCCCAATCCAAGCTTGGAGCATCCCAGCGTTCAAATCTCACATTTGTCACCCACTAGCTAAATGACTATGGACAGATTACTTCTCTTCCCTGGGCCTCAGTTTCCTCATTTGTAAAACAAGAGGAGTGGGCTAAAGCCTTTCTGAGTTCCCTTCAGGTCTAGCACCCAATCTACAGACTTTCCAAAAGCAGAGCCCAGAACTCAGCTCTCATCCTTGGAGAGCTCAGAGCAGGCAGGGGGCCCAGCGTCAAGATGCTACTTGCCTCTAAGTCCTTGGTAATTGGGTGGGTGGGCCCGTGTGTCACCAGGAGAATTGCATAGGCTTTGCAGATCATACCGTGCCCCACCTCGATGTTACCAGCATGCCAGTTGGTCAGCCCTGCCCGCATCACGGCCATGCCCAGTTGGGCGTTGTTGGGGTGGTAGAGCTTCCTGTAGGGGCATATGAAATAATCATAACACCTAATCCCAGCCTTTATTGTGCCTGCAGAGTATTTGACAACTTATAAAATACTCTCATTGAAGTCCATCTTTCAATGATGGCTTTCCCACCAGTGCCATGAAGCACCTACAGCCCATCAGGAGGCAGAGAGGTGGGTGAGTTGCTAAGAACCCCACACAATAAAGATGTAAGAGCTGAGACTCTGCCTCAGCCACTGAGCCACCCTCATGGGGGACAGGAATCAGGACTGTGCTCTGAACTTTCCTGCAGGAAGCTGGGAGCTCTCAGGTGTACCCTAGCCCTCTCCCTGGAAAGGAGTCGGAAGTTCAAAGGAAAAAAAACACAGCTTGAATGTCCTTCTTGGGACAGAATTTTTCCCTCCTTGGCACCTTCTTTATAGAGCTTCCTTTTAACATGTTATATTGTTTTTCCCACATTTTGTTTATGAGTAACATCCTCCCCCTAAAATGAACCTTCTTGTACCAATACACTCATTTGGCCAGAAATGCAAAATCACATGCCAATGTGGACAGAGAGGCATTGGTGGAGTGAAGGCAAGGGCATTGTATCTTATAATTTCCAAGAATGGCTGACACCTCACTTTTCTTTAATAAAAGAAAGCTTACAGGATTTTCTGTGTTGATTAGGAGAGAGAAAACCCTTTGTAAGCATAAAAAATCAAGCTGGACATAGTCTTATAGAAATCAAAAGGAAAACATCACCATCAAGTACTATTGATACATGAGCAGGAGGATTTGGGAATGACCAGGGGTAACAAATAGGTTTCTCCTCAGATACCAGCTCTGGTTACTTGGTCATTACCACTGGAAGCACCATGATTAGAAAGAATAAAAAGCCCCATTACAAAGAGCCCCAATTACTGGTGCCTGCTGTGGGTACATGAGGGAGAGGTAGCAACATGTGTGCCATCTGGTTGTCCTGCTTGGAACAGACATGTTTCCAGGAGACTGTGTGAGACCCAGGATTGCCACCTACATATAGCCATCCACCATCCTGCTGGCGTAGTGCGAGGCCTCCTCAAATGCCTGGAGGTAGGAGAGGACCTCTGACACAATGCTCAGCATCCTCAGCGTGTAGATATTGGTGTCAGAAAACACTGACTCCTGCTTCTGCAGGCACTCCCGGCATAATTTCACAACCTAGAAGAGACATAGGCCCTGTCCATTACCAATGCACCACACGCAGCACATGTTTAATTTACATATGGAGGCTCACAATGACATTGGGCACCCTTCTTTGAAAGTTGAGGAAATTGTTGACAGAAGTGGGAAAGCAACAGTTTGGGGTTTGAACAGCAAAATGGTCCTATCAGGGTAAGATGGAAAGGGTAACTGCAGTTATAACTGAATGGCAAAACAAGGAGTTTTCATATATAAGTCAGTTGACAGCAGGGGGTTATAAAAGATATAGGTCTATCTTTACATCATTTTAGATATATATGATGTATTTAGATACATCATTTTTACTCTCACAATAATGCAGTGAGATAGATACCACTAATATTCCTGTTTTACCAGATAAGAAACTAAAGCACAGAGAGGGTAAGTGCTTTGCCAAGGTTGTGTACAATGGGCAAACCAAGCAATCGAGCCTTGTCTTGACCACCTTTCCTGTGATTCTCCACCCTGGCTATGCTCTGGAATCACCTGGAGACATTTTTAAAAATACCTATGCCTGAGCCTTACCCTCAGAACAATTGAAACCAAATACAGAATCTGGGGAAGGGACCCTGGCCTCTGTGGTTCGTATAAGCCCCAGGTGGTCCTTGTGAGCAGTGAGGTTTAACAGTCAGGTTGGCCCTGCTTCAAGTATACGAGATGGACTGGCAGGGATGGAGGCTCCTGGGAAGCTGAAGAGTCATGAAGGGAACACCACAATGGTCCTGGTGAGAAACAAGATGGGTCTGACCCCATCAGCCTGCAGCCAGGCTGTTCTGCCTAGTTCATGTGTAGACACGGGCTCAGGTTGTGCTCTGAGAAGTCAGATGGTTGTTAGGTTTCAGTTGTCTGAGGTTCTCTTCTTTTTCCCTTGCCACCATCATGGGAGAAATGCCACACAATTCTTTCCATTTTAAATGAGTGGAAACTAATTTTGCTCTGAGACCACAGGCCCATTAGGCAACTGGGTGGGGCATGACAAATATAGGCTGGCCATCCACCTGTCCTACAGGCCGTTCTCTTACATGGTGGGGCAGTGTCCAGCCCCACACCTGCCCCTGGGTGGTTCTGATTGGAGAAAAGGAGAAATGAAGAGAAGGGGAGAAGCCGGAGGAATGGGGTGAGTAGGGCCCTCCTGATTGCTCCAGGTCCTATCTCATGCCTCTGACACAGATTTTCCATGCTGTTCAATAACACTTTGTTCACATGACCGTCTCCCCCACCTGAAGGAGCTCTGGGAGTCAAGGAAAATGTCCTGTATCAATCTCCCCTGTTAAGGGCTCAAAAATGTATGAAGAGCGAGTAAGTAAAGGATGAAAATGAAAACCTCTCTTAATTTTCATGAGTTGTTTAAAGAGCTTGGAAAAATATGGATTTGTTTCCTGTGTTCTGTTGCAGATTGGATAAATCAGTCTTAGGAAGTGAGATACCAGAATCTATATTTCTAAAAAGCTGCCTAGGTGAATTCAGTGTAAGTGCTCTGCAGGTCAGTGGGTCTCAACTTTGGATGTGCATTGAAATCACTTGCAAGCTTTAGAAATCCTGGTGTCTGGGTCCCATCCCAAGAGAGTCTGGGAGAGTTGTGCTGGGTTAGGGTCTGACCAGTAGGATTTCTCAGTGACTCCAGCATACAGCCAGCTGAGAACTCCTGGTGCTTCAGGAGCCAGGGCTAAATTCTCAGTTAGTAGAGACTGGAAACTGTAGCCAAGATATGCGTTTAATTACAGGAAAGCAAGCAACCCACTGCCATCTTCATTTTTCCATTTCTAATGCCAACTTGAGATATCACAGACGCCCCGGGGACATTTGTCAGGCTGCCTGTGTTATTGGCCCCAGTTCCAGTGGGTTGAATAGTCACTGAGAATACACCCCTAGGAAGTACTAAAAACACAGGGGCAAGAGGAGTCCTGGTCTCATCAAAGGGACATTTCCTGAAAATCAGCCTGCTTGGTAGCCTCTCCATCTTCACTCCACCCCATTTCACTTCCTGACTGGAGAAAGTTTCTGCCTTCCTCTCCACCCCTATCCACCAATAAAAGGAATTCTTACCTCATGGTACAAGCCCTCAGAGCGAGCCTTGTCAATTTTTTCTAGTGTATCCTTAGAGCACTGTGTCATCTCCTTCACCGCGTCCTGAGAGGGCTGGGGAAGGGAGTGACACTGCGTTACATTTCTGCATAGTTGCCATCTTTGATGTTCAATGTGTTACAAAATTGATGCCTTCCCCATTCTGAAAGCTTCATTTCTATAAATGCTGTGCAAGATCCCTATAGCTTTTCCAGCTCCCTCATCACGCTCTGACTCATGTTGTGGTTGCCATGGACCAAGCCCCAGAGCCTTACTGCCAGGCAGTCATCCTTACTCTGTACTCATGCCTGGGCTTTTGGACCCAGTACAGAATCTGACATTGCCTCCCGTTGTATTTTCTCTGGCATTTTGGATTCTCATTCTATCACCCAAAATATTTTCCATTCTTTCTGTGTACTCCAAGTCAATCATATGCATTGATACTACAGATATACCCTTGCTTTTTTGTCTTTGCCCAAGTCATTGACTTAAATACTGGCCAGCACAGGGCTGAGAACAGAGGCTGAGGACTTGACTAAAGTTTGTGCTCCACTTTTCCACTGTGGTCCATGGAAGACAGCCTCTAGACTATGGAAATCCAACCCTCCCAAGTGTCTTAGCATCCAGTTCATATTTCCTTGTTTTCACCAAAACGATATTATGAGAGAATTTGTCAGCTGTCTCTGTGACATCTAGACTCATTAGGCTCACTGCATTTGCCTGAGGAATGCAGTGATATTGTTTTTAAAACATGGTTTTGATATTTGAGGCAAGGAGATACCATAATGAAGAAGTCTATGAGGGCACCATAATTTCAAAGAAAAAGTGCCAAAATTTTTCATAGTCCAAAGGAAAAGTGTATCTGCTGTGCTTATCTATATTAAAACTCTTTTCTCATTTTTGTTTGCTTAGGCAAATATGATCAAGTTTTTTCCAAAATGAAAATAAGTTTATTATTTATTCTGACTATAAAATTAAAATATATGAAAAAAGTATGGAGAACAAAGTAATTCCCCAAACCCATCCCAAAGATGGACACAGCATTTTGAGGAACATTTTACCATATATATATAATATATATATGAGTAATATTTAAAATATTTAACAACTGGCACAGTAAAGGCACTGACAAATTAGAACAAACACCAACCATAAACAGTGAGTGTCCCTACATGGCCTTCTCCGTGTGTTTGGCTGGGTTGCAGTCCTATATATGCACACACATGTGTGTGTGGTGTATATGCTGATAGAATCAAATATTTTTTCCTATTTATTCTGGTTTTTATTTTATTTTTCAACAACAATTTACATGCAGGGTCATAGAGCTACAACAAAGGCTTCCTAATTATTGAATTTATTAGGGTGACATTGGTTAATAAAACCATACAGGTTTCAAGTGTACAACTCAGTAAACCATCATCTGCACACTGCATCGCATCATACGTTCACTGCCCAAAGTCAAGTCTCTTTCCTTCCCCATTTATCCCTTCATTGCTCACCTCCATCTCCCCCATCCCCCTTTCTTTCTGGCTATCGCCATACCTTTGTCTGTGTGTATGTGTCTCATATATACATATTTTTTTGCTTAATCCCTTCACCTTTTTTCACCAAGCCCCTCAACCCTCCTCCCCTCTGACAACTGTTAGTCTGTTCTGTGTATCTATTCTTCTGTTTCTATTCTGTTTGTTAAATTATTTTGTTGATTAGATTCCACATATAAGTGAGATCAGGTGGTATTTGTCTTTCTCTGACTAATTTCACTTAGCATGATACCCTCTAGATCCATCTATGCCTACTCAAATGGTAAGATTTCATTCTTTTTATGGCTAAGTAATAGTCCACTATATATATCCCATAGTCCAAATATTCCACTATATATATATTCCACTATATACATATATAGTGGAAAAGAATTGGTGTGTGTATATGTATATATATATATATACACACACACACACCATTGGTATATATACCATTAGTATATATGACATTCCATGTGGTATATATATATCATATATATACACACCATTTTTTCTCCATTTGTCTATTGATGGGCACTTGGGTTGCTTCCATATCTTGGCTACTGAAAATAATGCTACAGTGAAGGTAGGAGTGCATATATCCTTTTGAATTAGTGTTTTGGGTTTCTTTTAATATCTACCCAGAAGTGGAATTGCTGGGTCATAAGGAAGTTCCATTTTTAATTTTTTGCAAAACCTCCATACTGTTTTCCACAGTGGCTGCACCAGTCTGTATTTCCACCAATAGTGCTCAAGTGTTCCCTTTTCTCTACCACCTCTCTAGCACTTGCTTGCTGTTTATTGATTTATTGAGGATAGTTATTCTGACAAGTACAAGGTGATGTCTCTTTGTGATTTTAACATGCATTTCTCTGATGATTAGTGACAGTGAGCATCTTTTTATATGTCTATTTGCCATCTCTATCTCTTCTTTGAAGAAATGTCTATTTAGGTCCTCTGCCCATTTTTTGATTGGATTGTTTGTTATTATGGTGTTGAGTTGCATAAGTTCTTTATAAATTTATGATGTTAACCCCTCACTGCATGTATCATTAGTGAATATCTTCTCCCATTCAATAGGTTGTCTTTTTGTTTTGTTGATTGTTTCTTTTGCTGTGCAAAAAAATTCAGTTTGATGTAGTCCCATTTGTTTACTTTTTCTTCTGTTTCACCTGCCCAACGAGATATATCGGGGGGAAAAAAACATTGCTAAGTTAAATGTCAGAGAATTTAATGCCTATGTTTTCTTCTAGGAGTTTTATGGTTTTGAGTCATACATTTGAATCTTTAATCCGTTTTGAGTTTTATTCTTGTATATAATGTAAGAAAGTGGTCATTTCATTTTTTTGCATGTAACTGTCAAATTTTCCCAACACCATTTATTGAATAGACTACTTTTATCCCTTTGTACACTCTTGACTCCTTTGTCAAATATTGACCATATAGGTGTGGGCTTATTTCTGGGCTCTTTATTCTGTTCTACTGATCTCTATGTCTGTGTCTATGCCAATACCATGCTGTTTTGATTAATACAGACTTGTAGTATAGTTTGATACCAGGTAATGTGTACCTTCAACTTTATTATTCATCCTCAAGATTGCTGTGGCTGTTTGGGGTCTTTTGTGGTTCCACATAAATTTTAGGATTATTTGTTCTAGTTCTGTGAAATATGCCATTGGTATTTTGGTAGGAATTGCATTGAATCATAGATTACTTGGGCAAGTCTCTTCCTTTTGCACCTCAGATTCCTCATCTGTAGATGACAAGTTGGACTAACTTACTAACACTTCCTTCAAGCTCTATATCCCTGGTGACATCACAGTTGCCTTTCTTTCTTTTGCTCAGAATTCTTGGTCCCAGCCTGATAAGCCCCCTCAGTATAGCAGCCATTATGACTCATCCCCAAACTTTCAACTGACACCAAAATCATTCCTGACTTCTTAATATATGTATGTGCAAACCTAAATAAAAATAAAAGCCAAATATTTAGAAAATAAAACTGTAATTAACATTCTCTATAATTGTAGCTTTGCACTTTCTTCATTTAGCCTCCTTAAGTTTTTCTATTTCTCTCTCATCAGCTGTATTTCTCAATAAGAGCATGGCAATTTTTCAACGTCGGGGAATCAATCTCTCTCTTTCTCCCTCTACTTTTTCTTCTGATTCCTCCTCTTGTGGCCCCTTCCCCTCCTGTTCTGGCTCTTCCCCCACTGTTCCTCTCTGTTTTCTATTTTGTGATGTTTCTGGTGGGCCTCACAGGGTGGGGCTGGGGTGGTGGCTGTTTTTACTGCCCCACACAAGATTTGGTGCACAGTTTCCAAAGGGTGTTGCGATCAAGACCCCTGGCTGGTCATGCTCTTAGAGTATTTGCATTCCCAGCCCAGAGAACTTTCTTCCTAGGTCTCTTTACCTGAGGCTCTGCTCTGAGGTCTTCTAGACCCTTCTAGGAAGGCCTCCTGTTGGGGGAGGGAGTGAGGAGACTTGCAGACACTTTCCCCCACTCTGACTCAGCACCCAGTGCTTTTCCTCTCCTAGTCTTTCCTCCATGCCCTCTCCCCTGACCTCTCACCTCAGGGCTCATAAAACTGCTGGAGCCTTTCATTCTGGGCCCCTCAGCAGTGAGATGAGCCCCACATCTGTGCTGATCCACCTGACCTTCCACCAGTATACCTTTCCATGGGGACAAATGAAATAGGGGGAGTCTGCCTGCCCCAGTTCAGCCTCTTGCTTATCCCACTGTAGGAAGTGATTAAGAGAACACTGCTTTAATTGGCTACTTCAACACCTGGCAGCTCCACTTTCTCCCAGCTCACCTGAGCTCCTGACATCCCCCTCAGTAAGCCTTCCCTTTGCTCTGTGGTCTCACCATCAATTAGGCAATAGCTTCTCAGTATTTAAGCAAATTAACCAACCTAAACATTGCCCCATCTCCACGTTGCCTACTTCCATGGGACTAAGAATATCTTTATAATAACCAGACAATGCATCTCTTTGACCAACTGGTCTCAATATGTGAAATTTTAAGCATTAAACTGCAAAGGAGCAAAGAGAGGACTAAAATTTACGGAATGTCTGTTGTTTATGCCACACCCTTTACTTATATAATTTTGTTAAATACTCATAACGACCCTTGTAGTGGTTGTCATGTCTCCTATGTTACAAATGAGAAATCTGAGTAATGCCCAAACTCAAATATCCAGCAAGTGGTGGTGTCTAAGCACTAGCTAGGACCTGTCTGCAGTGCACCACACAGTCTTCCCAGGGGTTACAGACTGGCACCCTGGAAACTAATGAGCAGGGGTGCGCTGATTAGCTGTGGAATCCACCCATGTCTGGCTCCTGCATAGGTGGACCCAAACACTCCCAGAGTAGGGCTGTGTGTACCTTTGGGTCTTCTTTCACCCCTAGGAAGAGGTCATCCTTCAGCCCTTTCTGGCAGTGCTCACACGTGCAGTCAAAGTAGTACTGCTTCTTCAGCTGCTTCTTGCGCTCTTCACTGACATTAAGGAAGTCGATATAGGATACCGTCAGTTCTTCTCCTTCTGAGATCTTGCCCAGGGCCCGGAGCTCAATTCTAGAGCAGAGGAAAGGAAAGGAGTAAATAAAATTCAGGGTTATCCAAGTAGCATTTTTGCTTTTCAAGTTTCAAGGAGTTGAGTCTCAAAGACAACTTCCCTAGCACTTGAGAAAACTCCCATTCCCATTCGGGATGAAAGAAGGTGAAGGGATTAACCAAAAAACATATGTTCATAACACACAGACATACACAACAGTGTGGTGATAGCCAGAGGGTAAAGGTGGGTGGAGGAAGGTGGAGGTGAAGAAAGGCAGGGAGAATGGGGCTGTAAGACTTTGTTTGGAGCAATGGGCACACAATGCAGCATGCCGACAATGTTTTATTGAGTTGTACACTTAAAAACTCTATGGTTTTGTGAATCAATTTCACTCCAATAAATTTAATACAAAATAGTTTTTAAAAAGAAAGAAAGAGCCGTGGCTGGTGTGGCTCAGTGGACTGAATGCTGGCCTGTGAACCAAAGGTCACCAGTTCAATTCCCAGTCAGGGCACATGCATGTGCCTGGGTTGTGGGCCAGGTCCCCAGGAGGGGTGCATGAGAGGCAATCACACATTGATGTTTCTCTCCCTCTCTTTTTCTCTCCCTTCCCCTCTGTCTAAAAATAAATATATAAATAAATCTTTTAGGAAGGAAGGAAGGAAGGAAGGAAGGAAGGAAGGAAGGAAGGAAGGAAGGAAGGAAGGAAGGAAGGGAGGGAGTGAGGTGAGGAATGGGGAAGGACGGGAAAGAAAAAAAGAAAGAACTAAAGAACGACCAAAAAGAAATAAACAAGATAAGAAAACCACACGAGAAAGCCCCGAAAGAAATCCTGAACTACAAGAAGTTTGGTTAGCGATTTGTAAGGGATCCCTTAAACAAGACCTACCCCCCCCCCCCCATCCCTCCCTCCCGCCTCACGATACCAGAAAGAAATTCTTCAAAAGAGTGAGATGTAGACCTAACGGACAGTTTTCTAGATAAGTCTGCCTCTACTCATTATGATAATCAAATCTGCTCCATTCTGTTGAATTTGCTCTGAAATCTCCTCAATTATTAGATTCCCGGGTAACTACTGATCTTGGTCTTAAAACCACACATAGGCTCCTATGCCCACCAACTTATCAATGTGCAATTATCCAATCCAGTTTCCTGATTATCAAACAAAGACGTGGGAGAAATTAATACAAATGAAAGCTCAACGAGAAGACTCCATAGTCATTCTGCTTAGTTTGGGAACTGCTCCCTCAGAAACACACATATTCAGTTACCCACAATCTTGTCCTATTCTGTGTCTAACTATAAGACCCTTCTTATCTCAACCAGTGGTTCAGGCCCACATTATGTGAGGAAACTGATTGAGGAGGTCCTTGACAGCTAACAGAGCCTGGCTCTGTTATTCTGCTGCATCATTCACTTTTGTGTTTATTAGGGATAGGGCTTTTTAGCTGAAGGTAGTTAGCAAGAACAGATGGCATTTCAATCCCCTTCCAGCCTAGACCTGACCCTCCAATGACCTAGAGCACAACCCACTTTGCCATGTAATAGATGCAAATGTTCTGAAGGCAAAAGCTCACCGCAGAACTCACATCCAGGTAAGCCAAACAATCAGAGATCAGCCTGTGGGCCTCTCAGCCATTCACAAGGCCAGAAACTGCAGAAAACAAGTGGTGAGCCCTGCAAGCTGGACCCTAAGCTGTGCTCCTATATCTCCCCAGTACTCTAGAGCCTCACTACCAAGTGGGAAACCATTGCCCAGACAGTGAGTAGCAGGATGCAGAGGTTGGGCAGAGCTTCTGCAGAGAGGTCCATGATCATTTCTTTTACCTCCCAGAGAGGCTGTCAGACACTGTGTGAAAGGTGGGACAAGATTTCACCACCACAGAAGCATCCTAGTTCAAGGCATCCTCTTCCACATGCACTGAAGTGACAATTGATTAAGTAACTACTGAATAGCAGTGGCATGCATGTCCAGGCACTAGAGGTGACCACTTAAGGTTAAAAATCTTTCTCCCAAAGTGGAGTACACTGACATGCCAAATAAATGCAATTATATATATATATACACACACACACACACACACACATGCACACACACACAACTCATATGCCAACTCACCTAGCAAAATCTAAGTTCCCTTTCATCTATTATTCCTTCTTTCCTTTCTTCCCCACCCCAATTTTTTGCAGCAGCTCTTACTGAAGTGATGAAAGGCAAGAGGGAGAGGGGTGCCCAGTGAGTCTACCCACAGCTCTGCTTGGAATCCCAGTATGTTTGAGCTGCAGGGAATCAACCCCCTCATTTCACAAATGAGGGTACTGATGCTCAGAGAAGTGAATTAACTTCCCCAAAGGTCCCATAGCACTTTGGCAACAGAGTCAAGATTAGAACTCAAGTGCCATTCATGCCTTGCCACATCATATTAGCCTCGCCTGGTTGTTTTCAGTCTGCCTCGTGAGTCTGCAATGCATGGGAAGTAAGATGCACCAAAGCCCTTAGTTTCAGGACTCTACTAATTCCCTAAATAGTTCCATGTGAGCAATATCTGAGTCAGTGTTGAGTGTGGCTCCCAGGCATTTGGTCATGGTAGGGTCAATCAATAAACATGCTACACCCACCAGCCCATTTTACAGAGGCAGTTTTCCATAGTAACATATCTCCATTCAATAGGGATTCAATGGCCCATCAGTTAGAATTTCTAGTAGCTTTATGTCCCATCATGATTAAGCCAGTTTATACAAGGTCTCCAAGTATCTCAATTTATGTCAGTAATATTAGAGAATTTTTAAACTAAATTAATTTCACTTACATATGAAAAAATGTGTACATGTACACCCCATTTAACTAACTTGGAATTGAGGATCAGGGAATGAATAGTGACCACCACTCCATCCTGGACACCAGCCCCCTTCTATCTCTAATGCTCTGCAATGCTATAGTTTAGCCAATTGAGCGACAAGTAACAATCAATTTAAGTATTTCTTGTACAGACTGGGAATGTCCCTTGAGACACTCTCATCTTGACCTTTGCTCTACAGATGTGGGTCAAAATGCCCAGGAGATGATGTGAATCATTCAAAGTCACATGCAGTGCATGCCAACAGGCTAAGGTGCACAAACCACTCTCCCCTGCACTCCTAAAGCCCAGACTCCCATGCAGCATTTTGTTTTAAATCCAAAGAGAATTTCCAGTATTTCAAGCCCAACTTGAGAAAAAAGACCCATTTGGGCCTATTTGGTTGTGATTAAGAAAAGTCAAAAGTAAAATCTAACCCGAACTGCTAACTCATAGTTGGCCAGAAGCAGTAAACAGAATACTATGAATAAATATTTATCAAAATATCGCAGTTATGGGTGTAATTTTCAGAAACCAGTCTGGGTGAGATGTTGGGGGTTATAAGAAAACATGTAGCCCTTTAGTAGGTCAGTTATATCAGCAGTCCCCATTTCATGGTAAGCAGGGCTTAGAGGGACAATGTGAACAAGATGATGTGGGCCAGAAAGGACTATCACACTTTGATGTTGGGGGAACAAGAGAAGTAAGGAGTGAAAGAGGAGGAAGAGAGAAAGCAAAGTACCAAAAAGCCATGTCAGGTGGTAGGTGAGTGAAGAAGAAAATGATTAATTTAAATACTTAAGAATACAGCATTCAAAAAGAGGAGACTCTGGGGTGCAGAAGGACATTACAGACAGACAGCAGCCATGGAATCTTGGGAAGGGGTGGCCCCAGCAAACCAGGCAAGTGAGGGAGGTGGGTCAGAGGAGCAGGGAAGTTTGCAAGAACTGACCCACCTCATCTGGGTGTGAAACATGGATTTCACTGCCTCATGACTGAAAGACAAAACAGACACCCAAATAGAAATCATTACCATTGACTGATCCTGCACAGCTAGCAAGGGTGCACAGTATTTTGGGTTATACAATCAAAGCTTTGGCCATAACAACAACTTCTATCCCAGCCCCGATAGCTGGGCTCACTTGACAAGATGTAGCCTGGTATAGTGGAAAGTTCACTGCATTTAGAATGAGAGGTTTTGGGTTCGAAAATATGCAGCCCTGGACAAGTGACTTCCCACTCCAGGCCTCTGTGCTCTCATCAACAACCTAGCAATAAGATTCATGAGACAATGCATTTTAAAGTAGAATGCTATCCTGGCTGGTGTGGCTCAGTGGATTGAGTGCCGGCCTGCAAATGGAAAGGTCACAGGTTCTATTCCCAGGCAGGGCACATGCCTGGGTTGCGGGCCAGGTCCTCAGTAGGGGGCACACATGAGTGGTAACCACACATTCGTATTTCTCTCCCTCTCTTTCTCCCTTCCTCCCCCTCTCTCTAAAAACAAATAAATAAAATATATTTTTAAAATAAGATAAAAGGATGGAAAGCTATTATTATCTCACTAACAAGTATCTTAGACAAATAGGCATTGCCTCTTTTGATGTCTACCTCACAGAGAGTTTGAACTGTGTATGGAGACTGGTTAGGTCACACAGGTAGCAGATAAAAATTGTTAGGGTTAAAATTGGGCCACTAACATCATGACCAGTATTCTTTCCACTATGGCAGGCAGCTAGACAGGGACTGAAAAGTCACTTTCTCTTGCACAACAGCCAAGAAGCCCAGGTAAAACATGGCTGCTCAAAATTAGTGGGTGCATAGAAACCAGAGCAGATTCTGGAAATGACCTGAAAAATGGGGTCCCAGGTTCCTGTGACTGTCACAGGTAGTGACAAGAGCCCTGGGTCACCATTGCTTAGTGGAGGGGTATCCACAAAGGCCAGCCCTGTGTATGGCTGAATTTGATCCTTTCTGCCAACCAGGCTAACCCTGGACAACAGAAGGCTTAGGAAGGGAAACACAGATGTTGTGAAAAGATTATCATCTGGATGCAAAATAAACTCTCCTGTCTTGAGTGACTTTCTCAGTTGCTTAAGAGCCTGATGTCATGTGGGCCCTTGCTTCCAGAAATGGGAAAGAAAAGGGAAATCAGAGTTCCTACTATATTGGGGCTTAGACCTGATTCCTGGCTCAGAACTAGAAACTATTGTCTTTGGTTTACAGGAAGTTTGGGGGAAAACCTGCTCAATGCCAATGGCTCAGAGTCAATTTGCATCTGTCTTAAGAGCTTGTCTCTAAGAGCAAAAGCAATATTGTTCAGGCCTCATTCTCCCAAATCCCCCCAGCCTGAGCGGTGGGTAGTTATCTTGTTTGCTGACTCTTCTCCTTTGCACTCCACCCCCAAACTCCATTCTTTACCCTTCTGTCCCCTCTGGGCCTTCTTCAGGGTGGAGTCAGGGGTGGGGGGCAGTTGATGACTGACCTCTGAGGACCTCATCACCCTGTTTGCTTTGCACGCTTACTTCAGCTTCAGGTTGGCCAATAGGAGGAGAGAGAGTTGGGGTGCTTAGTCTCCTGGCTCCCTCCCTGCTTCCCATGGTTCCAGCAGTGGCTGCTTTCTCTACAGGCACAGCCAAGCTGGTGGGGGAGGGGAGAGAAGGGGTCTCTCCAATGGCTGGGGCTCTTACCAACCACAACAGTACGTCTTTTGCTTCCAAGGTCTAGAGGTAATAACAGTTTCATGCTGCTGCTAGACCCTGGACACCTCACCATTCCTTGTTAGTTGCTTAAATGCTAGCCACACTTCTATAAATTATCCTTTTATTAAATTCCCTTCAGGTAGACTCTGAGCATGCCTTCTGATATCTGCTGAGACCTTGACTAATATATGCTTCTACCAAGTGCCTTCTCTGTTGGTGATGTTTTGTAATGACCTCTAGATAGGTAATTCAAGGCATCAGGTTTTAAAATAGTAGTTAGAGGTTTACCTGACATATCTAGGCAAGCTCAATAAACACAAAAAGACTCAGAAATTACCCATGTGGAATTCTTTGCTATCCCCCTCATTACCTTTCTCTTAGCCACAATTATTCTAAAGGAAATTCCTATTTTCTTCCCATTTGAAATCCATGCTAGTTCAGGTTCAACAGTTTACCTTTGGCTTAAGCCAAGTGGAAAAAAACATCATAAGGCCTCCCCATCCCCATCACACACCCCCAGTGAAAGACATACTCACTTGCCATTGTTAAATATGACGGTGCAGTTGGGCCAGCAGTCGTGGTTCACCAGACCCAGGTTGGGGAAGATGCCCACGCCCACTGCCTGTAGGCCTCTCTGATCACTGAGCGTGAAGCCATTGCAGTTAATCTACCCAGAGGAAAAGATAAACAAGTCAGCTAACAGACACAGACTAGGGACAGAACACCATCCTAGCTACTGAAAGTTTTTAAAAGATAATAAAATATTCAAAACCAAATCTAATCCTGGAAATGCTTAGAGAATGTGGAAATAAAACAGTCTCCTTTTCTCTGTGTGATTCCAAATGACCCTCAAGATTAGTGCCACGGGCAGGTCTCATATTTGCTAAAATACAACACCACCTTGAAAGTTTGAGGTAGCTATTTTCTAAAAAGGCCAAAGATGGAAATGTTAGTTCTGAAAGTGTCTCCCTTTCCTGTGTCAGGGTGTCACATGAGCCTTCCCCAGCATCTGTTTGGTTTCTCTCCGTGACTACTCTGCGTTAGTGGGGGTGCCTGTGCACAAGTCTGTGTGTCTCCCCCACCTCCTGCCTCCTTGGTCTACCCACCCTCAACTCCTATAGCTGCTCATAGATAAAATTGACATCTTTTTCTTATTATTTGTGTCTGCTGAATATTTATACTCCCAGTTCACAATTTTAAACTCTGATGAGTATGACATTTATGTCTGAATCCAAGGCAAATCAAGTTGGTTATTTATGGCACTCCCTTTATTTCCTCTTCCTTAAAAACAAGTGGTTCTTTATAGAAACAGGTTCCAAATATCTGCTATCAGGGTATGAAAATGCGTAAGAATTAGTATAACTTAAAATACATTAACAACTACACAGAAATATCTGCTTTATCTATAAATAATATAAATAAATATATACTATACATACTATAATATACATTGATATATGTATATTGATATGTGTAGCACATGGCCATTTGTTACTGATATTGGAGGACTGTCACTTCCTCCTTTCTGTCTCCTGGGCCATTCAGCAAGGAGGTGAAGTTAGGCCTGTCAACACCACTAACAAGCTGTGTTACCTTAGTTAAATTTCTTTTTTTCTCTGAGCCCAGGTTTCCCCATCTGTAGGTTGGACTAGATGACTTCTATGATCCTTTCAATTCTACACTTTGGTGATTATGCCATTCTGTGGCTATAGTCACCATGCCACCTGGGGATACACAGAATGGTCTATAACACTCATTCACCCCAAGCCTGTGGAGCCTAACAGCTAAGATTAGCAACTCTGCCACCAGGCAAACTGCTGCTAGCCCTGGCATGGACACCAGCTCGCTGTGGAAGTCCTATAACCCCTCTGGGCCTAGGCTTTCTGTTTATAACGTAGGAATGTTAAAAGCACAAACTGTACCTTATATTGTAAAGATGGCATAAAATAATACATGGTAAGATGTGCTAGTCAATTTTATGTGTGGTACCCACATATTTGGTCAAACATTTTTCTCTATGTTTCTGTGAAAGTGTTTTTGGATAGATTAGCATTTAAATCAGTAGATTTTGAGTAAAGCAAATTACCCTGCACAGTGTAGATGACCTCATGCAATCAGTTAACAAACTTAATAGAACACAGACTGACTTCCCCTGATCATGAAGGAATTCTGCGGGCAGTTGGCCTTTGGACTCAAACTGCAACTCTTTTTTTTGGGGGGGGGGGGGGGGTCCTGCCTGCCAGCTTATCAGCAGATTTTGAATTTAATAAGCCTCCACAATCTCAAGAGCTAATTCATTAAAATAAATCTTCTCCTCTCAATAGACAGATGATGGACAAATAGATGATAGATAGATAGATAGATAGATAGATAGATAGATAGATAGATAGACAGATAGTTCTGTTTCTCTGGAAAACTCTATTACAGAAGCACCGGCACATGGTAAGCACATGATAAGAGATGTTGGTTGTGATCATGCTGTTGTTGTTATTACAATAACCCCCCTGTTCAGTTCACCAACACCAGAGAAGGTGCTGGGCAAGCCACATAGAACACATCTACCCCCACTGCCCAAGGCCTGCTGATCCTCAGGACCCCCATCTCTACCGCCTGGACTCTGATGACTACAAGAGGCCTGGCTTTGTTGCTACAAGACAGCACACTCTGAAAGGCCCTTATTTTCCTGTTTCTGGCTTCCATACCCACCACTCTAGGCTCCCCATTATCCTGCCCATCAGATCTGGGAAAAGGAAGGACATTTTTTCCCCAAAGTAACTAATTAGGTAGGAAGGGATGGTGGGTCTTTGTCTTCAGTGTGGAAAGGAGGAAATGCAAATCAACAAGAAGGTAAAATATCATCCAAATCTACCATTCAGAGATAATGGAATATGCCCTGGCTTGTGTGACTCAGTGAATTGAGTGCCAACCTGCAAATGGAAAGGTCACAGGTTCAATTCCAGTCAGGGCACATGCCTGGCTTGCGGGCCGGGTCCCCACTTGGGGTGCACATGAAAGACAACCAATCAATGTATCTCTCTCACACTGATGTTTCTCTCCCTCTCTTTCCCTTTCCCTTCCCTCTCTCTAAAAATAAATAAATATTTTTTTAAAAAAGAGATAATGGAATGTTTGTGTTGGGGTGCCAAATTCAGATAGGTCAGGAATAACCTCATAGTAATGAGTAACCTCATAGCAAAACAAGAAAGACAGAGGACTAGATGACAGTTGTTCATTTCAGGGCTCTGTCTCCCTGCAGCTCTTGGCCCCTCCTCCCCACTCTGGCCTGGCAGTTTCTGAATACTTCTTCACTGGACAATCCCAGCTGTCACCCACACCCACTTCATGAGAAATCATACCACGCCAAAGATGTGCGAGATGTACTGCATGCTGAACTGCTGGCTCTGGGGCAGCCAGTACTGCAAGAAAGTGTCCATGTCCACTCTCAGCTGCTTCTGCTCCTCTTCCCCGAAGTTCTCCACATGGTTCTGTAGGTCATCCACGGAGACCAGGCAGCCCTCTGTGAGCCCAGTACCCTCTCTCTCCACCCGCCACATGATACGTGCAGCCAGCCTGTGGAGAGGGGCATGGTTATGGAGACCCCACTGTATTCATTCATTCAACAAACACTTACTGACTCCCTAAATAAAGCATTGCACAGTATGGGGCCCAATATACAGCTCCGAACTAGACAGAATTTTTTCTATCATGAAGTTTGTTATAGTGGGGGAGACAAAAACTTATTAAAGATTATTTAAACTAGGGTTAAATGCTATGCAGAAAATAGAATAGGGTGACATGATAGAAAGTGGCAGGAGGTTGAAGAGGAGCCAAGGGAATCAGGGGAGGTGGCATAGGGGAGTCACACTCAAGCTGAAAGTGGAATGAACAGGAGCCAGTTCTGTACCAATGGGGAAAGAGCAGCGAGTATAAGAAGGAGAAATATCAAGAAGACCAAGGAAGCTGAAACACGAGTGAGGAGTGAAAAGTAAATGAAAGTGAAGAGGTGGACAGAAGCCAGGCCACATGGGGTCTAGGAGATCACAAAAAAGGCCTGGTGACACTGTGAGGTATGGCAGCCTGGGTCTCTCCTGGTAGTATGACTGAGATGAGCACTGGAAGAATCTAATGGCCTGAGTTCAAGTCTGTTTCTACTCTTTACTGTGTGACCTCCCTGAACTTATCTAATGACCATTAAAATGAGGATAATAACTATTCCATGCCATGCTAACCTCCAGAGGTATTTGGAAGCCAAAGGGAGGTAATAGATGTCCACATCATGTGTGAACTTACTTATATTCTTAATGATTAGATAAAGAGAAGGTGAAGAAGGCATCTAGATGAGGAAGCAGTATAAGCAAAGGCCTGGATGCAGCCTAAAGCATGGCATAAGCTGGAAGCAGGGAAGGATCAGGCCTGGCTGGAGCTGAGAGCTCAGGAGAGCACAGGGCTGAATGTGAGACAAAGGGGTACATTTAATCCTGAGGGCAAAGAGGGCCCCCCTGTTGACTATTAAACAGCCCATACCCACAAGATGAAGCCTGTAACCAAGGGACACTTTGGCAACTCTCTGCCATTCACTGACTGCAGGCTAGCCAATTACCAGGGAGGGCTGGTGGCTTAGGGCAGAACCTGCCTCTGAAGAGAAACCCCCTTGACAAAACATGGCCCTTTTTTTTCTTTCATCTGGGTCACAGGGTTATTTCTATAGAGTTGCCCTGCTGGGTACCCCAGGTGCCTAAGAGCCAAGATGCCCCCACATGGAGGCCAAGACAGAACTGGGGAAAATAAGACTCAGTTTGGGGTGTCTGCTACCTCTGAATATTAGGAAGAATGTCGCAAAGCTCAGAGAGTAGAGACTAATGGGCGACACATTTCAACCCAGTATCAGAAGAAATTACCAACTGGGACTGTGCAGCTGGAGGGAGTGACCTCCTCATCACAGGAGATAACATTTGCTTCTGGCCTTAAAGACTAAGATATTAAAGAGATACCTGCACCTCTATTTCACTGCAGCATTACTCACATTAGCCAAGACACAGAAATAACCTAATGGCCATCAGCAGATGAATGGAAAAAGATGTGACATTTTATATATTTAATCATGAAAAAGAAGGAAATCCTGCCACTTGCAACAACATGGATGGAACTTGAGGGCATTATGCTAAGTGAAACAAGCCAGAGAGAGAAAGACAAATAGTGTATAGTTTCACTTATTTGTGGAAATTTTTTTAAGTCAAACTTATAGAAGCAAAGAGTGGAAAAGTGTTTGCCAGGGATGGGTGGTGGGGGACAATAGGGAGAAGTTAGTAAAAGGGTACAAACTTCCAGTTATAAGATGAATAAGCTCTGAGAATCTAATGGAAAACATGATGACTATATTGATAACACAATATTTTATCATTGAAATTTGCTAAAAGAGAAATTAAGTGTTCTCATACACACAAAAAGATAAATATGTGACATGATAGATGTGTTAGTTAACTAGATGGGGGAATCCTTTCACAATGTGCATATATATTGAATCACTACAATGCACATTTTAAATACCTTACAATTTAGTTCTGGCTAAGATGGAGACATAGGTAGATATGCTTTGCTTCCTCACACAACCAAAAAAAAAAAAAACCCCAACAAATTCAAAAATAAAAAACAACCAGAAATGCTAGATCTGTATGGAAGTCTAACAACCAAGGAGTTAAAGAAGAAAGTCATCCATACCGGTAGGAGAGGCAGAGATGGGCAATCAGTACAAGGAGGACATGTGGCAAGGTGGCAGCTGGAGGATCAGGGGGTCCCATATTTGCATGCAGATAAACTTGGAGGAACAACCAGGGAGCAAGACAGACTGAACAACCCAGAAATCAACTGCAGGGAAACAAAGCCTCAAAACCTCTGGCTGTAAAACATCTGTAGGGGTTGTGGTGGCAGGAGAAACTCCCAGCCTCACAGAAGAGTTCTTTGGAGAGACCCACAGAGTCCTAAATTGTACACAAGCCCACCCACCCAGGAATCAGTACCAGAAGGGCCCACTTTGCTTCTGGGTAGCCAGGGAAGTGACTGAAAGCTGGCAGAAAGCTAAGCAAGCAGCATTATTCCCTCTCTGACCTCTTCCCCCACATACAGTGCTACAACACAGCAATGAAGTGGGTTGCCCTGCCCTGGTGAATACTTAAGGCTCTGCCCCTTGAAACATAACAGGTGCTCCCAGAAAAAAAAAAATGGCCCAATGGGAAGAACAGATCAAAACTCCAAAAAAAGAACTAAGTGATGAAGAGCTAGCCTGCCTATCAGACACAGATTTCAAAACAGCAGTAACCACGATGCTCACAGAAATGGTCACAAAATAGAGGAAAAAGTGAAGGCTCTGCAAAATGAAATAAATAAAAATAGGGAACCAATAGTGAAGGGAAGGAAACTGGGACTCAGAGATCAATGATTTGGAGCAAAAGGAAGAAATAAATATTCAACCAGAACAGAACAAAGTAACAGGAATTCAAAAAATGAGGAGAGGCTTAGGAACCTCTGGGACAAGTTTAAATGTTCCAGCATCTGAATAATTGGGGTGCCAGAAGAAGAAGAGGAAGAGAAAGAAATTGAAAACTTATTGGAAAAAATAATGAAGGAGAACTTCCTCAATCTGGCAAAGGAAATAGACTTTCAAAAGTCCAGAGAGCTCAGAGTCCCAAAGAAGTTGGACCCAAGGAAGCACACATCAAGGCACATCATAGTTACATTACCCAAGATTAAAGACAAGGAGAGAATATTAAAAGCAGCAAAAGAAAAGGAGACAGTTACCCACAAAGGAATTTCCATAAGACTATCAGCTGATTTCTCAAAACAAAACAAAACAAAACAAAACCTTGAAGACAAGAAGGGGCTGGGAAAAAGTATTCCAAGTCATGACAGGCAAGGACCTATATCCTAGATTACTCTATCCAGCAAAGCTATCATTTAGAATAGAAAGGCAGATAAAGTGTTTCTCAGATAAGGTCAAGTTAAAGGAGTTCATCATCACCAAACCCTTATTATATGAAATGTGAAAGGGACTTATCTAAGAAAAAGAAGATCAAAACTATGAACAGTAAAATGACAACAAATTCACAACTATCAACAACCAAACCTAAAAAACCAAATAAACAAAAATAAAAACAAACTAAGCAAACAACTAGAACAGGAACAGAATCATAGAAATGGAGGTCACATGGAAGGTTATCAGTGGGGAGGGGGAGAAGGTGCAGGGCATAAGAAGCACAAATGGTAGGTACAAAATAGACAGGGGGAGGTTAAGAATAGTATAGGAAATGGAGAAGCCAAAGAACTTATATGTACAACCCATGGACATGAACTAAGGGGGTGGAGAATGCTGGTGGGAGGGAGGGTGCAGGGTGGTGGACAATAAAGGGAAGAAAAAACTGAGACAACTATAATAACATAATCAATAAGACATACTTTAAAATATCTTACAATTTTATATTGATTATAACTCAATAAAGCAGAAAAATAAATACATACATGCATACAACTGTATGTGAAATAACAAAAAAAAGAAAAAAAGGAGTAGGATTTCAACAGATGGAATTAAGGGGGTCAGAGAGGCTAATGGAGCCATTTCATTTTGCAGTTTCCTAAAAATGACCGGCACATAATGATTCCAGTCTGCACTTTAACTTCACATCCTACACACATGGTAAAAATCCCAACTTCACCTTCACCATCTCCTCTGCTCTCCACCATCAGCTTCATAAGCACCTACCTACAGCCTTGCATCAGGCCATGCCACAGTTGAGCTCCAGGACTTGGGAGCTCTTGAACTGGGGCTTTCCGATGTTAGTTAGCCCTGAGATTTCTGGTGATGGTCACCAGGGGAGGCCACTAATTGTTGCAAATACAAGTGCCTCTCAGGTGGAGTGGGCACAGAGGGCTGCGTGTACAACCACCGTAACTAGTGGGCCTGTGGTTACCTAAAAAGCTCAGTATTTTGTGAAGGGGGCAGATGCCATTAAGTTCTAACTCTTTTTGCCAAATCTACAGATTTTGTTTTTTCAAGAGAGGCCAGAAAACCTCTTTTTTTTTAATGTGAAATTTTTCAATTTTTGAACATTGGCAGATCAATTTTTTAAAATTGAATATTAGGAAGCCATACAGAATGAGTCTACACCCAGCTCCAGCCAGTGTCTACAGTTTGGAGCTGCTAACCTATTCTCCCTCTTAGATGGTCCCCCAGACCTAAAGGGAGTTCACAGAAGTGACCATATTTAGTCTCTTTGAGGCTCTGTCCTGACTTGCACTTAGCCCAGATTCCTTGGGCCTGGGAATGCTGTCACTGCCACCAGCCCCCTCTGACATTTGGGAATCCCAAACATTACCCCAGGGCCCAGCTCTGACCTGATGTTTTCATTGGGTACCTTCCCATGTCTCTTAATGGCCAAACACTCATTTTTGTGGTTCAGCCAAGCATCCTTCTGGCAGGTGCGGTCACAGTAACGGGCAAACTTGCACTGCCCACAGTGGTGGAGCTTCTCCTGCCTCTTGAAGCAGGTGTGGCACACAAAGTTAACGAGGCTGGAAATAGAGAAAGAAAACATGATTAAGTTTGGAGGTGCACCGTGGAAAGGAACCACATTGGCCTTTGAAAGACTCGGGGTTTGGTACTGGCTCAGTGGTCAATCCTTGTCTTTCTAGGGTTCAAACTCCTACTTTTCAAAATGAGAGGCTTGGGCTTCCAAAGGTCCTTTTTAGCTGTAACTATTATTTTAGCAGATATTTTAAAGTGAACCAAATGGGAACACTATTGAGCCCCTGCATATAAGCCTTTCAAGTTAATTCAGCAAGTATAGGTTTATGACCTATAGGCACTGGATTATCATAAGTTCCCAAAGGAAGAGTTGAACTGGCAATCACCATGCAGCATGAGCAGCACTATAATAAGGGAGGCACAAGGTGTTCCTGGAACACATTGGAGAAGATACTTAAGGAACCCCAGGAAGACTTCTGGGCCAAGGGAGTATGAGTGGAAATTCCTCATGGTCCCGTTGCCAAAAGTCACAGGTTATTGGCACCATGGCATGGTGGCGGTGTGGGTGGGGGGTAGATTCTGTGTGATGTATTATTATCATTGTGGAAATGTACTGTCCTTTCTCCCAAAGAATAAAATATCATAACTATCCACAATATGATGCAACATGAAACAATGTATTTTACACAAAATGAGATGTACGCATTATGACATGTCTTAGTTCTGTGTTTTGCAACATTAAGAATCACAAGGTTAGCCATGGCCAAGTGGTTCAGTTGGTTGGAGCATCATCCCATACACCAAAATGTTGTGGATTCAATCCCTGGTCAGGGCATACACTTATGTTATGTATAGGTTTGATCCCTGGTAGGTGTGTGTTCAAGAGGAAACTGATCAATGTTTCTTTCTCACATCAGTGTTTCTCTCTCTCTCTTTCTCTCTCTCCCTTCTTCTCTCTCTCTTCCTCTCTCTCTAAAATCAATAAAAACATATCCTCGGGTAAGGATTTTATTTAAAAACAGAACAATTACAAGGTTACTGATGTCACTGATGTTATTTGATGTATCTCCTGGCTCAGAGTTAGTAGAAGTGATAAAGAACAATATATGTCCATTCTGTGGGTGAGAGAGACATAGGAGGATTCAGCCCCTTACCCCCTGCTTCTGGCTTCCCAGTGTTCCCATTAGAGTCCTGTGCCTCCCCATGTTAAAGCCATGATTAGAATAGACAAGGTCATGGGCTAGCATGAAGTAACCTTATCTCAAGACATAACCTAACACCCAGACTGAGTGAAACCTGGTGTGATCACAATATGTCTAGGGCCCAACTGCATACTCCTGCAATGTGGGAAGGAGAAATCCTGGCCACTGAAGCAGAGAAATGATGAAAAGAAGTTTGGCAATACGCAGGGAAGTGTTGAGCTCCCTGAGAGAAAGTGGGTATACACACTCAGGTTGTACTTAACAGTCTAAACAGGAATCTCAGAAGTTTAAGAAAACAAGGGCTTTTAGAAATATGGAATCCTAGAGCCTGAAGGAAGAATCTTTAACAGAATATACAAGTACAGAAACCCCTCATGTCCATCCCTGACCACGCATTTTCTAATTCCCATAGTGAAAAAGAGTTTGCTGCTTCCAAGAACAATCAGTTCATTGTTGGCCGGTCCCAATTACTGCCACCTTCCTCCTCATGTTAAGCTTGAGTTTGCCTTCCAGAAAAACATACTCCTATAATGTAATTTGGCTCTCTGGATCCTTGTCTAATGGAACAGGCCTGGTCATGTCAGCCCTTCAAGAACTTGAAGACTACTGCCACGTTTCCCCTTCATTTCCCCTCTCCAAGTGCAACACTCTCAGCTCCTCCAACAGTTCCTTATACAAGTTTCTGAAAATCTCGCTGTTCTGCCATTCTCCAGTGTGTCCACGGCACATTCCTATAGCCAAAAGAAAATGAGCATAACAGGGCAATCAAGCAAGATCCAGCAGCCAATGCTAAGGTATCTGGCTCAAGGACCAGCCCAAAGGCTAGACCCACTGTTTCCAACATAGCATCAAGAGATGGAGAGACAGCAACAGAGCCAAGCTAAGGGCACTGCATGGGCTACTGCTCTAAGATAGATTCAGGGCTTCCTGGAGTTCAGACAGTTTTCAGCCTCTGGATGGTCAACTCAACACACTGCCATTTCCCCATCTGCTGTGATGTGCATTGCTGGTAATTGGTTAATGATCATAGAATATTCAAGGGCATGCAAGGTTAGTACTTTTTACAGGTTAGAGCAGATTGAAGGTTATTTCCATGATAATATCTTACTCACTACCTTGCATTCCTCAAGCTTTCCTAATGAGAGAAGAAGGGTAGGATTACACTGGTATACCTAGTGAGTTGCAAGAATCCACAGTCCATCATCACTATGCCACACAGAGGGTACCCTGCTTGAGAAGGATGAGAAGAGAGTACAGGGAACTTACACAGGACCCTGACCATTTTGTGGAAGCTCCAAACCTCTGGAGGAGGGGAGCTATGAATTTCTCACATTCGTCTCAAGTCAGGATTACGTTCTCTGGAAGGAACGTGAAGTTGGTCAGCAGGGATGGAGGTGCTGAAGAACCCAGGTAATCTGGATCTGAAAGAGGCTCCAAATCTTATCTCCTGGTCACTTAAGGGTCACAACACTTTAAATTATGGTGCCCAGAACAGAGTGTAGTATCCAGGTGTGGTGCTGTTCACACTTCTTGAATCTGGACATGGTGATTCCATTAGATTCTTTAGCAAAAACTTCACATTTATTTAAGGTCAGATTACAAACATAGTCACTGGAACCTCCCAAGTTTTCTCAAAGGTGCTGCAGCCAAGTCAGGGCTCCCCTCTGTTGGTCCATTTGTCATTATATTTTTAAAACAGCTTTTTAAAAAAAGATTTATTTATTTATTTTTAGAGAGGGAAGGGAGGGAGAAAGAGAGAGAGAGAGAGAGAAACATCAATGTGCGGTTGCTGGGGGTTCAGGCCTGCAACCCAGGAATGTACCCTGACTGGGAATTGAACCTGGGACACTTTGGTTCCCAGCCCGCGCTCAATCCACTGAGCTATGCCAGCCAGGGCTTAAAAACAGCTTTATTGAGATATAATTGACATACATAAATTGCACACATTTAAAATGTGCGATTTAACATACACATATACCCGTGAAACCGTCTCACAGTCAAGTTAACGTATCCATCATGCCCCAATATTTTCTCATGACTCTGAATTTTTTAACCTGAAGTGGAATCTTCACCTTCACCCCTATCTGTCTGCTCTCAGTATAGCATTCCAAACTGTCCAGGTCATTTTGAATTTTTATTGTGTCATCATTATATTTCTGTGCTAAGCTTTGAGTCACCTGTAAAACAGAGAGCATGTCTTAGGCTGGGAAGGGAAAAGAGGAGCAGATGTCCGCCTCTAGGGTATCGGTACCCAGGCCAGGAATACAGATGAAGGCAGGACAGGGAGGAAGGACACCCAGGAAATGGCTGTAGAGGAAGAGTCAGAAGCAAGCACAATCATGCTGGCTGTCACTTATAATTTGTCACTCAAAATTCCATGCCTATCTGCCACAGGGACACCCATCAGAGAACAACCATACCCTGGGGCCACTGTCATAATTTATACCCATCATGATATTCTTAGAATATTAGAGTATTTTATATTTTTATTCATACACATATGTTCATATTCACATACATAGTTGATGTGTAAATGTATTGCACTTCACAGTTCTTACACTATTGCACTTTTTAAAATTTTAAATGCTAATAAAAACTCCAAATGGTCACCTAGAATAACAGAATTTCTGCTTCTTTATGTTTTACAATCACTGCCTACTTCTAACCCACTTAAACTGCAGGGATATGTGGTGTCTCAGGGACTGGAGACCTTATTGTGGTGGGCAAAAGCTCGCACAACCCTGAACCTTACAAAACTTACCACACAGCAAACACGTGCAGCCAAGCGCACCGGCGGTAGGGGCTGAGTCTCCAACTGAGAGTCTTCCCAATTAACTTCCAGGCAGAATACAATGTTTATTCAAGGATAAGTAATTTTTAAATGTGCTAATTTGAAGTTTACTCAACAGCAATCAGTTAGAACCTAGACTAATATAGATTTTTTTTCCAAGGAAGAGTATTTTATCCCTGACATTGTGTAGAATTGCTTGTGCACGGTGATAAAAAAAAAAAAAGATTGACTTTTACCAGTTGTGTGTGTGTGTATGTTAAGGTTGTTACTGGCCTATAGCAGGTCTGCCTCAGGCCAGCCTGTAAGTGTGTGGGTTCTTGACTTCATGCAGAAAAGATTCCACAGCATGAGTCCAGGCGATTTTGAGAGGATGTTTATTAAAGCAGGGGACAGTGAAACAAGGGCTTAGTTCGGATGGAAGAAGCAACAGGAGAGAGCCTAGGAAGGGCTGCTTTGACTCTCTAGAAACCTTATGGGAAAAAGTGAGTCAAGGTGAGACTGCAGTCAGCCCACTGGAAAGTCAAGGGGGCTGTGGAGACAGGATCAGGGGGTCAGCCTGGGACAAGCTGCTGCTCCCATTGCTCCCCTGGTTGCAAGTCTCGTGAGGCCCCTCAGAGTTTAGGAGATGAGTGCCTGTGGGAGAAGAGGAGGGGGAAAGGAAAGGTGTGGGCATGCTCCTGGAAGAGCATGCCTGTTATTGTTTTTAAATTCTGTGCATACAGTGCCCCCTTATTGCCTGCTGGGGATGGGCCTCTGGCACTGCCCTCTCATTCATTGACACTGCTTGTGGGTCTCATCAGGACAAATTTTCTTAGCCTGGCACAAAGGGAGAGAGTATACCTGCCCTGGCACTTGCCTCCAGGCCCCCATGAACTGACTTGAATCACTTCTAAGAGGGCCTGATTATAATAATCTATCTGCCATGAACTACAATTATGTCCATAAGAAATTCCAGTGGAATGCTCCTCATGTCTTCAAAGTCACTAATAACCCATTTGAGGCTGGAGACAAGCCCTGAAGTGATGCAATCTAAAGGTCACCCCAGACTTGGTGGCAGATGTTACAATCATGTAGATAACTACTTACCAGTTCAATAATAACTCACCTTCCTATTTGCTCATGAGATTCTTTACAATCACTTTGCTATAATAAACTTTTAATTACTTTTCAAAGAAAGAAAATGTGCTCAATTTGGAATGATTCTTTTTCTCATGGTGAACTCTAGTGGGTTCCAAGTGTTAACTGCCAAACCATTGTCTACAGGCTCACCCACCTGTTGTAGATTCTGTTCCACAATTTTTCTAGGGCCTAGAGTCAAGTTTTAGATGTTGGTGAAACCCAGCAAGCATTGTGAGTAATCTCCTAATTTAGATCTCCTTAGAATGAGGCTGACCTTTCTCTCCATTACCTCACCTGCTATTAAGGCTTAACTGACAAGAAGGTTTGATGCAGAGCCCGGCTTCTCAGTCAGACTTTAGTGGGCATCACACCACCAGAGGTCTTGTTAACAACCACGTTCTAATTCATAGGTCTGGGGGAGGGCCTGAGATTCTGCCTTTCTAATAAGCTCCAGGTGATGCTGATGCTACAGATTCGAGTAGCAAGAATACAGAGAAGAGAGAAAGCTGAAATCCTACTCCTTCTGGTTGGGTATGCAGGTAAGTATCAGGTAGGCAGGAGTGGGAAGCTTAAAAAAAAAGTGTCCTTCTGGTCTCCATCCCCTTCCATTGGTGGTAGGATGGGTATTAGGGAAAGTCAGACCTGGCGTCAGTCAGAGCTGGGTTCAATTCCTGATTCCAGTATCTACTTGCTGTGTGACCTCAAGCAAGTACTCTAACCTCTCTGAGCCTTGGTTTCCTTATGTGAAAATGGGAATTGCAACATCTAGATCTTGATAATGGCTACTACTTTTTCATGAAACATACTTACTGTTTTTAAAATTCAAGCAAGAAGAAAATCACAAAGAGTTTTAAAATCCTACCACTCTTGCCCCAGCCGGTGTGGCTCAGTTGGTTGTTCATCCCACAAACGGAAGGGTCATGGTTTGACTCCTGATCAGAGCTCATGCCTAGGTTGTGGGTTTAGTCCTTGGTGAGGGTGTGTCACACAAAGGCAACCAATCAATGTTTCTCACTCACATCAGTGTTTTGCTCCAACTCTCCCTCCCTTCTTCTCTCTCTAAATCCTCTCTCCCTTCTCGCTCCACCTCAGGTGAGGAGAAAAAATACACACACACACACACACACACACTCCCACCACTCTTGAAATTAAATGAGACAATAAGTAAAATAGCTCAGAGCCTGGCACAGGGTGAGTGCTCAGTAAGTGTCAGCCTGGTCCACCCATCCATCTGTCACACGGGGATGCAGGGCCACGTGACTACTGAGCTTCTGCTCTCCTCCAGCCTCCACTGTTTCGCAGGCAGCCATCAGAGAGGAAAACATACCTCTAGGCTGGAAGAGAATCCCCACAGGGGAAAAAGGGTGCTTCTTCACCAGAAACATAACCCTTTCTTTATTTCCCACATGAGAAGGAAAATCCAAAAGACATGAAGTGCTAAACCCACTTTTTGGATTCCAGGAGAAAGAGTGCTTCACCCAGACAGCTTAGCTAGCTGACCTCCAGCAAGTCTCTCTCCTCCTACTCTCATTTTGCCAGTCCCCACAAAAGTCCCATCTACACAACACTTTGCAAAGATGTTTCTGGCAATTTTTTGGTTAAACTTTCACAACAACCCTTTAGAGTAGTGATCAGTATCCTCACAGGGATGTTATTCTCATAGGGCTTTCCAAGGCCTGACACTGCTCCCAGCACAGAGGGCAAAGGAAACCACCAAGCCCACCTGGTTTGCCTGTAGCCCTGAGTGTGCCTTGCCCCAGCCAATGGGTCCCCACTCTGCTCTGCAGGCACTGGGTTATGTCAAATGTCAGAGTCAAGAGGGATGGAGGGCAGCCAGCGCTCAGCTCCTCATATGGAAATAACCGATTACTGGACAGATAAACACAAAGAGAAGGTACCTGCAGTTTGGACAAGACCTCCAACCAGACAGAACCGGACCAACAGTTCTGGCTTTCTGGGCTGCTTAAAAGCTCTCAGCCAGCCAGGAGAGCTTCCCTGGAAATTCAAGGGGGAATTTACTTTTTCCCTAAATTTTTTAAACCTCACCTGAAGATATATGTATTAATTTTAAAGAGAGAGGAAAGGAGGGAAAGAAAGAGAGAAACATCAATGTGAGAGAATCATTGCTCTGTTGCCTTCTATATGCACCCCTACCAGGGATGGAACCCACAACATAAATATATGCACTAAACAGGAGTCAAACCCACAACCTTTTGGTGTATAGGATGACACTCCAACCAACTGAGCCACCTGGTCAGGGCTAGGAGGCATGTCTTAAAGAACACCCCATCCCTCAAGTACCCAGAGAACTTTACAATATTTTAAATTCCTTCTCTCCTTTCTTTTTTTTTCCCTTCCACTCTTCCTTCCTTTCACAAGTACTGGGTACCTATTATGTGGTGCATCTAGCTTGTTAAGGCCCTCTTATCTTTAAGAGGGCCTTAAAGATAAACAAGACAGAAACCTTGCTTTTGAGCAGTCTCCAGGCTAGGCTGGAACTTAAACACAGGTAAGCAAGGTGAGGCGTGCTGTCCAGGAGTGCATGGATCAGGCAAGAAGACCTGACTCCCACTGAAAAGGAAGAGGCGAGGAATCTGGGAAGGAAATCACCCAGGAGGGGAAGAGACATTGTTCTGCTCCTCTGAAGCTGGACTGAGTTTGTGCCCAGAGAATGTCGTCTTTCCTTGGAGAACCCCTGGAATTAGTCAAAGGCTTCCATGTGGGGGAGAGCAGGCATGTATAGGAGACAAGAGTAGCTATTTGACGAGATCACAGGATGCACCATATTGAAGAATAATGTTAGAAAGATGACTAGACAACGGGGAACCTGGAATGCAACTCTCAGAAGCACATCCTTATTCTGCGGGCAAATGGAAGCCATTGAAGGCTTTTGCTGAGAGAAGAAATACAGTCAGGGTTGGTTTCTTTTTCCCAAGGCATCTACCTAATATCATTTTTAAATGGCTCATGTAAACCCTTGAGGGGCATTGATGGCTTCTTATTTGTACTATTATATTTTAGCACAATAAGTTTGGTGGTACTGTTCCCTTACATCAATGTAGAGATGGCTATAGCCACTTAAAGAAACACTACAGACCCAGTAAAAAGTATGTCTGGAACAAAGGTTGGCAAATGTTTTCTTTCTATTTAAAAAAAATAAAATAATTAAGTTTTTATTGCAGTTGAAAATCAACATTATGGTTTCAGGTGCACGACACAGTTGTTAGACATTTATTTAATTTACAAGGTGATCCTCTGGATAAAACCAGTACCACCTGACATCACACATAGTTATTACAAGATTATTGCCTCTATTCCCTATGTTGTGCATCATATCCCTGTGGCTATTTTGTAACTGCCAGTTTGATCCCTTCACCTTTGCCATCCAGCCCCCCGGACTCACTTCCATCTGGCAACCAACCAGCAGTTTGTTCTCTGTATCTATGAGTTTGTTTCTGTTTTGTACATTGATTTATTTTGGTTTTTAGATTCCACACAAGTGAAATCATATAGTATGTCTTTCTGTGTATGACTTATTCCACTGAGCATTATACACTTCAGGTCCACCCATGTCACAAATGGTAAGATTTCATTTTTTTTATGAATGAGTAATATAGTCCATTATATATATATATACATATATATACATATATACCACTTTTAAAACATTTTTTTAATTTTTCAATTATAATTTATATACAATATTATGTGGGTTTGGGTATGCAGCATAGTTATTAGACATTAATATAACTTATGAAGTGATCACCCTGGTAAGTCTAGTGCCCATCTGACAGCATATGCAATTATTACAATATTATTGACTACATTCTGACAGCATACATAGTTATTACAATAGTAACTATATTCTCCATGCTGTAATTTCCATCCCCATGACTTTTTTATAACTGGAAATTTGTATTTCTAAATCCCCTCCCCTTTTTCGCCCATCCCCACAATCTTCCTACCATCTGGCAGCCATTGAAATGTTCTCTATCCATGAGTTTGTTTCTGGTTTTTGTTGATTTATTTTGTTTTGGGTTTTTTTTTTTTAGATTCCACATGTAAGTGAAATCTTATGGTATTTGTCTTTCTCTGCCTGACTTATTTCACTTAGCATAATGCCCTTTAGGCCCAGCCAAGTTGTCACAAATAGCAAGATTCATTCTTTCTTATTACTGAGTAATATTCCATTGTATGTGTGTACTACATCATCTTTATCCATTCATCCATCACTGAACACCTAGGTTACTTCCATATCTTGACTATTGTAAATAATGCTATAAAAACATAGGGGTACATGTGTCTTTTACAATTAGTGCTTTGGATTTCTTCAGATAAATACCCAGAAGTGAAACTGCTGGGTCATGTAATAGTTCTACTTTTAATTTTGTGAGGAACCCCATACTGTTTTCCATGGTGGCTGCACCAATTTATAATCCCACCAACAGTGCACTAGGGTTCCCTTTTCTTCATATCCTTACCAGCATTTGTTGTTGGCTGATTTCTTGTTGATAGCCATTCTGAGAGGTATGTGGTAATATCAAATTGTGGTTTTAATTTGAGTTTCTTTGATGATTTGTGATGTGGAGCATCTTTTCATATGTCTATTGGCCATCTGTATTTCTGTTCAAGTCCTTTGTCCATTTTTTAATTGAATTGTTCATTTTGGGGTGTTAAGTTGTATAAATTCATTATATATTTTGAATATTAACCCCTTATTAGATGTATCATTGGTGAATATCTTCTTTCATTCAGTAAATTATCTTTTTGTTTTGTTAATGGTTTCCTTTGTTGTACAGAAGCTTTTTAGTTTGATGTAGTCCCATTTGTTCATTTTCGCTTTTGTTTCCCTTGACCAAGGAGAAATATTCAAAAAAATATTACTAAGAGCAATGTTAAAGAGTTTGCTGCTTATGTTTTCTTTCAGAAGTTTTATGTTTTCAGGTCTTACACTTAAGTCTTTAATTCATTTTCAGTTTATTCTTGTATATGGTATAAGAAAGTGGTCTAGCCCTGGCTGGCATAGCTCAGTGGATTGAGCGCGGGCTGGGAACCAAAGTGTCCCAGGTTCGATTCCCAGCCAGGGTACATTCCTGGGTTGCAGGCCATAACCCCCAGCAACCGCACATTGATGTTTCTCTCTCTCTCTCTCCCTCCCTTCCTTCTCTCTCTAAAAATAAATAAATATTTAAAAAAAAAAGAAAGAACTCAAGAAAACTGAGCTCCCCATTCCTTTAAAAAAAAAAGTGGTCTAGTTTTATTTTTTCACATGTATCTGACCAGTTTTTTCAATTTACTGAAAACTCTATCATTTCACCATTGTATATTCTTGGCTTGTTTTTGATCATTATGCCTTGTAGTATAGTTTGAAATCAGGAAGCATGATATTTCCAATTTTGGAGTTTTTTCCTCAAGATTGTTTTGATTATTCAGGATCTTTTGTGGCTCTATATAAATTTAGTGTTATTTGTTCTAGTTCCAAAAAGTTTGCCTATTTATTTTTAAACTCCTTGCCCTGGCTTGTGTGGCTCAGTGAACTGAGCACCAGCCTGAGAATGTAAGGGTCACCAGTTCAATTTCCAGTCAGGGCACACACCTGGGTTTTAGTCCAGGTCAGGTCCCCAGTAGGGGACACACGAGAGGCAAACACATTGATGTTTCTCTCCCTCTCTTTCTCCCTCCCTTCCTCTCTGTCTAAAATAAATAAATAAAATCTTTTTTAAAACTCTCTTTTATTACAATAGCAATTCTTAAGATTTTCTCTGCCACGACTCATGACTAGGTTCATACAATGCACTCAAACCTGTATGCATTTCCCACACTCTAGCTGCAACTAAACCTCAATTCTTATGCTTAAACACATCTTCAGATGCAACTGAGTGAGGATGACAATGTTATGGGGACAAGCTGACATTTGATCTAATCTATGTTCAAAAGAAATTATTCCCAAACTTCTGCATTTCAGGATTATTTAGTAAAATTTAGCAATATGGCTCATAACAGGTCATGTGACATATCAACATGTCTTACCTTCACAGCTACAAGTGCCAAATTAAGGGCATAGTTCTAAATCTACTGTGGCTATCCTCGCTATTAGGCACAAACATTTAATGCTATAACCTGAATACTTTAACAGTTATTCATTCATTGTCTGAACTAACTGTTCAGGAATTTCTCTAATCCTTTATTAAATTACTTCCATTTACAGCATCATTTGTCCCTACCACCCATCCACCAGCTGTTCCCAGATTAAAGGTCACATGAGTGTTTGTGCATATGCCATGACTAATCCCACTGTCCCCACAGGCCCACATAGAACTATGCTGGCTGAAAGCTCAGCTGTCGTCACTGGCCCTGATGAAGCTCATAACTGTTTGATTTTCAGCAAAAGCCTGCTAACAGTACTTTCTTTTAAAGTACTCTCCTTTTTTTCATGTTCTCATCTTTGTTTTTCTCCACAAATGTACACATTTGTATAATCTTCTGGGCATTTTCAACTCCTTAAACAGCATCATTCGGCAGCTGGTTAATTTTTATCTAAAGAACTGTTTTAAAAATTCAGTGTTCTTGCTCCTTCTTTGCTTTTTTTGGGGTAACATCTCCTGTGATGAATTAGATTAACAGCAAATCAACATTATTGGCTGTAGCAGACTAAATAGCCCTTCCCAAAATGTCTGGGTCCTAATCCCCAGAAACTGTGATATGTTTACCTTATGTAGCAAAAGGAACTTTGAAGATGTGAAAGATGTGATTAAGATTAAGATCCTTGAGATGAGGAGATAATCTTGAATCATTGGAAGGGCCTAATGTAATCACAAGGGTCCTTATAAGAAGAAGGCAGAAGCTCAGAGGGGGAGAAGCCAGCTGACTTTGAAGACAGAACCCAGGAATGCAGGTCCAGTTCTGCACCCAATTCCAATGTGTGTGGGAGTGGTCTCTTACATCATCCAAACAATTCTCTGACACCAGCTGGGCATTTTACAGTTCAACTCAGTTCTTTTGCCATCTACCTGGAGATGGCACCAATTCCCACAGATTAGGGTCTTAGGCCCATAAGTCTATCCTCCTAAACCCCCCAACTTCATGCAACACATGATTATATATACACATATATATGTATATGTATATGTGTATATATAATATAAATCACAATATCACAGTAGGCAGCCTGTAGAAGCTAGGAAAGTCAAGGAAACCTAGCCTTGTGGACCCATTTTAGCTCTCTGACCAAAAGTCTAAGGTAATAAAATTTGTTGTTTAAGTCACTCAAATTTGTGGCAATTTTTGAAGCAGCAGCAGCAGGAAAACAATACATTGGTTTGTTACTATAAGTACATTTTTTGCTATGTAATCACATGTATATTCCTGTTTTTTACCTATGAGTTTCTGGAGCTAACCATTCTCAGTCCCCAGAACCAGATTTTGATTCCTCTGAAATTGATGGAGAGGTGCCCTTTCTTTTATGAAGATTAAATATTAATTGGACTGATTAAGAACAAAAGAAATATAAGTAGGCAGCTCTGGGTCCACTTGTGGGGGACGAGTAGTGAGAGATGATGCCTGGACAAGATCCCAGAAGGCTCAGTTCTGCCTTATGACTCACCCCATGTGACCTGGGGAAGACCCTTCACCTCCCTAAGCCTCAGTTTCCCCATCTGTAAGATTGAATACATTCAACGGGTCCCAACCTTCTTCTGGGTTGAAAATGGTTTTGAAAGTGATGAAAGTGCCCTGGCTGGTGTGCCTCAGTTGGTTGGAATGTCATCCCATGGATCAAATGGTGGTGGGTTTGATTCCCAGTCAGAGCATATACCCAGGTGGCAGGTTTGATCCCTGGTCTGTGCTAATATGAGAAGGCAACCAGTTGATGTTTCTCTCTCACATCAATGTTCCCCCCTCCCCCTTCCCCTTCCTCTCTCTGTGAAAGCAATGGAAAAAAAAATGCCTCAGGTGAGGATAAAATAAAATAAAAAATGAACATAGTGAAACCTATGGACTTTTTCCACAAAAATAAAAAGCATGCATGCATATCTACATAAAATTTTGATCTTCCAGTTATAGATGGTTCTGTAGCTAAGGATCCATGGACCCAGACTAGGAACATATAGGCTAGATACCCTGAAAATTTAAGGCATCTGGGACTGTTAAAAATAATAATCAAATAGTTTTGTTGGCCTCTAGAACAGCTCACAAGCACCATTCCCATGCCATTTCTTATATTTAATGCTAAAATCAAGTAATAATCAGAACAAGCTCCATTCCTATTTTAGCCTAGCATTCCTCTTTGCCGCACTGAAATCCTTTGCACACAGAAGAGATCATGCAACATATAGCATCTCAGGCTGGAAGAAATCTTAAGAGTCATGTGACCCAGTTCCACTTTATTGTCTGACTCTCTGCATACGTCATTTTTTGCCAGTTGTCATGAGGAAGTGCACAACCTTGGAAATAGACGTTACTATCTCCAGAGAGTGTTGACAGACTCATTCTAGTCACTAGACAATAGAGGCTCAGTGTCAAGGTACTAAAAGCTTGTAGGTAGCCCAGGGAAAAAGTTTAGGACTGATACCTTTCAATGGTTCCAAAAAAAGTTTAAGACAAAAGCAAAAAATGAAAAATGGAAATTAAAAATGTTAAAAACAAAGCTATAAAAATCCTTTCAGAAGCAATAAGTGGAAACTACATTTTGACTTACCATGAGCTGATTCATTTAAAGGTAAGCATACCCAGGGTCTTCCTAATTCTTTTTTTTTTTAGATTTTATTTATTTATTTTTAAAGAAAGGGGAAGGAAGGGAGAAAGAGAGGGAGAGAAACATTGATGTGTGAGAGACACATCGTTACCTCTCACAAGCCCCCAACTGGGGACCTGGCCCACAACCCAGGTATGTGCCATGACTGGGAATTGAACCAGCGACATTTTGGTTTGTGGGCTGGCACTCAATCCACTGAGCCACACTAGCCAGGGCTCCAGGGTCTATGTAATTCTTAAATGGTTTGAACTCTGACTAGCATTTCCCCCCACAATCCCACCCCATTTTCACCTGAAATATAACACTGTAACTTATGCTTAAAATGCCTAGTTCTCATTCGCCCTTTTGTCAATTAAAAAAAAAAAAATGGAGGAGAACCCTTTCTTAAAAATGACAGTCATTGTTTGTAGATGGCTATTAGGGGCAGTTCTCTGATGTTACTGGAAAACATGCTGCAAATTCCTTCACCTGGTCAGTGAATCTATTCCAGTTCGGCCATGTATCTATTGGTTGTGGGTACTGTTTGAAGAGAATGACGATAATGGTGATGGTGGTGGTACGATTTTATTCATATTGTGAAAATTATGCCCCCTGGGTCTTTGTCTGTGGGTCAACTGACTGAACCTCCTAATTGATTTTACAGTTTTGGAAAGATGGAGGTTCTACTTCAGAAGGCTGGAAGAGTCCTTCCAAGACCAAGAAAAGAAAAGATAAAGATTTAATCTCCTTGCTGAAGTCCTTCAACTCTTTAGACTAAAACCATTTATCTTCTCATTCCATTTCACATAAGATGAACTAAATCAGCCTGGCCCCCAATAACATGTGTAAAAAATGATATAAATAGAGCCACTATGAAATAGAGTCAGAGCTGCCTTCCCAGAGAAACTGCCTTGCACGCCTTAAGCCTCAAACCTTTGGAGACGGGGTGAAATAACATTTGCACTGGGCCTATAGCAATGACATATCCCAAAGAACTGTTTGCAAAGATGACAAAACAGCAGACAAAACTACCAAAGTGAAAATTAAAAACATTCTTTAGAATTAGTGTCACTATGTTAGCTTAGCTGCACCAATAGAAATTACCTCCTTCTATTGATGTAACTGTACCCTTCCCTTTGTCATTGCTTTGTCCCCTAATTAGAACACTGTTTGGGCCTTCGCATGAATCAGTGTGTCCTAAATAGTATTCTTTTCTTCTTTTTTTTTATCTCAAATAAATGCTTGTTGCCTCTCACTTTGGCCTTTTATTTTTAGGTTAACACGTGGATTAGAGCATGCTCTTTTATAGAACGACTTTTGTGGGTGACTCAGTTCTGCCTCCTCAGTCAGGTTTCTCATCTACAGGGGCAGAGCCTCACCTGGAGCCTAAAATGAGAGGGAGGATGGGATGGACAGATTTTTAAAATCATTTTAAAGATCATTTACCCCAATCATTCTAATTTTTATTACTCTCATAATAATAATATTTTATGTAGCAGTTTATCTGTAATGTACACTAAGGTTGTTTTTGTAGTTATTACTTCAAATGAATAAGTTATTTATAGTAACAAAAACATGTAAACAACATAAATGTCCAGTCATAATGGAATGGTAGGATAGTATACAGCCATTAAATGCTATACTTATGAAGAGTGTATAGTAATACAAATTATAATTAAATTATTATGTGAAAAAATAATATTTTGTGAAGTAAGATTCCAGCTATGAAGTACAAACAAATGAAACCTCTGTTTTAAAACAAGCTGACAACAATGTTGAGAGTAGTTACCTTCATGTAAAGGTATCTGTTTTCTTCCTAAGTTTTATTTTACTCAACTCCAAAGATTCTTGAAAAGGAAACTGATTGGTTATATTTCCTTTGGGAAACTGGAGACACCAATGAAGGTGTTCTACACAAGGCAAAATGGCAACACCAAGATCAGAGTTTTTGTGTTTCTAGATTTTTATATCTTAATTCTGAATCCAACTCACTCCTTAATTGCACTGACCTTCACCCCAACACACACACAAATAAGTGAAGTAGGACAAGCTTTCTCTGAAGAGCTGTTACTGTCACCCAAGCCCCCTCACATTCTTCTAATGGTAATGAGCCACATGCCCCATTCACTGCCTTTTCCCTGAAGGTCTTGGTAGGCGGGAAGAAAGGAGAATTTCTTCATAAACAAATTATCTCTTAAAGCAGTGCCCATTCTCAGATGATCAGTGCAGTGAGCCCACCACAAAGCCCAGATTATCAGACACCATCATGACTCAAACCACATAAAAGTGAGGGCCAAAGTCAACTTTGGACTCAGAGAATTTTGTCATGTTTAATTACAGTGTAGTTTTTTTTTTTTTTAATAAAGATTTAGTAGAACTTTAAAAGCGAGGTGTCACCTGGCTAGCTCAGTCAGTAGAGCATGAGACTCTCAAAAGTATGGTAGTCAAGTATAGACAGGTGGTGGGGAAATGGGAGTGTAAATTTAATAGAGCGCTTTAAAGGGTCTATCCAACCTGAAAACAGCACACCCAATGGCACAGCGATTCCTCTTCTAGTCATACATCCTGAGAATCATCACATGTGTACAAGCAGACAGTCAAGGATTTTAATTATAAAAAGGTTAGTTTTTATGAGTAATTGGAAACCACAAATGTCTTTCAGTAGGGGAATGGATATGGTTTATAGGGTGGAATTTCTACAGCAGTTAAAATTGGTGAGCCAGATAGCATATGGGTCAATGTAGACATATCAACATGTGGATAAAAGAAATAGATCTTTGAGTTTTAAAAGAAGCATCTATATCTTATAGCTCCAATAAGAATAAATATCAAAAACATGTTTAGTGAAAAAGCGAGCTTTAGAATGACATCTGAAGAATTATACCATTTCTATAAAAATAAAAGTAATAATAATAATAGCCCTGGCTGGGTAGCTCACTTGAGTGAAGCATCATCCCGTACACCAAAGGTTTGCAGTCAATCCCTGGTCAGGGTGCATACCTAGGTTGCAAATTCAATCCCAGTCAGGGAGCACACAAAAGACAACCGATCAATGCTTCTCTCTCACATCCATGTCTGCTCTCTCTCTCCCTCTCTCTCTCTCCCTCTCTCTCCTCTCTCTCTCTCTCTCCTTTCTCTCTCTCTCTCTCTCTCTCTCTCTCCACCTTACTCTTAAAATCAATAAACATATTTATTGGGTGAGGATGTAAAAATTAATTAAATTAATCAACAAACTATAGCTATACATTTTGATAAGTGCAGATATATGTATATAATAGTACAAGAACATTCTAAAAGGTAACACTTTAAAATGATAACAGGATTAACTCTAGGGAACACAGAGGGGACTGGGAAAGGGTGAAAAAGGTAAAAAGGGATTCCAGCTTGTTAGTGATATTCTAATTTTTCAAAGGTAATGCCTTCCAGTGTTACTTTTGTGTTTTCAATTCCTTTCCAAAGTTCTCATCGAGTAGGGCCCTTCGGTAGAAAGCATTTCCTACAGCACCACACCCACTTTCCTACTCCTTTCCCTCCACCCTCAGCACACCCAGCACACCCCTCAACCAAGTTCACTGGTGCTGTGAGAAAGTGCCGCAAAGCCACTGCTCACTTTCACAACCCTCTTAGGGCCCAGACCAAATCACACATGGCAATGAATGAGTCCTTTGCAGAAAAAGTTATGTCAGAAAACAGGTGGTGGAAATAGCTTTTTCTTCAAAACGATCCCATGATTTTTATCCCTTTCCTGATGATTTTTAAGAGCAGAGTGTTTGGAGTTTGGCACCAGCCAAACCAAATGGAAAAAATAAGGGCAACTCCCCACATTCATACCTGTCAAAAACCACTGCAGAATAAGCCCTCTCAGCAAAGATGACATCTGCGGCCCAGAACTCCTTAGTGGCCTTCAGACCCCTGCCTTTGCCTTCAGAAGTGAAGACCTCCACATTCTCCATTTTCCCTATTGTCATCTCACAATCTTTCAGGCAGCACCGCAGATATTCAAAGCCAAGCCAAGGCTCTTGTCGTTGCTGCTATTTTAGCACTTTCAGCATCCCAAAGAGCAAGCCTATAATGGATAAGCCACCTCCCCTTCCCCACCCCCTCTGGTCACTGGGCCCTCACCTCCCCCTCTGCCACTTTTCCTGGAGGCAGGGATGGGGCACACAAGAGGACAGTGATGTGGGAAGAGTCCCATTCATCAGCCAGCAAAGCTGACAGAGACGAGAATGACCATGGGATGGCGTGGCTCTGGGACTGAGTATGCAAACTTAAAACATTCCTTTGCAAGGAAAAGGTTCAGTCTAGATGGCAGTCATGCTCAGCTTTAGTGTGGAATAGGGAGCACTTGTTCAGTAAGGTATTTTTAGCATCCAGATGCCTCTGTCAATCCAAAGTAGACAGCTGAAATGGTCCAGGAAGAGAGGTGATGCCTGCTGCTCTGGGTCCCTCATCTGTCAGACTTACACTTCCTCAAGTGAGGTGGCCCCTTATCCTCCGGTTCCCTCCCCCACAGTAGACTATTTTCAGAAAGCAAAGGTGGATGGCAGACATCGAGCCACCCCTCTGGCATTCACCTAACAGTGCTATTCAGGCTCCAAGGGCATCCCTCTTCTCCACTATCACTGGGGTTCCCACAGTACACCCTGCAGGGCATAGAAGTCTGGGAATTCCCTGATAATGCAGGTGTGCTGGGTGCAGGCTATCTGAGGGGAGGCAAGTCTTGAAAATAAAAACCCTTATTTCATCTTGCTATCAAATCTTCAACACGTGCTTACTGCTAGAAAAATAGCCAGGTGCTCTGTGCTTCTTACCCAGCAGTGAAGACACTGGAAAGACAATTCTAAAATCTGCAGTGAACTAAATACCAATTCCCACTTGGGTTAAAAAGAAAGGCACTTGCAGGTCTAGAGCTATGGCTTATCTTCCATGTAATATTTTTAGTTCCTGGGATGCATCTATTTCTGGGAACCCTGTCTCTGTCTGGACCTCTGTGAATGTGGTAATTCTCAAGCACTCGCTCCTAAGTCAGATCTGCACTTGAATTCTAAACCTACTACTACGACTTTGAGATTGAACCTGTGAGACGAGGATAATAATTTCTCTCTCTGGATTGTCATGAGTTTGAAGGTGGATAATGGACATAGCACAGAACTTGGTACTTTTTTTTTCAATTAACTTTATTTTATTTTTTAATTATATTTTATTGATTGTGCTATTACAGTTTTCCCAATTTTTCTTCCTTTCCCCCCCTCCACCCAGCACCCCCCACTCCTTCAGGCAATCCTCACACCATTCTTAATGTCCATGCATCATTCTACCTTATATCCCATGGCTAGTCTGGAACTATTTGTACTTTTTTTTCTTTCAATTTTTTGCTTTATTTTTAAGTATTTTTATTTTGTTAATATAGTTTATTGATTATGCTATCATAGTTACCCCATTTTCCCCCCTTCACTCCCCTCCACCCTGCACACCTTTCCCACCCACATTCCCCCCCTTTAGTTCATGTCCATGTGTCATACTGATAGGTTCTTCAGCTTCTACCTTTCCCATATTATTCTTACCCTCCCCCTGTCTATTTTCTCCCTACCATCTATGCTACTTATTCTCTGTACATTTTCCCCCTCTCTCCTCCTCCCACTCCCCTGTTGATAACCTGCATGAGATCTCCATTTCTTTGTTTCTATTCCTGTTCCAGTTGTTTGCTTAGTTTTTGTTTTTGTTTTAGGTGTGGTTTGTTAATAATTGTGAGTTTGCTCTCACTTTACTGTACTTGTTTTTATTTTCTATTTCTTAGATAAGTCCCTTTAACATTTCATATAATAAGGGCTTGGTGATGATGAACTCCTTGAACTTGACCTTATCAAAGAAGCACTTTATCTGCCCTTCCATTCTAAATCAAAGCTTTGCTGGATAGAGCAATCTTGATGGAGGTCCTTGCCTTCAATGACTTGGAATACTTCTTTCTGGCTCCTGCTTGCCTTCAAGGTCTCTTTTGAGAATCAGCAGACAGTCTGTTAAGAACTCTTTGTTGGTAACTGTCTCCTTATCTCTTGCTGCTTCTAGGATTCTCTCCTTCATTTTAATCTTGGGTAATGTAATTATGATGTGCCTTGGTGTATTCCTCCTTGGGTCCAACTTCTTTGGGACTCTCTGAGCTTCCTGGACTTCCTGGGAGTCTATTTCCTTTGCCAGATTGGGGAAATTCTCCTTTATTATTTGTTCAAATAAGTTTTCCACTTGTTGCTCTTCCTCTTCTCCTTCTGGTACCTATAATTCAGATGTTGGAATGTTTAAAGTTGTCCTAGAGGTTCCTAAACCTCTCCTCATTTTTTGAATTCTTGTTTCTTCATTCTTTTCTGTTTGGTTGGTTTTTTTCTTCTTCCTTCTGGTCCACTCCATTGATTTGAGTCCCAGTTTTGTTCCCATCACTATTGGTTCCCTATACATTTTCCTTCATCACTTAGCATATTCAGCCTTCATTTTTTTCATCTAATTTGTGACCAAATTTAACCAATTCTGTGGCATCCTGATTACCAGTGTTTTGAACTGTGCATCTGATAGCTTGGCTATCTCTTAGTTGTTTAAAAGTATTGGCTCTGGAGCTTTCATTTGTTCTTGTTTGAACCATCTCTCTCTTTTTTTTTTTTCTGGTCTGGTCACGCTTGTTACATATGAGGGGCAGAGCCTTAGGTGTTCACCAGGGCCAGGCAACCCAGTTGCTGGGTTGTGACGTTGTATGTGGGGGTGGGTCCAAGAGGGAACCATGGCGCTTGCTCCTCTCTCTGTCAGATTTCAGTCCCCTCTGCTGCTTCCCACTAGCAAATTGGGCCCTTCTGGTGCTGGTTCCCGGGTGAGTGGGCTTCTGTATGTTCCCAACAAACTCTCCTGTGAGGCTGTGAGTCTCTCCCAGCACTTCAATCCCTACAAGTGTTTTCAATCGGTGCTTTTAGGCTTTATTTCCTGGCACTGGGTCCCTGGGTTGCACAGTCTATCTCATTGCCTGTTTTCACCTGGTTTCTCTGCGCGCAAATGTGTGACTGCAGACAGCCAGCTGCCTTGCGTGCCTCACTGGGTCTGCTCGTTGCCTCCCTGCACTCGGGGTCTGCCACCAGGGTCTGCTAGCCGCCACCTGTGTGCCTGGGTTCTGCCAGCCACACTTTTTCCTGCCGCAACCCCTCTCCACAGGCCTCCAACTCTGCCCCTCTGACTGGTCTGGATGAATGGTTGTCGGACTTCTGTACAGTTCAATTTTCTGTCTGTTCTTACTGTTTTTTTTGTTTCTGAATTTTTGTTGTCCTTAATTTTAGCTGTGCAGGGAGGCACAGTGTGTCCACCTACACCTCCATCTTGGCCGGAAGTCTCTCTCACATTATTTAATGGTAACATCATTTGTAGCATTTTCTTTCACTTATTTTTTTATTTCTATTTTATTTATTGACTTTAGAGAGGGAAAAAGGAAGGAAAGAGAGGGAAATGTCAATTTGTTGTTCCATGTATTTATGCATTCACTGGTGGATTCTTGTACATGCCTTGATCAAGAGTTGAATCTGCAACCTTGGTATATCGGGATGAAGCTCTAACCAACGGAACTACCTGGCAAGAACGGCCCCTCCCCATTTCTAAAATGCCCCCTAAGTGGTGCAACTTGCCTCCATTGAGAATTACTGTTCTTGCTCAGCAGAAAAATCACATCTAGAATTTTGAAAGGATTTCTTACTGCACTACTGAAGATGTTGAACCAGAGGAAAAAAAAATGCAGGAAAAACATGAATGCTTTCTTCAATGTCATATTGAAGTAGGCAAGAAGTAGATTCATTTACATTTCCTGAGAGATGAAAATAGGTTGCCAAAATAGACATGACCTTGGGATGTAGACTTGAGCTTCACAATATGTAGACCTTCATAATATGTTTTGTTGAACCTTTTTCTCTCCAGGAAGATGGAAATTTTTCCATTGTTAATGATTTTAATAGCCATCCAGTCTCTTTCTTTTGTGTATCTGGATCAACAAGGGTAGTGAGAATGGGAGGAAATGAGACACTCAAGTGAACAGACCCCTGTCCAGGAGAGAGGGCTGATCTGGGAGATTTCAGACAATGGGAAGACAAGGATGACCACTATGGTTCTAACTACCTATATTCCAGCCAAACATCCTGACACCTCAGCCCACATACACAGGCCAAGCACGTTCTAGGGCCACTGAGTACTCCCCACCCTAAAGAAGGTATGAGGCAACTGCTGCAGGACAAGCAAGGGTAACCCTAGGTCCCCAGTCATGCACCTCAAGGTAAAAGGAATGACATGAAAAGGCCAAGAGTGGGGCTGTTTGGAGAGAGTCATCATCACAGGATTAGACATGGGCTTCAAGTATCCTCTCACAATGAGCTTCCAAATCTTTAACCATAACCTTATTCATATTACTATTATCCTGACCTGTGGAAAAAATACTACCAGAGGCCTTAAGAGAGTGATGCATTCTCTTCAGTCAGATATGTTGTAATTCAAGGAATATGTACAAATAAGTGTGAAGGTAAGAGACATAAATGAATCCACGTGATTGTGATAAGTTTTGAATCACCAGGCTGTATGTGTGGCCTATTAGCAGCGGCAGCTAATCTATCCCACCCTGGAAAAATCCCTCCCTGCTCCAACTGAAAGACCCACTGTGATTCCCACCCTGCAGGCACCACCATCTAGTGACAAACCAAGGGAGCTACAAGGTTTTAAATATTTTCTAAGGCCTGATTTAGTAAAAGAACTGCCCTTTATACTGGTTGTACCTACATTTGTACCTGGAACAGGTGCATTTAGGCCAACACCCATGAACTAAGTTTGCTTTGTACCTCTTTAATGGTTATGGGGGAAAATCAAGAGACCATTTTGTGACATATGAAATTCAAACTTCAATGTCCATAAATAAAATGTTATTAGTGAACAGCCATACTCATTTGTTTACATATTTGCTACTATGGCTTCTTTCACATTACAACAGCAGAGTGGAATATTTACAACACAGACCATACGGCCCACAAAGATGAAAATATTTACTATCTGGCCTTTTACAGAAAATATTTGCCAAACCCTGCTTTATAATAATAACAGCTTAATGCCTGGCAGTGTAGCTCACTGCCCCAAATGCATTCACTGGCTGTTTCATCCATTCACTTCAAAATCACTGTGAGTGCAAGAACAAAGAAAAAGTACTGTGCATATCTAGCACTCATGTTCCAGGATGACATGGGCAGGTTCCCTCCTTAATGGTCCATTAAATGTGTATAATTACATCATTGACAACATTTACGCTCTCTGGTTTTTGTGTTCTTACCAAAGTATTGTGCTCGCTTCCATCTTTCTTCCTTTGGCACCAAGAAATTCTTAGCTACCAATTGCTTTCCTTCCAAGAATTCCTAAATTCATTCATCCCACACGCAATTATCAGCACATGTATTAAGCACTGTGCTCAGTGAGTGCCTTGATACAAAGAAGAATAAAATGTAGCCTCTGTCTTCAAGACACTGACCATTTAGAGAGGACTGTGGAAGAGCACAAAGATAACGAGGTATCAGAGGCAAAGAGGAAAACGTATCCAGAGAAGAAGGGGCCAACAAAGACAAGAAGTGAGGGAGAGAACCAGAACTGGAGGAGATTATTTCAGGCCCAAGGACACAGCAGCATGAGGAGAGATGTATGACATGTGCAGACAACTACAACCTGGGATGTATGGAGGGAGCTACAGAAGCACACATGTTGTACTTCTATTTATCATTCTGAGACCAGACTATTGCCTTTTACGTCCTAGTGTTTCATATGTATCTCAAAGCTATTCTAACAGCAACAATAACCATTTAAATGCTTAAAATTGTCCTTTCCTTGCAATACTTCATATGCTTTTACAACACCCTATTACAAAGGCCTCTTAGTTAAAGAATCTCCTAACTATAAACCCCAGAGAAACTTTCACATTCATGTGCAAGGAGGTTCCACAAGATCATCAGAGTAGCACTGTCTGTAAAAGCAAAAATGGGAAACAAGCTTACTGTCTATTGATATGAGAGCAGATAGTTCATAGTATTCATATGGTGGAATGTTATAGAGCTATAAAAGTGAATGAATTAGAAACTCGCATCTCAGCATACATTAATATAAAAAACAGTGGTTAAAGCAAATTGCAAAGGAATAAACAATATGTATAATAACATTTATGTAAAGTTTTAAATCATGCAAAGCAATATTTAGTTTACTTAAGGATACATACATATAATACATATTTAGTAAAAGTTCAAAGAAATGTATGGGAATGAGATATGCTGAGTTCACGATATATTTACCTCTGAGTGAAGAAGTTCATTAGAAAGCAGGAAGAGGCCCTGGTCGGACCAATGGATGCATAAGTAAGAGCAACTACAAACTGATGTTTCTCTCTCACTCCCATATTCCCATTCATTCTCTCTCTCTCAAAAAAAATCAATTTTTAAAAAGTAGGAAGAGTACATTCCAGGAAGAAGGAGCAGCATGTACAATAAAGTGAGTTTGTGCAATAACTTGGCATTTACAGGAATCAGTAAAGGTTTAACGTTGCTGGGTCATAATATGAAAGCAGGGTGGGGAAGTGAAGGCCATAGGAAGGTAATGAGATCAGGGAGGTGCATAGAAGCCTGCCAGTATTCACTTTTGACTTCTCAACAGACAATGGAAGCCCGTAATAACTTCTAGGTAGACCCCTTTGGCAACAATATGGGCAGTAGATTGGAATGGTGAAGTCTGAGGAAGGCTATCAGTTATGCAGCCACTGCCATGGTTCTAACAAAAGAAAAGCTGAAATTAGACAGTGGTAGTGTGACAGGAAAGGATATCTAAGAGTAACTTGCATAGTGCACCAGGAGACATGCCCATCAACAAGAAAGTGAGTAGAACATTGTACAGCAATGAAACAAATAACACGTTTATACTACAGTTTGAATGAACCTCAAAATGTTGAGCAAAGCAAGTCCCAGAACCGCACAGGGAAAAATATAAACCTTACTAAATTCAAAAACAATGTAAACTTTTTAAACTATAAGTGTGTGCGTGTGTGTGTGTGCATATTTGTGTATATGGAAGGAAGTGATGACTACAAACCAGGGTAGTGATTTCTTTGGGAGGTAGGGAATAAGATGATGAGATGTGTGTGTATATGTACATACATGGACATATACACATATTTAATAGCGAGGGAGAGAAAGAGGGAGAAGAGGGACAGGGAGAACCAGAACAGAAAGAGAGGTCATTTACAGACCAATGATGACAGCATATCATGACCGAGAATTTTGTTTAATCTACTTTGTCTACTAAAGGTTTGACAAAAGGACAGAGAGATAAAGCAGGAGATAATGTATTTTTCAGATGCTGTGGAGGTAATCTGTGGATTCCAGGCTTACTTTTTTTTTCCTTAGTTGGCTGCAGATTCACTCTCAGAAGGGCAAGAGCTCCCACGAGCTTTTCCTTGCCTCCAATAGGAGGGTGGGAAATTGGCTACGGAATACGAGGGTACAGCCATATTAGAGCGGAGCCCCGGAAATGGCGGGCGAAGGGGCGGGGCAAGAAGGAAGGCGGGGCTAAGGGGGCTTTCTGGGAGGGGCGACTAGCGCAAGCGCATTAGCTCGCCTTTCCGTCATGGCGCAGGGGCCGGCCAGTCAGCCGCCGGTGGTGGCGGCGACTTCCCCTCAGGAGTCCCGGTCTCCGCCTCCTCCTCCTACCCCGCCTGTTCAGCGGCGGAGGCGGTGGTGGCGGCAGCGGCTGTCCTTGCCTCTCCGCCATCTCCACCTCGGCCTATCCCCCGGCCGGCGGCGTTGGCGGGGAGGGGGACAGTAGTTGTAGACGCCCGCCCTTTCGCCTCAAAGAAGGTGAGTTCCCGCCCGGCGGCGGGGGCGGCCCCGCCTTCAGCCCCTCCACTCCCCGGCCCAGTGAAAGGCCCTGCGCACCAAGCCCGCCGGCCGCGCCCCGATGTGCAAATGGCCGACCCGGTAGTGGTCCGAGTGCCTCCGCTCTTCTCGTCACCCGCGCCAGGAGAGGGACGCCTAGGGCCCCAGGTGGCGTTGGAGGCAAAAGGGACGCCTCAGCGTGCTGAGGAAACCGAGGTGTGAGTGAGAAAGAGGCGGCCAGGTAGGGCCGGTGGACCTGGAGTGCAGGGAGGCAGGGGCCTTGATGAGGAAACTCAAGATTGAGGGGTCAGAGATACGGAGATAAAAGGCCCGAGCCGTGGAAGGGAGCACATCTCTGTGGGTGGATCCGACACCTGGAAAACAGAAACCTCACAGTAGGATAATTAGGGAGAAGTGGAGTTAGGAATTTGGGGACAGTAGGACATAGCATCTGGGAGAAGGAAGGAGGGGCTCAGGTTTTCGAGGGACCACTTTGGAGAAGTTTCCTTGGCTTTTTTGAGGATAACACCCTGTTAAAACAAACTTTCAAGATTACAGGCCTATCTAAAACTCTGAACTGAGCTTTAGTATGTACCTATCAAAGTCAAATAAAACAAAGCCGGACATCAGAAGGGTGAAAACATTTTATTCAGCAACTAACAGTAGGTAGGGAAAAGCGCTGAGCTTCTTTCGATTTACGCAGACGTGACTGGGCGTTTGAAAGGGAAAAGGAAGGCGTGGGGAGTAGAGTCAGGTAGACTCGGAGAAGTGGAAATGACGAAGGGTCGTTAGTGTGAATGCGGTTAGCTGTGTCTGCCTGCTGACATTAGGAAATTAGGGTTCTTCCACGGTGACTGGGGGACTGAGGCCTAAACTTCCTGATGGTTGCATTTCAAAGGAATGACTTTCAGGTCCTTAAGAAAGACAACCCTGAGTTACAGGAGATACCGTACATCTTCAAGGGTCAGAGGAAGGAGTCATAATTGAAAGCCTTTTTAGTAAGTACTCTTAAAAAGAAATAAGGCTATCATCAGGTGTTAAAACAGTAAATTTCTTTGGACATCCCTGAGCTTATCCTAACAAGCTGAAAAGGTCATCGCGGGAATTTCATCTTAGGCCGCTAGAGGCCATGGTTAAATTTGGTCAAGTTTCTTTGTGCAGGGGTTTGGAAGGAGTGACCCTGCCAAAAGTCTTTATGGTTCTCACCAACACATTTTCCCTAATACGAAATGCTATTTCTTGATTGTTTCCATCTAAGAGACGTTAAATTCTTGCAAGACTATCTGCAAACAGCCTGCTTTTTCCAAACTGAGATAAGGCTATAAGGCAGTTTGCGAATGGTTTTAGATGGAGTTTGATCCCACTGCAGAAGATCTCAGTAAAACATTGAGCCAACTTCACTTTAATGATTAACTTCTAGTATTTACTGTATTGCCTTAGGTTGCTTTTTGTCTCCAGAGTGAAAGATGGTGGAAGCCAGAATTATCTTAAAATAATTCCTTTCATCTGGAGGGACACCAATAAATATAATAAGCTCATAAAAATAATTTTGTATTTACCCTCCTCCATGATATATTCTAATTTTGTGTGCTTTTCCATAATCTTTTACATCTTTCACTGTGGAGGAATAACAAAGTAGTAAAATATAAATTTCTTAAAATGTTTTGTAAGCATTCTATATAAATTTCATTCACTAAAATGGGAAATTAGAAATTCATTGCAACTAGATGTGCCATTAAGTATCTTAGTGAGGGCAATTTGAAAGACTAGATTTAATGTCTTCAGTCAGCCTGGGTTAGCATCATTTTCAGAGATAAATCTGAATTTTTGGTTTTCATAACAAATATCCCACCTCTCACCAACAAGTAAGCCTGAGCAGTTTATAAGAGTCAAGACTACAGTTCTATTTGGCTGTCATAACCAGATTGTAGGAAGATTTGGAAACAGTTTCTTGTGGAAAAAACGCTTTTTAGCTGACTTGGCATTTTGGGGGTTTTTTTGTGTGATGACTGAATATGTACAGAATTACTAAAGACTTAATGATGTCAGTCCACACAATGCTAGCCAATAACCTTTTATACCACTTCTGGGTAATATAATGAGAATACTGGAATAAGAGTCTTGACTAGTCATAGGTTCTAGTTGTGATTTCTCCACTAGCTGTATGACCCTATCTCCCAAACTTTTCTTTGAGCTTTGTCATCTGTGGGGAAGAGCAATTGGATTAACCTAATTGAGTACCTGTGGTTTTTCGGACCATAAGATGCACCTAAGTATTAGAGAAGGAAAATAGGGGAAAAATTTTTTAAGCAAAAAATGTAAAATATTTAATAATGTAAATAACAATATTTCACCAATGTAAATGTAAACAGAACTCAACAGCAGCATTAACAACCATTATTCCTCCCAAATTGGTGGGGGCTGGGCGGGGGGGGGGGGGGCGTCTTATAGTTCAAACAATACAGTAGTTTTCAACCAAAGGAAAACTTGCCCCTGACCCCAACCCCTGAGGACATTTGGCAACTTCTAGAGATTTTTTTGGTTTTCACCACCTGGCAAGGAAGGGCATAGTGAGAGCAGAGGCTACTGGCATCTGTTTGGTATAGGCCAGAGATGCTGCAAACATCCTAAAATGCACAGGATAGCTGCACACACACACAAAACAAAGGATTCTTCTACCCAGAATGTCAACAGTATTGAGGTTGAGGAACTCTGCACTTAACCAAACTCTGAGGTCCTGGACAACTTTAAAATTGTGAGCTGATTTATGGTTTTGTGTTGATAATTATTCTATGTATTGGCTATATACTAGAATGGTAATTCATAAAACATGAAACTTTGACCTAGAATGGCCGTCAAATAACATTTATAGAGTAATGAAATTTCTGTTGACATAGGATTGAGACTATTTTATTCACTAGGATTTGAAAAAACATAATTTATTTCAGTAACTATTCAGTTAACTATTACTTAACAAATGGTAAATATTTGATATATTCTCTTTAAAACACTAGTGAGACTAAATATATTTTTAGTTTAAATATGCATAAAAGCCTTAAATAATTGCCAATTAAGAGTACATGAACAAGCACATAACTGAAAGACTGCAGGTTTCATTCCTGGTCAGGGGACATACCTAAGTTGAAGGTTCGATCTCCAGTCCAGGCACATATGGGAGACAACCAGTCAGTGACACTCTCTCTCACATGGATGCTTCTGTTTCTCCCTCCCTCTCTGAAAGCAATGAAAAAAATGTCCCCAGGTGAGGATTAAAAACAAAAAGCAAATTTTGTTAGAAGATTCTTTCAGGATTTTAGCAATTACAAAAAGGAAAAATTTGTAATATGAGATCTAAAAAAAAAGCTAACTGCAATGGTAAGAATGCAAATAGTGTCTACAATAATCACTGTGTTCTTCAAACTGTAGAATGCTACAATCTTTGTAATGAGTAAGTAAATAATACTATGCAAAGTAATATTAAAAATAGAACTAGCATCAAAATTTTCTGAGGGAAGATTTCTACAACACCCAGAATTTACTACTATGCCTTCTTTCTTTCCTGTAATGGTTCCTATTGCCCACCATGTTCACAGGAGTTTGGTATATATACAGTTAGTTCAAATGCCCAACTATGTTAATTTGTAAGGAATTTCAGGTTATATAGAACACCTACAAGTTACTTAAACACTTTTTCAGGCAGGAATTGAACACATGGAGGAATGGAACACAGAGGAAAAGGAAGGGCAGATGTGAAAGATAATGATAGAATCTGAGTTTATTTCAAAATCAAATTCATGTTTTTGAATACTATGCTTCTCTACTCCCCACTTCCATTCTTCTGGGTAATAATTATAATAGTAGTAATAACTTTTCTTCCTCTTTGTTATTCTGACCTCACTGGCATGAAAGCCTTAGAATTATCCATGTTTCCTTACTCTTCTACCTTCTCTGTCCCCAGCTATCAAAAACTGCTTTCATTCCACCTGTAGAATGTCTTTTACATTCTTCCCTTCTTTTCTGTGCTGATTCAGTCCAATAGTCTCTTGCCTTCAATACCTTACTTACAATTATCCCCATTTTGAGTCTCATTTCTTCCTCTATTGACTGCAGAATTAAATTCAAATGCTCAAATAAAGCCTATTAGGATCTGGCTCCATTTTACCTCTACAGCACAGTCTTTCACTACCTTTATGCATATCTTGTTTTGGCTAAAGCAGATAAGCCTTTTCTAATGTACTTCCCTCCTCCAAAATACCCTTTCTTTACTCATGGTTTCTTTAAATTTTACCCATCTCCTAAGGGTCAGTCCAAATCCACTCTCCACAAAGCCTTTCTCAAATCCCTCAGCAAGAGGACACTGTACTTTCCTATGTCTTATAGTACTAACATGTTTTTGTCCTACATTATAGTTCTTTGCTTATCATTTTTACAAAATTATAAATTCCTTGATATTAGGAATTGTCTTATTCCCTTATTTGTAATTCTCAGTGGGTGAAACAGCTATGTATATATAATGGAAAGAGTCAAGATAAACCAAAGTTTAAGATCTAGCTCTATCATTTAACGCATGTGCGAAGCTATTTTCTTTGAATCTTGGTGTCTTAATCTTCAAGGAAATTCCAGTTACTTTGCAGAGGTACAAGATAGAATAATCTATTACCTTGTTTGGCATACAGAAGTCAGTAATATTCATCTTTTTTCCTCTCTTGTCCCACATCACCATGGTACCTTGAAGACAAGCTTTAATTAATAGTGATAAAGTTTAATAAAGCCCAAAGGCATGGAGAACTTGAACTAAGTAGTGTTACAGGAATTGACAAATGAAGAGATAGAAATTCTTTTTATTTCTTATTTAGCTATTTCTTTAAATCCTCACCCAAGGATATGTTCATTGATTTTTTAGAGAGAGAGAGAAAAACATCACTGTGAGAGAGAAATATCAATACATTGCCTACCTTATGCTCCCTGACTAGGGATTGAACCCACAACCTTTTTGGTGTATGGGGCAATGCTCCAACCAAGGGAGACACTCAGCTAGGGCAAGAGATAGACTTGAAAAACAAAGCTAGATTTGACTTGAGTTAGAACTTGATAGGGTGAAATATGGCTGAGATTTTGAGCTCAGGAATATGTTACTATTTAATAGAGATAAAGTAAGAGCTTGGTGAGTGAAGCAGTTAAAGGTGACTCCAAGTGTCTTTAGTATCAGCTGTCAATGTGAGAAAACGTCCAGACTTACAGAGAATTTTTCTAAGAGTTTGAACCAAACTGACAGCACATGCTGGGAAGCAAGATCTCGAAAACTACAACAGGGATGTCAAACTCATTTTCACTGGGGGCCACATCAGCCTCGAGGTTGTCTTCAAAGGGCTGAATGTAATTTTAGGACTGTATAAATTAACTACTCCTTAAGTAGGGGCAAGGAAGCTCAGCGATGCCGCCCATTAGAAACAAGGTACAGGACTGGATAAAACAAATTCAGCCTGCAGACCTTATGTTTGCCACCTGTGCTCTAGAAAATAGCAGTTCTGCAGTTTCTTTTATGCATTTGAAATTAACAGAAGGGCCCTGGCTGGTATGGCTCAGTGGATTGAGCACCAGCCTGCAAACCAAAAGGTCACTGGTTTGATTCCAGTCAGGACACAAGCCTGGGTTGTGGGCCAGGTCCCCAGCTGGGGGCATGAAAGAGGCAACTGATCAGATGTATCTCACATGAAGACATTTCTTTCTCCCTCCCTTCCCCTCTTTCTGAAAATAAATAAAATCTTTAAAAGGAGGAAAAAATGAAATTAAGGAGGGAACTAAGGAAGATTACATAGAGGTAGAGGGAAGCAAAGGGGGAACTGAATTACAGGATAGTTAACAAGATTGTGTTCTCTTTGGATGGTTATTGCAAAGATGTGTTACCTAGATCAGCAATTTTCAGCCTTTTTCATCTCAGTACAAATAAACTGAGCACCAAACTTCTGCTACCCACCAAAAAAATTTTTTTGGCCAGTGTGACCAAAAAAGTAGGTATATTTTGACTAATTACTTAACCTTTTTACTCCGAAGTAGCTTTCTAAAAATAAATTCAGGTGCCTGTACTTGTATATAAGGATTTCTGGTACCAAGAATTAATTAATCAGACACAGTCTTATGCAACATGACCAATAAGATGAAAATCTATGGTAAGACCTATATATTTATGGTTTTAAGACAGGGCATTCACACCAGACAGCTATTATATTGGTTATTGTTATTTTTTTATTTGGCAATCTAAGGGGAAAGAGGTCAGTGCCTCTGACTAAATAATCAGGTATTGCATGTTTTAAAAATTCTTGTGGCACACCAGTTGAAAATAGCTGAACTAGATGCACAGAAACAATGGACAGGACCTGCTTATTGCAAAGATAAACCTTTTAGTAAGAAATATGCCTGGGGCATGACTATCCACCATGACCTGCCCCTTTAGGAATTTACATTCAGATAATCCTGTGAGGTAACTTTCCATAGAACCCCCACTTTTTTTTTTCTGTCCACACAGCTTAGAACGTTGACTTTCAGAAATAGACAATCTGGTATTAAGGGTTGAATGGAGAGGGATATTGTTGTTCTGTTTTAGGCTATCAAGCTTCTAAATGATTAGTCTTCAGTAAACCTTCGGTCTGTACTGTTTTAGTTGTTACAATATTTACCTGGTCTTATTAAAGATTTTTAAGCCCCTATGATGTGGCTCAGTTGGGCACCATCCCACAAACCAAGAGGTCACCAGTTCAAGGCACACACCCAGGCTTCAGGTTCGATCCCCAGTCAGATTGCATGCAGAAGGCAGCAGCCTATGTATGTTTCTCACATCGATGTTTCTTTCCCTCCCTATCTCCTTCCCTTCCCCTCTCTCTAAAATAAAAAATAATTAAATTGGTAAAAAAAAGATTTTTAATAGAAAAACCAATGTCATATCATCATGATCATATTGTATATATTAATTTTGAATTAAGAGGAGTTCTGGAAGCCTTTTTAGTTAAACTTTTTACCTTGCCTGACTTAAGAGTTAAATGTAATGTACATTATATACTTTAAAGCAACTAAAAATAATTTAGAAAGATATATAACAAATATTTTTAAATATTCATTAAGTCCTTTCTAAAATGGTTTTGATTTACAGCTCTTGAACATATTTTTAAGCAAATCTTTTTTACGAGTTTTGAGATTTTACTTTTTTATACTTTTAAAAATTTTTTTTTTAGGATTTCACTTATTTTTAAAGAGGGAAAGGAAGGAGAAAGAGAGGGAGAGAGAAACATCAATGTGCGGTTTCTGGGGGCCATGGCCTGCAACCCAGGCATGTGCCCTGACTGGGAATCGAACCTGCAGTGCTTTGGTTCACAGCCCAAGCTCAATCCACTGAGCTACGCCAGCCAGGGCCATAAGCAAATCTTTTAATCTATACACTGGTACTGAACATTAAGCTTAGTTTGAAGATTCCCTGTAGAACCTTTGAATTAAATTTGTATGGAGTTTTTAATTACAAAGTTATATATGTTCTTTGCAAAAATTAAAACAGTACAGACATGTGCAGGGAACAAATGTTAAATGTTCTGCCCTACTCCTTTTCTAACCCCATTTCCCATACCCCATTAAGTTTAGTACATATCTTTTCATTTTTTCCTATGGGTACGGCATCAAATCAGACTCATAAGAATCAGTAATATTACCCAATATTGAGGTTTACTAATTACTTAAAGCAGTGGTCCCAATCCCTTTTGGCACCAGGGACTGTTTTTGTGGAAGACAGTTTTTCCACGAGGGTGTGGGGGAGACGGGTGGGTGGTGATAGTTTTGGGATGATTCAAGTGTATTATATTCAAGTTCACCTCCTGCTGTGCAACCTGGTTCCTGACAGGCTACAGACCCATACTGGTCCTTGGCCCTGGAGTTGGGGGCCCTGACTTAAAGGGAAGAAGCAATCAAGAGGCTCTAATGAAAACAGATATCTAGTACATGAAAGATGGTTTCTCAAAACATACTTTCCCACACTGATGATGCATCTCTGACCCAGAATAATAGGTGAGCTAAGAGTCACCTCACACAGTGAAAGTGTTTCAATTATCAGCATTTTATATCCCAGAGTTGTGAGCTTGTGACATTGTTCAGGGAATTATGCCTCAGAGATCCTGGATTTATCTACTATAGGTAATCTTTAGCCAGGGACATCTTGTTAAGAGTATTTCAGAGATAAGTTCCCTTCCTCCTAGCAAATGTCATTAGGCTCTTTACTCAAGGTCCAAAGGTCACCTGCCTTCTTCCCCAGTCCACCTCCCAGGAAAGCTAGTGAATGGATTTATAGTCCTTCCTTACAATCAATGTGTATGCATATATTTAAATTTTAGTTCTGTATGGTTGAGTTTTTATACTAAAATCGCATTTTAGATGAATAGGTATGTAGGTAGATGCAGTTCTATATCTATACACCATTAATATATCATTAACATTGGTCTCTGTGGTTCCAACTCATTTAAATGGCTGCATAGAAAGTATTTTTGATGTTCCATGATTAGCATTGTGTTTATAAACTAGCAAACTTCTACAAAATTTAAACTGTTAGGAGATTTAGGTACAGACTTCAAGTGTAAATGTAGTAATTTTAACATAGATTTTTTATTGTGGTGAGAAACATTTTTAGCAAATGTGCTAGAAATTAATACATGAATATGATGGTAGCTTTGAGTGGTTTGTCTAATCCTTGTTTAATGAACCTTGCTTGTGGTCATGTTTGTGCCAACTGTGGAAGACAGTTGCCTACCACAGGTAATGATGGTTTGTGGTTCCTCCATGGGATTCTCAGATGACATTAGTGATATCACTAGAATTATTGAATATCTTAAAATTGATTGCATTTCTTGAGGTGGTCATCTATAAAAAACAAAATTCCAAGACTTGGTTTCTTAGCCCAGCCTTTCAGTACTAGTACCCCAGATAATTTCCATCAAGTCCAGATTCCTGCGGGTGCCCCAGTAACTTCTCCTTCAGAATAGTATTTTCTGGACTAAGTAAAAATATATTATCATATTTAATATTATAGTCGTACTAAGTGTTTTTCATACTAAATGAGCAAAAGCTAGTACTATGGTCTTTCAAGCACTCAGGAAATTAAGATTTGAGATGGTATATGAAATGGTATCTAGTTGAAGATTAAAAATATACCTTAAAGTTTAATATGAATTTCTATCTTACCTTCCTTTATTTTATTCATAGATACCATGTGAATGAACAGAGACTGAACATTTTATAGATACTTTTTGTAAAAGGCAAATGTCAGGGGTATCAAATTCATCTTCACCAGGGGCCACATCAGCCTCATGGTTGCCTTCAAAGGGCCAAATGTAATTTCAGTGCCTTAACAGTTAAGGAGTAGCTACATTTATATAGCCCTAAAATTATTTTAGCCCTTTAAAGGCAACTGCAAGGCTGATGTGGCCCTCAGTGAAAATGAATTTGACACCTCTGGCATGTGAGGAGTAGTAAATAGTTTGAATCACAAAGGGTTTCACATTATCCAGTAGGTTGAAAATAAAGATCTTCTAAATCACAGGATTATTTCTCCTGAAGCTGATACTTTGATTTGAAAGCCAGCAAAAGCTATTCTTAAACTGTTAGTTCAGACTAAATATATTAAAAATTATGAAGTGTAAATTTGGGGTTACTTTATTCTAAAATAAACAAAATACTAAGTTTTCCAGGGTAAAATACATCTCAAAAAGTGAGCTTTATTATCAGTTTTACATGAAGCAAAATGGTAAGAAACTGGAGGTGACTTTTGTGAATTTTCAGATGATTGAACTATAGTAATGATATTTTAAAATTTGAATGATTTTATAACAAGATTGTGGCGGTTCTCAGGTGAGTGGGAGTGGCATATTGGACAAAAATAAATTTTGTAACCTTTGTGTCATGTTTTTTAGCTCCCCAGTTGTTGCACAGTCTCACTATTTGGGAAAAATTTATGCTAGGAAACTGAAGCAATTAATGGGTGAATATGATCAGATTTCTCCACCACGTTCTCAGCCTGATAAGGGTAAGGTTCCTTTCAGCTCTTTATTGATCTTTGCACCATCTGTGGTTTTTGGAACTAGTTTTTTTTACTTACCATGTCTTCAAGGTTCATACATGTGGTACCATGTATCAGTAGTTCATCCTTTTTTATTCCTGAATAATATTCTATTGTGTGAATATACATTTAATGCATTCATCAGTTGAAGGACATTAAGTTGTTTCTGCTTTTTAGCTGTTGCGAATAATGCTGCTATGAACATTTGTATACAAGTTTTTGTATGAACACAGGTTTTCAATTCTCTTGGGTATATACCTAAGTAAAATTGCTGGGCCACAGGTAACTCTGTATTTAACATTTTGAGGAACTCCCAAACTGTTTTTCAGAGTAGCTGCAACATTTTACATTCCCACCAACAGTGAATAAAGTTTACAATTTTTCCACATCCTTACATTTAATATCACTTGTCATTTTGATGATCAGTCATTTTAACCATGGTAGTGAGTATGAAGAAAAATCTTTTTTCCTGTTTCTTATTTTTTTTATTTTTTATCGAATTTATTGTGGTGACATTGGTTAATACAATTAAATAAGTTTCAGGTATACAATTCTATAATATACCATCTATATATTGTATTATGTGTAAAATTTTTTTGAGTTTTTTAATTGTATTTTTTTTTATGTTTGTAAAGTGGATAAATTTTTCTCTCTTTTTTTATTGTTCAAACATAGTTGTCTCCATTTTCCCCACCTCTCCCCGTCTCCCCACCCATTGCCACTGCCCACCCTCGATCCTAACCCCCTTTGGCTTTGTTCATGTGTCCTTTATGCATGTTCCTTGATGACTCTTCTCCCTTTACCCCCGATATTCCCTCCTATCTCCCCTCTGGTCACTGTCAGTTTGTTCTTTATTTTTCCATTACTGTTTAGTCCCCTTATACTCCCCTTCTCATCCCTTCACCACAATCACCGCACTATTGTCCATACCCATTAGTCTTTTTTTCTTTTTACTCAATCCCTCTACCCGCTACCCTCCCCTTATTAAAAAATTTCAAACATAAAAGTAGAGAAGAGTAGTATGAACTTTCATGCACCCATCATTTACTTTAAACAATTATCAACATCTTTTTAATCTTATTAGTGACTTTTTAAAAACAGCTTTATTCAGGTATAGTATACAATAAACTGTACACTACCAGTCAAAATGGCAGTATAAGCAGATGTGACTCACCTCTTTGCAGAACCACATCAAAATTACAACTAAAATATAGAACAACCATCACTCAAAACTGTCAGAAATCAAGTTGAATGGAAGTCTGACAACTACAGAATTAAGAAACCACATCCATCTAGAATGGTAGGAGGGATGCAGGTGTGGGACAGGCTGGTCCCTCATCCATGTGTAGTGGATAAAAATTTGTGAGGCATATCTTGGAAGCAAGGCATATCCTGGGAGCAAGGAATCTCAGCCCCACACCAGACACCCCCAGCCCAGGGTTCCAGTGCCAGGAAGATAAGTATCCACAACTTCTGGTTTCAAAACCAGCAGGAATTGAGTCAATGGAAGAAACTGTTGGAGCCCCAAGCAGTTCCTCATAAAGAATCCACACACAGGGACTCACCTACTCAGACTCACTACCTCTGAGTTCCAGCACCAGGGTAGCAGCTTGAAAGGCACTAGAGGTACACAGGAAGAAACTGAAGTGTCTGGCATCAAGGCGAACAGAGGCCATTGTCCCTTTTCTAAACCATCCCCCCACATAGCCATAAGCTGATGCCATATCTGAGACTCCATCAACCTGGCTAACACTGGTTGACCCACCTTGGAGATCCCTAGAGACTCCACCTGACTATTTATGGGCCCACCCAAGCTGCTTTTCCATATAAATAGGTGGTCTTGGCTCTTGCTTTACAACTTCCTAAATCTTGTCAAACAAGCAACAGCTGGCCTCAGTGAGCCCCAGGCGCAGCACAAGAGCAGCCAGACTGGATACACAGCTTGCATTCACTGGGAATCTCCAAGCCCAGCACAAGTCACAGCCATCTGATTGCTATATAGCTCAGGCAGGGTGGCCCAAGGCAAAACACAGGTGGGGGCTGACTTTGCCCTGCACCACCCAGGAAACCACAGGGTCAGCGCACCCAGTGGGCAGCTACAGACCACATTGGAGCACCACCACCCTGCCCTAGCATACCCAATTCTTCATAGAGGGTGGAGGTTGGTGGTCAGTTGTCACAGCCAATTCTTACAGCTGACTGGTTGGGTAAACCTCTCCCATTGACCTGTCAACAGCAACCAAGGCTCAACTACAAGAAGAGGGTGAACTCAGCCCACACAAAGGGCATACTTCAAGTACCCAGCTTGGGTGACAGGGGAGGCTGTGACACTGGACCCTACAGGACACATACCACATTGGGCCACATTACCAAAACACAGTCAAAGCAGCTCTACCTAAAACATAGAAACAAACACAGGAAGACTACCTAAACAAGGAGACAAAGAAATATGGTCTCAATAAAAGAACAGATCAAAACTTGAAAAAAGAGCTAAGCAAAATGGAGATAAGCAATGATCAGATGCAGTATTCAAAACACTGGTTATAAGGATGCTCGAGGAACTTAGTGGGCAGCATAAAAAAGATCTAACAGATACAAAGGATACACTAAGTAAAGAATAATTTATAGGTAAACAACAGTAGAATGGATGAAGCTGAGAATCAAATCAATGATTTGGAACATAAGGAAGCAAAAAACAACCGATCAGAACAAGAAGAAGAAAAAACAAAAAAAAATGAGGATAGTATAAGCAGCCTCTGGGACAACTTTGAGAGGTACAAAGGAGCTCATGGGGGTGCCAGATAGAGTAGAGAAAGAGCAAGAAATTGGAAATCTATTTGAAAAAATAATGAAAGAAAACTTCTCTAATTTGGTGAAGGAATAAACATGCAAGTTCAGGAAGCACAGAGAGGCCCAAACAAGGTGGATGCAAAGAGGCTCACTCTAAGACACATCATAATTAAAATGCCAGAGGTTAAAGATAAAGAGAGAACCTTAAAAGCAGCAAGAGAAAAGCAATTAGTTACCTACAGGAGAGTTCCCATAAGACTGTCCGCTGATTTCTCAGAAAATACTTTGTAGGCTAGAAGGGATTGGCAAGAAATATTCAAAGTCATGAAAAGCAGGGACCTACAGCCAAGATTACTGTACCCAGCAAATTTATCATTTAAAATCAAAGGGCAGATAAAGAGCTTCCCAGACAAGAAAGAAACTAAAGGAATTCATCCTCACCAAACCATTACTATATGAAATATTAGAGGGACTTATTTAAGAAAAAAATCAAAACTATGAACAATAAAAGGCAAAAAATACAAATCTATCAACAGTTGAATCTAAAAAACAAATTAGGCAAACAAGAAGAACAGAGACAGAATCATAGAATCTAGAGAGCCTTGTGGTGGTTGCTGGGTGGGAGATGGTTGTGAGGGGATGGGTGAAGAGGTGAGGGGATTAAAAAGTACAAATGGGTAGTTACAGAATAGCCATGGGGATGTAGAGTACAATATAGGAAATGGAATAGCCGGAGAACTTACACACATGACCCATGGACATGAACAATGGTGGGGGAATTGCCTGGGACGGGGGCGGGGGGGCGGGGGGCGGTAGAGGCAAGGGGCAAAATCAGGACAACTATAATAGTATAATCAATAAAATATTTTAAAAACAAACTGCACATATTTAAAGTACAATTTGATGGGAGTTTTTAAATATATCTTTTTTAATTTTTAGAGAGGGGAAAGGAGGAAAAAAAGGCAGATAAACATTGATAGGTTGCCTCTCATATGCCACTAAATGGGGACCTGGCCTGCAACCAGGCATATGCCCTGACTGGGAATCAAACCAGCAACCTTTCAGGTTACAGGCCTGCTCTCAGTCCACTGATCCATTGAGCCATACCAGGCAGGTCTGGTTTTTGACAAATGTATATGCCCATAAAATTACCAACACAATCAAGGTAGTAAACATATCTTTACCAAAAAAAATGCCCTTTGTAATGGCTTCCTCCCACCTCTTCTTGCCTCATCTCAAAGCAATCACTTTTAATACAGATAAATTTGCATTTTCTAGAGTTTCATATAAATGGTATCAAATATTATATACTGTTTTGTCAGACTTTTCACTCAGCATAATTATTTTGAGATTCATCCATGTTAAGTGTATCAATAGTTTATTCCTTTTTGTCAGTGATAGTATTCCACTTTATGAATATACCACTATTTGATTTATTTATTCACCTGTTGATCAACATTTAGGTGTTTTCCTTTCTGGGGCTATTACAAATAAAACTGCCATGAACATCCATGTATAAGTCTTCATATGGACATATATTTCCTTTTATTTTGGGTAAATATCTAGGAGTAGAATAACCAGCCCCTATGGTAGATGTATGTTTAACTTCCTCAAGCTGCCAAACTGTTTTCCAAGTGGTTGTACCATTTTACATCCCCACCAACGATGTATGAAAATTCTAATTGTTCTGTATCCTCACCAACACTGGTATTGTCAGTCTTTTTCATTTTAGTCATTCTAATAAGTGTACAGTGGTACCTCATTAAGGTTTCATTTGACATTGACTTGATGACTAATGGTATCTTTTCATGTGTTGGCCATTTGTGTATATTCTTTTCTGAAGAATCTGTTCAAATCCTTTCTATATATTAATCAAATATTTGTTACCTTATTTTATTCTGAATTTTTATACTATCTAAGTTGAATAGAATAGTAGCTAAATTTTCTGACTCACCAAATGAAACTTCCTGTAGACTTTCTTTTTAATCCCTAATTTCCAGATAAGATAGCTGATCACTAGTGACTCTATAGAGTGCTTTGTTAGGCTTATTTTTCTTTTAAAGGGAAGAAATGTTCAATTCTGCATGGGTTATGCTTACCTCCTAATCTTTGGAACTAAAATAATCACCAGAAATACCTAGGGCATTATCATCTCATAGTTAAGTACATTTTCTGCTTTATTTGTACTTATGCAGGATTTTAGGTAGGGTAAAGGAAGAGAAGCAAGAATAGTGCTATTCTTAGCCCCCCCCCCAAAAAGGAGTCACTAGCATAAGTATAGAATACTCAGAAATTTTTCCTGAAACTTTTCTCTGTAGCAATTCAACCCCCCTCTCAACTTTCACCTCCATTTCCTCCCTTAACCCTCCCACCAGCAGTTTAACAGAGAACAAACCAGAATGCATTCTAGAATGCTTTTTTCACCAATCAGAAGTAGTGGAATGAAACCTAAGCCCTATATAGAAGAGCTGGAACTCTGTTCTCTCATTTCCCCTCATCCCCTATACCTAGAGTTTTATCTCATAGCTGAATTTCTAATTTCTGGCATTCCCAAACCATTTTAGAAACATTCTTACGTTTTTAAGTCCTGCAGTACTCTAGTCAGGTGAGTGTGTGTTCACTTAATTTTGTTTGGGTAAACTGAAGAGTTTAAAGATTGAATTACTTCTTCATATTTCCATTCTCATAGAAAACAATAAACAATAATTTTTAAAAAAAACAAAAATGAAAGCAAGATACAAGAAACTAATTAATCATAACTTTAGAAAACAAATGAGCATTTAGATCAGGCCACCCACCATGGGTGTGTAGTCCTTATCTACACATCTTTACATGCCTTACATTTGTAGCCCTACAGCAAAATCTTAAATGTCAGCTCCTTTCTGCCTCTATCTCTCTTCTGAGAAGGATAGAATTCCCTGTGAGTAGTCTGGGAGATATTTAACTATCCTTTTGGTGTTATACACCAAAGTTATACACCAAAATGTTCCTTTTTGGTGTATAACTTTATGACATTTAACTGTTATGCTGAATTAGGTTTTAATTTGTTTGGACTTCTATGTTTTGTTTTGAAGCTGTCTTTAAAAGCAAAAGATATATTCAGAATAAAATAATCTAGTATAAAGAATTTTCTTTTATCTTCTCTACAGAGTATTCCCTTGTCAACCTAATGAAGCATTCAAAGAAGACATATGACTCTTTTCAAGATGAACTTGAAGATTATATCAAAGTGCAGAAAGCCAGAGGCTTAGAACCAAAAACTTGTTTCAGACAGATGAGAGAGGGCTATTTGGAAACCTGTAGGTACAAAGAAGAGGTTGATTTCAGACCCAGGTATAGAATGTTTGATCAAAGACTCCCATCTGAAACCATCCAAACCTACCCAAGATCATGCAGTATTTCACAAATTGTGGAAAACCAGTTACCTCAGTGGCTACCGACTCATGACAGCAGACTAACACTAGATTCCCTGAGCTACTGCCAGTTCACCAGGGACTATTTCTCAGAAAAACCGGTTCCCCTGAACCTTAGTCAGCAAGAGTACAATTACAGCACATACAGTGTAGACTCTAGAGTTTACGAGCACCTCTCAGAAAACAGTACCAGTGCCCATAAAGCCAGTCATAAACGGATGCATCACAAGAGAAAAAGGCATCCAGAGGAAAGCAGAGAAAAATCAGAGGAGAAGCAGCCCAAGCATAAGAGGGAAAAAGGCTGTGAGGAAATAGACTTAGACAAACACAAGAGCATCCAGAAAAAAACAGAGGTGGAAACAGTCAGGATCAGTACAGAAAAGCTTAAGAATCACAAGGAGAAAAAAAGACGAGATGTAGCCTCCAAGAAAGAGGATCGTAAGCATAGAAAAGAGAAAAAGGAACAAGGTAAAGAAAGAACCGAGGAAGAAATGCTTTGGGACCAATCTATCCTTGGATTTTGAAGCTCTTGAGTTGATTCTCCTGAGGTTAAACTGAAAAAATCATTGAGTAGCTTGGTTTTCTGATGTTCATGTTCATAGCACTTTTCTCATATAAACAGGTACTTTAACTTCTAACAAAGGCCAAGTGAACAGAAAGTATTTAGTATGCTTGATCTCCAACATGGAAATTACTTTTCTCCATTTTCTAATAGCATTATTACATTTTTCTTATATATAATGTAACTTCCCTTAATGAGAGTAGCTTTGCTTTTACTCATCAAATTGTTATGCTGATGGAAGTATTTTTCCTTTGTGAAGTCAGTTATTTTAAATTGGAGGATTAATAGGCTTTGTAGAATCTATTTCTTGATTGGGTTTGTTTTACTTTGGGGTGGGGTATTTTTATGTTCATTGGTTTTCTCAATGAAGCAATTTAGATTTTTTTCCCTCTGTTAGATATATGTTTCATTTTGTTGAAGCTCTTTGTATTTTCTATATTTTCTTTGGAGCATCTATATTGAAAAGTGGAAATTGAAATACATTAAAATAATATGCTTAGGTGACATATAGTTTTAAAAGTTTCAAAGAGTTGATACAAAATCAGTTTATAACAAGTATTTATAATAAAGTGTTCTAATTTTACATTTGTTCTGTGTCAATGATCTCTTCCTATTCAATGATGATTTTCTTCCAGAAGAGTAGTAACTGAGCAGTTTGTACTTAAAAGGCAAGATCTTTGGGGTAGGTCACACTTTACAGCTATAAAAAATCCCTTAACTACTATACCTTACTCATTCATATTTAAACTCATTTTACCCCCTCTCTCCTCAGTGTTCTTTCATAGCCTGCTGCCTTACCCCTGGCCCCTCTTGGAATCACCACCTTACCAAGCCTTCTAACTCACTGGGCCCCAAATAGCAAAGATGAAAGGAAAGAATGGGGAGAAGAAGAGAGAAGGGGAAGGGTAGGGACCCATTTCATTTTATACTATGACCACAAACCTTCAATCCTTCAAGGTTTCCCTAGTAAGTCTCCCATTCAGAGATATCTTTTACATTCTCCCCCCTCTCTGCTAAGCTTCCCTTTCCTTCTGCTACCCATATAGACCCCCTTTCTCTGCTGAAGGCTTCGCCTCACACACCATTGAGAAAATATTGTAGAAGCCTTCTTAGGAAGACTTTCTCATCATCCTACCACCAGATCTATAAACTTCCCCCAGGAAGCCTATTCTCTGATTTCCCCCCTGTTGCCAATAAAGGTGTCCCTACTCTTTATTAAAGTCAAATTCCACCCTTTGTGCACTGGATCCTACACCCTTTTACTTTCTCAAGGACTTCTGCACCATGAATCTCCTTGACTGGGTCATTCCATTAGTAGGCAAACATACTTCTGTTCCCCCTTTTCCAAAAGCACATGACAGCACTCACTTCCATAGCGCACATGTTAAAATCGGAATGATACAGAGAAGAAAAAAATGACAAAATCTCCCTTGACCTTTGAGCTCATTCCTCTTTGACATCAAAACATGTCTGCACCAGCTGCCCACACTTTCTCACTGCTCATGATCTCCTCCACCTGTTCTGACCCTACCACTCCTCTGAAACTGCCCTTCTCAAGGTCTCTAATGACCTCCACGTTGTCGCATGCAATGGATATTGTTTATTTGTGCTCAGTTCAGCCTTTTGGCAGCTTCCATCTGGAATTGGTCAGTCCCTTTTCCTCAAATGCTACTCTCAGCTTCCACAGCACCACTTTCTCCTGTTTTTCCCTACCTCCATAGCTCCTCTCATGGTCTCCTTTACTGGTTCCTCCTCCACCCACCTCTAAATACATCCTGTGTATTGCATCAGGAGTCAATTCTGGACCACCACTCTAATTGCACATCATAAGGGATTTTATCCAGGACCATGGCATTAAATTTACCCATACACTTGTGTTGTGGACTGAATGTTCCCCCTGCAAATTCATATGTTGAAATCTAATTCCCAGTGTAATGATATTTAGAGGTGAGGCCTTTGGGATATAATCAGTCATGAAGGTATAGCTCTCATGAACGAGATTAGTGCCCTTATAAGAGGCCAGAATGCTAGCTCCGCTGCCCAGTATATGTTTATTATAGCAGCCCAAACTGACTAAGACAGTTGAAGACCTCTGTAAATTTCTATTTCTGGACTAGATCTTCCCCTTGAGTTCTAGACCCCTATCCAACTGCACTAAGTGATATTTCCCCTCATAACCCCAAAAGCACTGGCTTCCCTCACCACCGGTTACTCCTCCCCCAGTTTTCCCTGCTAAAATCACACTTGACCCTTCTACACCAGACCCACCATTAATTCCTCCTGGTTATGTCACCAAATTATCTCCTATTGTCCATTTCTTTCCATCTTCTTTGTCACCACCCCGTCCCAAGCCATCATTTATCTCATATGGAACAGGACAATAGGTCTGAGAAGAACTGCAAAACTGGAAGAAGTCATCACAAGCAAACCCTGCAACAGAAGCACCAAGAGATCAAATGGTGTTATGGTCATCTCAACCCTGAGGATTTCAGAAATATCCAGCAAATATTCCTTCCAGAAGGACAAAGCCTTACCTGAAGAGAAACTTGCTAGGCTGAGAAACCCAATCGAGCAGGAAGTGACACTGGGGGGAAAGGAAAGAGAGGTTCAAATGGTTGGGAGGTGGGGGAAAGGTCCAAGATGAAGCAGGAGGACCCTGATAGTACTGTAACAGCAATAAGACAGCATCCACAATGAGAATCCTACATTAGCAGGCCAGACCTCTAGGCCTGCAGGAAATAGAACAGAAAAACTTTTCGGAACCAGGAGTAGCTCTCAGAGGCAGAGAAGTAGCCATATTTTGAGCCTTTCACAATAACAAAGAGAGAGCCCTCAAGCCATGCAGCTGAGAAAGATACCCTAGGCCATTGCCCTTTCCACAGAAATGTGTTCCCAGGAGTCCAGATTAACACATTGCATTTAAACTTTGGAAGGGAGGGGAGGGAATATGATTTAGCCACATAAAATGTTACAAGAGAAAAATAAACTGAAATATTTTGACTAAAGATACCAGTAAATGCAGACATAAAACATATGAAAACTAACCTAACACTTCAAACAAGGCTGAGAGTTAGAAAACTCTTAAAGCTTTGAGAAAAGCTCATAAAACAGAAAAACAACTCTGAAATAAAATAACCAGACAACTATGCAACTGAAAAAGAAAGACAATTATTAATTCCAGGGAAAATAAAATGCAGTACAGTAAAGAAAAAGGAATAATATTTTTTAGTCAAATATATCCATGAAGTCAGAAGACATTGTTACTAAACAATTACCCTGACACAGGGGAAAAAGTAATAAAAGAAAATAAATCATTTCAAAACTAAAAATTACATTAACAGGAATATGAGAGTATACAGATATCATAGAATAGTGATAATCCAACAATAGTAAGAAAATAATACAAAAGGCTTATGAGAAGGTGATAAAGATAAGCAGAGATCCAAAGAGTCTCCAAAGAACAACGAATGAAGCAGACCAAACATTTAAAACTATAAATTTTGTTTGTTAATGACAGCAATATGCAAAACAGTTGCAGGTTTGTGTACAAAAGGTTGTTGGCTTAGTTTGACAATGCAAGCAGTGTTCTGGATTATCAGACCTGGGCAGTAACTCCAAGACAATTTGAACCTTGTAAACTGACAACTTGGTTTTGAATTCCAGTTGTACATTTATAAGTTATATATAGTAGGTTTATTGTCGGAGAAATGTCAGCAGTAACTCTCCCTCCCTGTATCTATCTACCCCTTGGGTAGTCCATGTTGCGGGGCCTTGGCCTTATTGAGACAGGATGGTAAGGAGATAGGGAAATTTTTTGGCAAGTGGAACAGGGAAATTGAGACAGACAGCTGAACAAACTGACCAAGCGATCTGCAGCCAGGTACAGAAGGTCACCTCCCTAGAGACAGCATCTAAGTCTCACTTGCATTTCAGCTCCAGGTCCAGAAAAGCAGCAAAACCAGGTAGTGGCCCCAGGCCCAACTGCAATGACTAAAATCCCTTCCCTGTCCCTGACCAATCAGTGGAGACCACGACCCTAAAAGGACACACCTGGAGAACTGATGAATATTCTACTGAAACCCTCCCCCAAGATTCCCTCTCCCTCTTCCTCTGGAGAACAGCCCTATTTCCTTTCCCTTCTTTCTCCCCCACTTCTTTCCCCACAGGCATTCCTTTCCTAAACTCTAAGGCAATGGGCAGCTGGCAGGTTGTCCCAGGCTGACCCCTAAACCTGTCCCCAAAGCCCCCTTTTCTCTGACTTCCCAGGGAGCTCAGGCAGCCCAGCCCAGGCTCTCCTGCTGCTTCTTCTATGCTAAGCCCTTCCTTGTTTTACTCTCTCCAGCTTTAATAATTGTATCCTCGTAGTCATCTGGGCACCTGTTATGAAATCTTTCCTCCACAAAGTCAAGAACTCACACACTACAGCTGGCCCTAGGCAGACCCACTCAGGGCCAGGCCCCATATCGCATAACACTGTGACTTGCTTTGACCAATGGAAAAATAGCAAGTACCAGGCAAGGTAGATTTGGGAAGTGCCTCTGCTTGCCCTCTTGTTACTTTTGGAACTCAGCCACCTTGCAGTGGCTTATCACCAAGTCCTGCTGGGATAATTCGAGTTTTGCAGCATGTTCCCATCATCCAGCTGACATTGAACTCCTCCTTCCATCACCCCCAGATGCAAGGCCCCTTGGACATGCAGCCCCACTGAGAAAGCCCAGCAAACTCACAAAATTGTGAGAAATAAATGTTTGCTGTTTTAAATCGTAAGTTGTTAGTGGTTTAAGATACAGCAAAAACTTATACACTACATGATGGTTTTAGGTGGGTTTCTTTATCTCTCTGAGTCTCAGTTTTGTCATCTGTAATATGGAAATAAAACGACTACCCTTGGAGAGCTATTCTGAGGATTAAATGAGAATATATATATAACATACGTATGAAGTGCTTGGCACAACATAAATACTCAACATAACAAAAACAAACAAGGTGCGCAGGCTGGAATGGCTCCGCCCTCAGGCTGGGGCACCTTGCTGTAGTATTGTGTAAGCAATCTAGAATGCCAGAGAAAAGCACATGAAAGAACTGGAAGGCCAAGATAGGAAATTACAAGTCCCAGGTTAGAGCACAAATCACTCGGCAGGAGGGGAGCAGAGGTGAAGAGGCGGGGACTCGAGGCTCTTTCCATTCCCCCCATCCCCACCATAATGTCTCCCCTGGAAACGGTGCAAGCAGAGGCACTCCATGATGGAGCTGGCTCCTCCAAGAGCACAGGTATGGTACTCTGCAGATAAGAAACAAACCAAATAGAAGGACCACCCCCACAGGCGGGGTGGATATCCAAACATACCACGATTTGCCTGGAACCCAGAATCCCTGGTAACAGCAGAGGCTGAGGAGGCCCTGGCTTTGGCAGACCTCGAGCGTCTTGGTGCGTTTCACCCCCACAGCCGCCGCAAAGGGAACTGCCGTTGCTCTCGGCATTGTACACAGAGGAAAAAAGGCTCAATGAGATTAATTTGTCCAGGGTTAGTTACACTGGGGGGCTGCCCAGTCTCCTTCCAAGGGTAACTTTGAAACCCACCCCTTTAAGTAGCTGGGAGAGAATCCAAGAGGAGGTGTGGTGGACAGGGGCTGCACATAGATGCTGGCTCAATTCCGGGGGGCCTAGGGGCTTCCCGGAGGGACCATGGGTGAGGAAACAGGGCCGCCGTGGATCTCCAAGGGAAGGAAGGAGTCACCAGCCTCCGGTGTGGATGAGAGAATATTCAGAGAATGGTGGGCACAGAGCTGGGGCGGGGAGAGAGGGTAACCGGCAGTTTCTAGGTAGACAGAGAGAGGGTGTAGGACTGGATGGTTTGGGAGGCCCGAAACCGGCCGTCAGCAGTACATGTGTTTAGGCGTTAGATCATAGAGGCTAAAGATACAGGCATCGGCTTCAACCAAAGGTTTCAATTGCTCTGGTTGTCACATGATTTATAGTCAAAGTGTTAGTCACTTATACCCGAAGATTATAAAGTATCTTAGTCATCTCTTAGAGGCCCACCTATAAAGTGAGTTCCAGGAAAAATGTTTAAAAAGTACACTTTTCTTAAGGTAATAGGAAAATATAGCTAGTTAAGAACAAAACAATGATAGCGTAAGCAAAAGCAAAGCTCACGAGATGATTAGTTTCTGCTTTTGCTTTAAAGATAAAAGTACTGGTGCACATGCATGGCCTGTATTGCAGAACCCTGATTCCTCAACCTGTTAGATCACCCACCACAGTGAGAAAGGCACCAGACAAGGTAACCAAGGAAAACCACCCAAGCTTGTACAAGAACTAACCAATCAGCTTTGCCCTCAACCCCTGACTCTTAATTCTCCATCTCTGCCTTTAAAAAACCCTCACTCAGCAGCCTCCAGGGAGTTCGAATTTCAAGCACTAGCTCACTATGTCGCTGTGCTTGGCGCCCTGCCAATAAACTGCTTTAATTTCTGCACTGCAGAACTCGGTGTTCAGTGTTTGGTTCTGCTGCGCCTCCAGGGAGGGGCCCCCTTGTTTGTAGCAGGTACCCCTCCAGAGTGGCCCCCCTTGGTGCTCACCTGAAGCCCTGGTTTCCATGTCTTTCCTCCCAGACTGGGGACACTGTGAAGTCATTTGTTCATCATTAATCTGTTAGTGACACCCCCACAACTTACTCTCTTCAGAAGAGTTCTCACCGCCCTGCCTGAAACAACCTCACTCCCCCTCTTACCACCACCCAACCCTTAATTCCCTTCAGTTCTGGGCAAAATTTGTGTTTTACCCTGCAGTGGGGCTTCTCCACCGCTTTCCAGGCAGGCATATCACTTCTTTAGTAAAAGGTTTATCTTTGCCTTTAGCAAGCCCTGTCCATTGTTTCTGTGCATCTAGGCTAACACACCTTTGAAATACACTGCAACCACCTTCCAGAGAGCACACAGTCTTGTGAACCCTCCTGTAAGCCAACCCTTTTCCCACCTCTGTGTAATCGTCCTTACACTCCTTCCTTGTAAATACATTTAAAAAGCTGCAAAACTATTCTCATACAGGGCATTTGTGATCTTGCTTCCCAGCATGTGTGGTCGGTTTGGCTCAGATAAACTCATAAAAATTGTCCAAAGGTTTCTATGTTTCTTACGTTGACAGTACTTAAAACAGCAGAACGATCTCTTCTCCAGACCTCCAAAGATAAACACCCCAAGATGAGGTGAGTCCACCCCAACATTCCTCATTATCTTTTACCCCCACACCTTTGGAAACTATGCACGTTAAGTGTTAACCACCCTGCACCCGCCAATGTAAAAGAAGTATTTTATCCAATCCTAGAAATTACCCCCTTTGCCTTTTTTTTCTGTCTTTTTAATCTGCCACCAATGAATTTCATGTAACCTTCCTTGCATCTTCTCCTTGATTATAATGTATGAAATAAACTGCAGAACTTCTATTCCCCAGGCATTATCTCAATTCTTCAAGATTTTGCTTTTGGGATTGGCCCCAACTCTGGGCTTAAATAAAGTATATCTTTCCTTAGGTTTGGAATTCCTTTTCTCAACATAGCTTTGAGGCAGTTTGCAAAAATAAAGATGTATTAAAAAGAATGTGAAGAAAGAGAAGAAAGGGAGATAAAGTGGGTCCCATTCTGACACCAGTTCTGATGCGTTGTTTTTCCCTCACCAGCAAGCAACTCAACTCTGACCCTGTCTGACCTGGTGGGAGAGAGCAGCAGGTCCCACTGGTTAAAGGCTCAGTGGTACCAGAACCTGCCCCTTCGGGTGCCAATGACAGGTCCAGGTTGTCACCTGTGCTTCTGATCGCCTGGCTCTAGAGCAGAGTCCAACTACTCCCATAAATCACAGTGGGAGAAATCAGACGAGGTGGAGGATCTCAGCCCCTGCACCGCCCAGTCTTTGTGGGTCATTCCCCTCATTTAGCATGTGTCAGGAGCCCATTTCACCTCTGGGCAGCTCTGACTTCTGGGCTCAGAACCACAACATTCCACACGTCATCACGAGCTCCCTAATGTTAGACTCTAATTATTTGATATTCTTATTCAATTAACATATATAATATGGCAATGGCACATTTTATTTTGAAATAATCTCCTGAGGTGAGGTTTTTTTTTAATCCCCATTTTAAAGATAAAGAAAATGAAGGTTTAGAGAGGTTAGGCAGCCTGCCCTCAGTCACCTATAATAATCTGAACATGTTCCACCCCGTCTTCTGGTTCTGAGACCAAGGTCTGCCCTCACTCCATTCTACCGGCCCTGCTTGGGGGTGTCCTCCTGCTGCTGTTTGTAACCTCTGGGCACTAGGAGGGTGCCTAGCGAACAGAAGGCAGGCCCTAGCTATTGACTGTCACACCAGCTGAAGGGAAGGCAGGGGAGGGCTCAGGAATCCCTTCTCGCTGGTGTTGCCCAGGTGAAGACAGACGCTGAGGCCCATCTGAAGGGATAGTCTCTGGCTGTGACAGGACGTGTCCTGCTCACCCCAAGCCCTGAAGGCTCCTGCAGCCTTGAAATGAACTCTGGTTGGAGCATTTATAGGTCACAGATAAGCCCTCCTCATTTACTTTATACATTCTTTCCATACTTCCCTCTTGCCCTGTGCCTATAGATTCACTCACTCCCCTGTGTACTTCCCGTCTGGACCTCTATTTGAGAGCACTGGGGTGCCTGGAGTGTAAAATTTAATTGTCCTGGTTTACAGGAGGTGCGATAAGGCTGCTGCACTGCTTCTCTTTGGAAAAAGAACCACACAGTTGGATTTTTCTCAACTATGCTTTCCTCAATGGACAATTCAACGTTTTCCCTGTCTTTTTTCAGTCTTGTCATAGTGTGTGAAGGATGATGCAAACCCATCTCCATAAGTGATAGCAGATGCAGAAGCACCACACCTACAGCAACATCTGCATCCTTGAACACAGACATCTGCGTCCTGAATCATGCTTTAAGTGTGATTAAGCTTTTGCAAAGGGGATTTTATTTTGCTTATAGAAAGATCAACAGGCTATACAGGGAATACCTTTTAATCCAGAAAGTGACTTATAGATTCTGCCCAAGACCAAGCGTAGTACAGTTCACCCTGAACAAGGGGGAAGAGAAGGGCGAGAGGCACACATTCTCAGAGAGTTGAAAATCCCCATATAACTTTTGACTCCCCCAAAGCTTAAGTTGTCCCCCAATATCTGTAGGGGATTGGTTCCAGGATCCCCCAGATATCTAAATCTGCAGATGCTCAAGTCCCCTAAATAAAACAGTGTAAATCAATGCATACTCCCAATTACAGATCAAAATCATAAAATGCTTGCCTTGGCCAGGTAGCTCAATTGGTTTGTTTGAGCATCGTCCCCATATGCCAAATTTGTAGGTTCGATCCCTGGTGAGGACACATACAAGAAGAAACCAATGAATTAATAAATAAGTGGAACAACAAATTGATATCTGTGTCTTGAATCAATAAATGTAAAAAGTTAAAAGAGACACTACAGGTATTTATTTAAAAAATCCACATGTAATTGGACCTTTCACAATTCTCTAGGCATACTTCATCATTTATCTTCAGGATTCCATCCAGTGAAACATTCTCAAGCAAAACACATCAAAACATTAAGGTAACCAAAACCACGTCTCCCAATGCACCTGGTCTTCTGCCTTCTTTCACTCTTCTTTCACTCGTGGTGAGAAACCTCGCCCTCACTCTAAATCTCGCCCTCTTTCTTATGCGGATATTATATTGAAAACCTTCACTTCTTTTGCAGACATTTTTGTCTCCCGACTTATTAGCGACTGTTTGCAACCTTTTTTGCATGTATCTCGCTGAGGGTTGGACTACCCACTGTGACCTGCCCAGCTGAGAATTTTTGATAAGGTCACCCTGTGGAGTGACTTTCCATAGAATCACCTCCCTTTTTCTGTCCACATATGCCATTCTAGATGCACAGGAACAGTGGATAGGGCTTGCTAAAGGTAGAGATTAACCTATCATATAGACCCTAGGATGAGACTTTCCTTGATGAAACCCACTCAGTTAGGAATTACGTTAACCTCATCCCGCGTGGTGACTTTCAGTTATTGAGCTCGTCAGTTTTGCCAAGGTCCCTTCTGTGTTCACAGCTACTTGAAATAAAGCCTGACACAAATTTCACAAGCATCGTATGTGGCACTGGGCCTAGAGCTTAAAAGTTTGGCCTTTCATGATCCTGTGCCCAGGGGAGGTTTAGTGGATAAAGTCTGTCCTCAGGGAACACAGAATAATACTGAATCCCACAGAAATGGAGACACAAACCATGTCCACATATTGAAAGGCATAATGTTGGAAAGATGACAGTTCTCCTCAGACTGATCTCTATAGATTCAGCAAATCCCAAGCAAAGTTGCAAGTGCATTTTTGGAAGTTGACAAGCCAAGTTTATCTTTATATGGGAAACAAAAGGCCAGGAATAATTAAGACACAGGAAAAGACAGGAGCAGACTTGCTTAATAGCTACAAAGACTTCTTATAAAGCCACAGTAATTATGACAGAGGGATATTGGGTGTGATGCAAAGATACAACAGAATCCAGATCCCAGAAGCAGAACCACGAACAGATGGGCGTTTAATTAATAACAAAGGCAGCACTTCGGAGCAGTGAGGAAGACCGGCTTTTCAACTAATGGTGAGCATCTATATGGTGAAACAAATGAAGTGTGACGCCTACGTGGGCATGGAAAACTTTTCCTTCTACCCTTCTAGATTCTTAAGCCAGGTTCTTCAAATTAACATAAAACACATTAACAAGAGAAAAACTTTCACACAAATATTTTCTGTATTCTAAATTTAGAAAAAGAAAAGAACTCTCTCCACTCTCACTTCCACTGGACGCCACAGGCAGAGAAGTCCGGGGGACTGGCATGGTACGACTTCTTTCTGCTGGTGCTTGGAAGCGGTCCTAGGATCTCTCAGACGCCACAGAGCAAGCAGTGTCCACCCAAAGTTGCCCAGCTGGCTCACTGAAACCTTACTCATGAAAAACTTTTCCCTTCTTCCCTTCTGGGGTTCTTTGGCTGTCCAAATAATTAAATTGACATAAGACAGATCTGGAAACAGCCCAAGTGCCCATCAGCAGGCGAGTAGATAAGAAAGCTGTGGTGCATTTACACAATGAGATACTATACAGCCTTTAAAAAAGAAGAAAATCTTACCCTTTGCAGCAGCATGGATGGACCTGGAGAGTATTATGCTAAGTGAAATAAGCCAGTCAGACAAACACAAATACCATATGATCTCACTTATATATGCAATCTACTGAACAAAATAAACTAACAAACAAAACAGAAACAGAGGCATGGACACGGGAACAGACTGACAGGTGTCAGAGGAGAGGCGGATAGGATGAAAGAAGGTGAAGGGATCAGCTAAAGATCATACACACATAACTCATAGACATGGACAACAGTGTGGTGATGGGCAGAGGGAGGGGACGTGAGAGCTGGGTAGAGGTTGGCAAAAGAGGGAAAATGAGGATATCTGTAACAGTGCAACAATAAAAATAAACTTTAAAAAGAATACAGAGTAACAGAAGTGGAGCAAATTTAATTTTGTATGTATGAGAGCCCCACAAAGATATAAGAGGGCTGGATAAGTAGTCAGGTTATTGAGGTTTATATGCCATCCTGAGCTAAGGAAAGGGGAGAGGGTTCTGGGCCTTCAAAGGGGAGAAAAATTTCACAGGTGGATGGGAAGAGCAAATGCTTGGTAAACAAATGTTTGCCAAGCTTTGTGAAGAAGTCTTTTCTTATGTCAAAAAAGTTATCTTTGGTAATAGCTCTCTTCCCAGTCCACACTCCCTATCTAAATTCCTACAAGCAGTTCCTGAGGAGGTAGAAAGCTCTCCCTGAGTCTGCCAGTCTTGATTGCTCTCAGCTCAAAGTGGCACACTTCGGGGCAGCTTGCTCTGAACCCATCACCTACCTCATAGCTTACACTAAAATCAGTTCCAGCTGAATCACATAAAGCTTTTACAAGACATCATATAACAATATATCTTTCAACCAGGGACAATATTGCTCCCCAGAGAACATTTGATCACCTCTGGAGACACCTGTGGGGAATGAGGGTTGCTACCAGCATCTCGTGGGTAGAGACTAGGGATGCTGCTTAACACTCTACGATGCCCAGGACTACTGCCTACAACAAAGACTGATCTAACCCAGAGTGTTAACAGTGCTGAGATGGAGAAACCCGGTGTAAGGTTGGGAAAATGTCTTAAAGATGACACAAAAAGGCAGTAACTCTGTAAGTTTAATTGCTAAGTTTGACAACATTAAAATGAAGAAAGTCTGTTCATCATAATGCTTTACAAAGAACATAAAAACACAAGGCAAAGAGTGGGAGACCTCACCCACGCAGAGCCACTAAGGGCTCATTTGCCGAACACAAACGAGGAGAAATGCAAACAGCACAGACGGAAGGGTGTTTAGGAGACGCGGCCAGAAGCTCACAAAGAGAAAACCCAAATGGCCAGTGGATATTAGGAAGGGCACTCAGGATTGTTGTAAACAGGGAAATGCATATGAATTTTTTTCCCGTTATTCTGAATTTTATTTTAATTTTACAATTGGATGCAAAATTTAAGGTCTTACAATTTTGAGTGTTAGAGAAAATGTGGAGCACTCAAATACTTCTGGGGGAGGATCTGAATTGATAGAACCTCTTTAGAAAAACGTTCAGTGTTCTGTGTCTGACAGAGTTGACTGTGCCGCACCATGTAACACGGAAATCCCCCTCCTAGGCAAAGAGTGTACAGTGTGCGGACTTACGTGTAGGAGGAGATGTATGTGTGACTATTAATGACAATGTGATTTAAAAGGGCCCTGGACTAGAAACATCCACAATGCCAGTGAACAGATAAATGATCTATGATGGCAGGGGCAGGTGGGGGCGGCGCATTTTTATAGAACAAACACCATACAGCCTTAAAAATGAACACATTGTGATGAAATCCAGACACATGTTGAACACAAAAGTGCATGCCATATGACTCCACTCATATAATACTTTAGAAAAAGTCTAAACTCTCAAACTTTGAGATTTATGTTTAACTGATAAACTATACAGAAAAGCAAGCATGAGATCACCATAGAAGTCAGCTAGTGGGGTATGAGTTAGGATTAGGAGGGAACGGAGCCAGGGCCTGGGGCGTGGGCAGTGTTCTGTGTACTGACCCAAACCGTGGTTTGGTGGGCATTTCCTTTGTGCTATAGTTTGTGCGTGTGTGTACATTTCTACAAGTGTGCTGTATTTTACAATATGAGAATGCTGTATATTATTTAATTTTTTTCAGAATAAGCTCTTCAAACAGCATATAATAATATTGAGGAGGTTATATATTGATTGTGGTCCAAAGTATGAGCTGAACTGTTCCAAGATCGCCTTAAAAACTGTGATTGGATTTGTTTCTCTAGAGCCCGGAGCTGTGTGCTGATAAGCCTGAAATCCAAAATCCAGAGACAAAAGCAGGGCTGGGTCTCCCTGCTTCCCTGCTCCCGGGGGGCAGGGGCGGTACAGAGAAATATGAGCTGGGAGGAGGTTGGGATTTTCTCCTGGAGCCTAGGTTACAACTTCCTCCTCACAACAGGGCACTGCCTTACTTCCTATTGACGTTCTAACCGGTGAACATCTGCTGTCTGTGGGCCACAGGGCTTCTACTTACAGGACCCCAAAGACTTGCAGGCTTGACGAGGTGAGGGTTTCATCTGATTGTAGAAATTTCTTTCATAAACTAGTGGATGGTGGTAATTCCAGGTAAGAGGTGAACCAAATCTGTTTCTGTTGCTCTGAGGTTTGGTGGCATTTGGAGTGCTCATTGGGAGGGCGGATGGCTGAGTGTGAACAGGAAGAAGCTGGGGAGGTAGAACCCTTTGGATCTGAGGTTCCTAGTGGACCTGGGCTTGCAGAGGGGAGGTCAGGGCCTTTCTTCATTCATTCTTTTACTCAGCAAGTATTTATTAAGTGTCTATTTGGTGTTAAGCAAAATTTCATGTGTTGAGGACAGAGCAATGAATAAGGAATCTCTGCTTATTGAGGAACTTCTATTCAAGTGGGATAAAATAGAAAACAGACCAAATTTTAAAATTAAATTGTATCTTAAGCCCTGGCCAGCTACTAGCTCAATTGGTTAGAACGTTGTCCTGATATGCCAAGTTTGTGGTTTGATCCCTGGTCAGGGCACATACAAAGACAACAAATGAATGCATAAATAAGTGGAACAAAATGATCTCTCTCTCTCTCTCTCTAATTAATAAATTTAAAAAATTATAACTTAGATCCTTGCTTCTCACATCACTTGGCAGTTTGGTAGAAATGCAAAATCTCAGGCCCTGCCCCAGACTCGCTGTATCAGGAGCAGCATTTTAACAATATCTCAAAGCACAGTTATGTGACAGTAAGCTCCATGAAGAAAAATAAAGCAGGGAAGGGGCATAGGGTGCCCCAGGGGTGGGAGGAGGAGGCGGTCAAAACTCTGAGAAGGTGCCATTCCATCTAAGGCACAGGGAGTCTTCCTGTGCGGATAAACAGGTACAGAGCTTCTCAGGCTTAAGGAAAGAGAAGTACAAGGCCAGGAGGTCAGGTTGTGCCTGCATGCGCCCGTGCAGGTGGGAGAATGGTGTGGTGGGAAGTGAGAAGGAAGGGGAAGATTGTCAGAAAGAAACCAGAGAACGTGGGACAGTGGGACATCCAACAGCATCTGGGCCTCACAGGTGCTTTGCAGACCAGAGCGCCCTTCTGAGTGAGAGAAGACACCTGATAGGTTTTGAGCAGAAGAGTGATGGCAGCCAGGAATATATAACATGGAAAGGAGAGAACCTGTCTTTTCAAGGCAAAGAATACATTCATAGCAAAATAATACATTTTAACAGAAAGTTTTTCCTTCATCTTCCCCAACAGAGATTCACCCATAGTCAATCTAATGGAAAACCCTGAGACTTACAACGCTTTTCAACGTGAACTTGAAGATTATATCAGAAAGCAGAAAGCCAGAGGATTACAACCAGAGAGTCCTTTTAAAAAGAGACAGAAGACTGTGAACACCGAGAATGGGACGGCGCTAGGCCCAAACCTCTCCTGCTGGAGCAGCGACTCTCCCTCGGGAGCTCCCCCCACGTCCCCCAGTTCCTACAAAAGGCTGAGAACAGCGGAAAGCCCCTTACTCCTATGATCCAAAATTCATCACTCCACACAAAGGCTGGAATCTCTAAATCATTGTCAGGAAAATCACGTCCATTTCTTCAAAAACCCATGGCTTCCAAGCCCACCTGTGCAGGGAGAGGCCACTGGCCCCTATGCAGCACGATGCAGAAAAGATGCCAGCCGCTCTCGGAGGCCAGCCCCAGTGTCCAGCAGGCTGGAGACAGACACCGAGGCCAGGGGATAAGGTGCAGGGAGGAAAGAGCAGGGCGCGGCCTGGAGAAACAGGCAAAGCGGCAGAGGAAGCACCGCACGGATGGAGAGTACGGCAAGAGAACCTGGGAAAGACGGAGGTGGGGCTAGGGAACGCGGAAAAGCGGGGAGGACACCGGAAGAAAAGCCACGGAGAGCAGGATGCCACCAACGAGCAGGAAGATCCTGCAGATGGAAGCGGCCACCTGGCAAAGACAGCGCGCAGGAGAGGGACCTGTGGGGTGAAGCTGTTCCGTGCTGCTGCTGCTGGTATGAAACCAGTAACAATATTGTTCTCATACTAAACGAATTGGATCCGTTGGGAAGGCTGGATTAAATGACAGTGAAGGCACCAAGAAAACAAATTTAGATTCCCAAGCAAGACTGTTCAAATATGAAACCCAGATGGTTTAAAGATACAAATGTAAAAAGTAAAATATAAAACTACTACAGGAAAATCATTTTTAATCTTGGAGTATCAAGGGTCTTCCTGAACAGTACACATTAGTCAGGGGCAATAAAAGAAAAATAATAATAAACATAATTGCAGAAACATTTAAAATCTGTGTATAACAGAATATTTTGTTGTATTAAAAAAAAGAAGTTAAAAGATAGGCTTTGTACATGTGTATACAAACAGCTCCGGAAAGACACACAAAACACTCTGAGCTCCGGGGTAAAGAGCTAGTGGGGGACAGAAGTGACAGGTAGATTAACTTTTTAAAGTGCACAGTTCTTTCTGTTTTAAATTTTGTACTATATGAGACCACTACCTTTCCAAGAAGTAAATTAAGTGCAAGCAACATATTGGGAATAAGTATTTGCAACACTCTATAGTAATATCTCTTTTGCCAGTTATCAAATTATTGCCTCTTAACCTCCGAGCGGCTGGCTTCTGCTCAGCTTTGTGAAACTGGACCCTGTAGGCTTGTCTCCTTTGCCAGTTGGCTTGATGCTAGTCTGCCAGTAGAGGGCGCAGGAAGGACGTCTTAACCTGGAAGCAGAAGGAAGGGACTTGCCTTTTTTCCAGGGTTGCCAGTTTTCTGGGGCAGCGTGTGTGTGTGTGTGTGTGTGTGTGTGTGTGTGTGTGTGTGTGTGTGTGTGTGTGTGGCATCCACATTGTCTCTGCAGAGGTCTGAATCTCAGTCATGTGGGGAGCCCCTCTTCCAAGTTTCTGTCCCTTTCATGTTCACCTTCCAACAAAGGTCAAGGGTGGACAAAAAGCATCTTGCAGGCCAAATCCAGCCCTCTACCTGTTTTTGTACTAAGAATGGTTTCATCTTAGTACATCTAAGAATGGTTTTCACATTTGAACTCCAACTAAGCAAAATGTTAACCCGACAAAATGGACCCCATTCTGCTTATTAAAGAACTCAAAGCTTCCACTCAATCATTATGTTTTTAATTTTATCAATACAAAACTGAGCATTTATTTTCTGTGTTGTTATATAATTACTTACATAATATCTTTGATTGGGCCTGTATTCCACAAAGGCTAAAATATCTGCTACTTGGCCCTTTACTGAAAAAGCCTGCTAAACCTTCTCTCAGAGTCTCTTGTGCCCCTTTTAGTAGATAATCACCTTTCATTAGGAAAAAAAGTCTTTAAATTTAATTTTACCTTTTATTTATTTTTAAGTATATTTTATTGATTATGCTATTAGAGTTGTCCCATTTTTTCTTTCCTCTTTATTTCCTTCTGCCCTGCACCCCCCTCCTACCAGCATTCCCCCACCTTAGTTCATGTCCATGGGTTGTACATGTTAAGTTCTTTGGCTTCTCCATTTCCTATACTATTCTTAACCTCACCCTATTTTGTACCTACCATTTATGCTTCTTATTCCCTGTACCTTTTCCCCCATTCTCCCTCCTCCCCCTCCTGCTGATAACCCTCCATGTAATCTCCATTTCTGCAATTCTGTTCCTGTTCTGGTTGTTTGTTTAGTTTGTTCTTGTTCGGTTTGGTTTGGTTTGGGTGTTTTTTTTTAGGTTCAGTTGTTGATAGTTGTGAGTTTGTTGTCACTTACTGTGAGTTTGTTGTCACTTACTGTTCATAGTTTTGATCATTTCCTCTTTCTTAGATAAGTTCCTTTAACATTTCATATAACAATGCCTTGGTGATAGTGAACTCCTTTAACTTGACCTTATCTGGGAAGCACTTTATCTGCCCTTGCATTATAAATGAAAGCTTTGCTAGATAGAGTAATCTTGGATGTAGGTTCTTGCCTTTCATGATTTTGAATACCTCCTTCCAGCTCTTTCTTGCCCTCAAGTTTTATTTTGAGAAATCAGTGGATAGTCTTATGGGAACTCTTTGTGGGTAACTGTCTCCTTTTCTCTTGCTGCTTTTAAGATTCTCTCCTTATCTTTAATCTTGGGGGATGTAATTATGATGTGCCTTGGTGTGTGCTCCCTTGGGTTCAACTTCAATTTCTTTGGGACACTCTGAGCTTCCTGGACTTCCTAAAAGTCTTTTTTTTTCCAGATCAGAGAAGTTCTTCATTATTTTTTCAAGTAAGTTTTCCATTTCTTGCTCTTCCTCTTCTCCTTCTGGTACCCCTATGATTCAGATGTAGGAATATTTAAAGGTATCCTGGAGGTTCCTAAGCCTATCCTCATTTTTTTGAATTCTTGTTTCTTCCTTCTGTTCTTGTTGTATGTTTATTTCTCCAAATTGTTGATTTGAGTCCCAGTTTCCTTCCCTTCACTGTTGGTTCCCTGTCTATTTTTCATTATTTCGCTTTGCATAGCCTTCACTTTATCCTCTATTTTGTGACCATATTTAGCCATTTCTGTGAGCATCCTGATTACCAGTGTTTTGAACTGTGCATCTGACAGGTTGGCTATCTCTTCATCACTTAGTTGTTTTTCTGGAGTTTTGATCTGCTCTTTCATTTGAGCCGTATTACTTCATCTTGGCATACTATTACTTTGTAAGGGGTAGAGCCTTAGGTATTCACCAGAGTGGGCAATCCATGTCACTGGTTTGTGGCACTGTCCATAGGGGAGGGGTCCAAGAGCAAACAATGCTGCTTGCTCAGGTCTCTGCCAGCTTTCAGTCACTTCCTCTGCTACCCACAAGCAAATTGGGCCCTTCTGGTGCTGATTCTTGGGTTGGTGGTCTCATGTACATTCTAGGACCCTGTGGTTCTTTCCAATGAACTCCCCTGTGAGCTAGGAGTTTCTTCTGCCACTGCAAACCCCACAGATGTTTAAAGCCAGGAGTTTTGAGGCTTTCTTTTCCCCCACTGGAACCCTGGGTCATGTGGTCAGTCTTCCTCCTCAGTTGTTCCTCCCAGTTAATCCACATGGAAATGTGGGACTGTCCAGTCCTCCAGCTGCTGCATCCTCTCCACCTTGGCTGCCTGTCTCCACCCCTCCTATGAGTCTGGATGAATATTTCTTCTTCAATTCTTTGATTGTTGGGCATCCATACAGTTCAATTTTCTGGCAGTTCTGGTTATTTTTTGTTTTCAAATTTGTTGTTGTCCTTCCTTTGTGTGAGGAGGCAAACTATATCTACCTATGCCTCCATCTTGGCAGGAAGTCCTAATTTTATCTGTTTTAATTACTGGCATGACTTATTTTCATAGTTTGACCCTGACTGATACAGCTCTAATAGACAAAAAGCTTCTTCCAATGAAAAAGAAAACATAAACAACCCAATAGGAAAATAAAGATAAAGTATATTAAATTGTCCATTGTTCTAGACACTAAAATAAAGCCAAACATGAAATACAAATGAGATACAAAGAAACTTTGTTATATATAAAATGGAGCTCATTTTGGGACCTGGGTCATAAGGAATAAGGTCTCGCCCAGACATAGGTTGGGAAGGATGTTGAAAGACTTGCAGGTTGTGGAGTTCATTGTTTGCTGTTTGGTGCCATCCCACATTGTAGACTATCTGGTACCCTTAATTCTTTTACTTTTTAAATTAATTAATTCATTTTTATTTTATTTTTTCCATCACCATTTATCCCCCATACCCTCTTCCACCTTCATCCACCACCCCCTGCCCCCTGCATGGCATTTTTAGTTCTTATCTATTAAATGCCAAGAGCTCCCTCTCCCTACCCAAACACTGAGACAATCAACACAAGCCCCCATGAATCTACAAAATGTGATGCCTCCCAGTGGCTCCTGCTCCCTCTGCAAATGCCTGGCTTAGCGTCTGAGAGTCCAAGTGAACAAACATTTGAGAATCAAGTCCTGGTTTTCTTTGTCCCTGAAGACAATCCATTGAGATAAACTAGGCTGATATTTTATCCCCATTTATCAAACAAGGAAATCAAGACCCCAGGGCTGCAAGAGCCAAGTCATGTAATGATCCAACTAAGATCCTTTGAGATCTGATCCACTGCTCTTCCCAACCACCTTTGTATAGGATCAACACAGAAAATCAGTTGTGATCCTATACACCAGCAACAAAGGCATTAAAAAAGGAAATTAAGAAAGACAATTCCATTTACAACAGCATCCAAAATAATAATATACCAAACAATAAATTTAACCAAGAAAGTGAAAGACTTATTCATTGAACACCAAAGAACAACACTAAAGCACACTAACGAGGACCTAAATAAGTGGAAAGACATCCTATATTCGTGGATTGAAAAACTTAATATTGTTAAGATGGCAATGCTACCCAAAGCAATCTACAGAGTCAGCAAAATACCTACTAAAATTCCAACAACCTTTTTTGCAGAAATAGAAAAGCTGATTCTCAAATTCATATGGAAATATGAGGTCCTAGATAGTTAAAACAGTATCTTTAAAAGAAGAACAAAGCTGGACAACTCACACATCTTGATTTTAAAACTTACTACAAAACTACATGTATTAGCATTCAACAAACAGAAGTAATAGGAGACACATATAAGAGGTTTATTAAAAGGTGTTGGCTCATGGAATTTTGGAAGCTAAGAAGTCCCATGAACTGTTGTCTGCAAGCTAGATACCCAGAAAAGCTGGTGGTGGTATTTGAAGACCTTAGAGCAGGAGCGTCAAAGGTGTAAATTCCAGTACAAGTTCAGAGGCTTGAGAACCAGGAGTGTGGAGAGCAAGAAGAGCAACGTCCCAGATCAGGCACACCGGTAGACAGAGGGCAAGTCCAACTTTCCTCTGCCTTTTTGCTTTATTCAAGCCCTCAGACTATTGGATAATACCCACATAGGAGAGGGCCATCTGCTTTACTCTGTCCACCAATTCAAATGCTAGTCTCTTCCAGAAACAATTTCATAGGCATACTTAGAAATGATATTTAATCAGATATCTGGTCATCCATGGCCTAGTCAAGTTGACATAAAATTGAATATCACACTAAGCAAAACAGTGTGCTGCTGGCATAAAAATAGATCAGTGGGCTCTGGCTGGTGTGGCTCAGTGGATTGAGCACCAGCCTGTGAACCAAAGGGCCACCAGTGCAATTCCCAGGCAGGGCACATGCCTCAGTTGTGGGCCAGGTTCCCAGTAGCGGGCATGAAAGAGGCATTCACATACTGATGTTTCTCTCCATCTCTTTCCCTCTCTATATAAATAAACTTAAAAAATAGACCAAAGGATAGAATTTTATATTGATCAATGGGGTAGAATTGAGAGTCTAGAAATAAGCCCAAACATCTATGGTCAATCGATTGTCAGCAGAGTGCCAAGACTACTCAATGGGAGAAGAATAACCTCTTCAATGATGTCAGGACAACTTGATGTCTACATGCAAAAGAATGAAACTGGACCCTTCCCTCATACCATATAGAAAAATGAACTCAAAATGGATCAACAACCAAAGTATGAGAACTAAAACTATAAAACTTTTAGAAGAAAACATCAGGTAAGCCTTCATGACCTTGAATTTAGTAATGGGTTCTAAGATATGACACCAAGAACATAAGCAACAAAAGAAAAATAGATAATTTAGACTTCATCAAAATTAAAAAGTGTTGCACATTAAAGGACATTATCAACAAAATGAAAAGACAACCAACAGTACAGGAGAAAATATTTGCAAAACATATCTAAGAAGGGCCTAGCATCAATAATATATAAAGAGCTTTCATAACCCAACAATTAAAAGACAACCTAATTTTTAAAGTGGGTAAAGGATTTGAATAGACATACAAAGAAGGATGAAACAAGCACTTGAAAAGATGTTTAACACCATCAGTCTTTAGGAAATGCAAATCAAAACCACAGTGAGATATTACTTTACAGCTACTAAGACAGATATACGTATGTGCGTGTATGTTTGTGTGTGTGCACGTGCACACAGGCATGTGTGTGACGAGTGATGTTGAGGATTTGGGGAAATTGAAATTCTCATGCATTGTTGGTGAAAATGTGAACTGGTGCAGCTGCCATGGCAAACAGTTACTCAAAAAGCTCAACAAAAAGTAAAAACAACTCAGTTTACTCATTAATAGATGAATGGATAAACAAAATGTTGAGTATACACATAATAGCCTATTACCCAGCTACAAAAGGAACCAAGTACTGATACATGCTGCCACATGGATGGACCTCAAAATATCATACTGAGTGAAAGATCCCACTGAATAATGGTTTCACTTAAAGAGGGAGAGACTACATATTTTTCATAAATGAACAAACTTACAAAGTGTACTCATTTTATTTAAGGCAGATGATTTTTAAAAATAATTTCATATGAAACCCCAAAAACTGGTGAAAATATTTTTTTAGGTAGGACAGATATTTTGGTTTTTGTTTTGGGTGGGGTTTCTTTTTGAGACTTTATTTATTTATTTTTAGAGGGACAGGAATGGAGGCAGAAAGGGAAAGAAACACGGATGTGTGAGAGCTGCATCAATTGGTTGCCTCTCACACATCCCCCACTGGGGACCTGGCCTGCACCCCAGGCATGTGCCCTGACCATGCCCTGACCAGGAATCAAACCAATGACCTCTCAGTTCTCAGGCCAGTACTCAACCCACTGAGCCACACTAGTCACGGCAGGAACAAATCTCTTTAAAAAAGAAAGAAAGGAAGAATCCAAACTCAAAAGGCCACACAGTGTAATTTCTTCTACATGAAATGTCTTGAATAGGTAGATCCACAGAATCAAAATGAAGATTAGTGGTGACTGAGATTTGGGGAGAGGATTAGAGGCAAGACAGAGTGACTGCTGAATGGGTACAGGTGTCCCTTTCAGAGAGATGAGAATGTTCTGGAACTAGACAGAGACAGTGGTTACATAACTTTGTGAATGCAGTAAATACCGCTGGACTGTACACTTTAAAGTGGTTAATTTTGTTTTTTAAAAAATATTTTAGTGTTTATGTTATTACAGTTGTCCCATTTTTTCCTTTTTTGTCCCCCTCCATTCACCCTCCTTACCCCCTCACTGTTGTCTATGTCCATGGGTCATGCATACATGTTACTAGGCTAATAATCCCTTCACCTTCTTACAACCAGTCCCCACCTCCCCCCTCTATAGGTGTCTGTCTGTTCCATGTTTCTATGCCTCTTATTCTATTTTGCTCCTTAATTTATTTTATTCATTAGATTCCACATGTAAGTGAGCTCATATGGTATTTGTCTTTCACAGACTGGCATATTTCACTTAGCATAATGCTCTCTAGTTCCATCCCTTTCCTGCTGTCATGAAGGGTAGGAGCTCCTTCTTTCTTTCTTCTGTGTAGCATCCCATTGTGTAAATGTACCACAGCTTTTTTATCCACTCATCTCCTGATGGGCACTTGGGTTGTTTCCAGAATTTGGCTATTGTAAATAACACTGCTATGAATATAGGGGTGCACATATTCTTTTCAATAGGTGTTTCAAGATTCTTAGGATATATTCCCATAAAGTGGTTAATTTAGTATGAAGGTGGTATTGTAGAATTGTACACCTGAAACCTATATAATTTTATTAACCCCAATGTCACCCCAATACGTTCAACAAAAATGAAAAAAAATTAAATGGTTGATTTTGTGTTATGTAATATCATTCCAATTAAAAACAAAGAAAGCTCACTAGCAAGTGGTCTCTGCAGGGCTCTGTGCCCCGTCTATGCTCAGGACTGGCTCCTGGGTACAAGGACAATGTCAAGGGAGACTCTGGCCTCTGCCTAGGCTGGAGGAGCAACCACAAATTCAGGATGTAATGCTCCTTCTCCTTTAGAGACTGTGAATTCTCCACACCTAACTCGGCAGTGTAGGTCACCAGCAATGGACGAAGGGGCTGGGGCAGAACAGAATGGAAAAGAAATTGGCTTTGGACACTGACGCTGACAAGTGCCCCTGCCACACTGTCTGCTTTAGGCCTCCAGGGACACACGACCCCTCTTAGACAAACTCCTAGTTGTTAGGGTGACCCATGGGGCCTGCATGTCTAGGTCCTCCTTGACATTGTGGCCTCCTCCCACACCCATCCCTCCCCAGGCTGCCTCACCCCTGCAGGCCCTCACACACCCTGTAGTCCTCCTTAGAACTTCCTTTGTAATCCCCACTGGAACGGGAAGACTCCAGGGGCCAGTGTCCCTGACAGGGCTGGGTGACACTGCCGACAGACAGAGCAGCATGCAGACAGAGCAGCCGGCAGACAGAGCAGGAAAGCAGGGCATGCACTCACCCCCACACACACATTCACACAGCTGCAAGGTTGGCATCTTTGTTCCTTTGCTAATTTCTCGTTCTAGTGCTATTATAACTGTAATTGCACCTGTGGGGACAGTAGGGGAGCCCTAGAATCTTCTCAGCTCTTCAGGGCTAAGAAGAGCTAGGTCTGGTTTCAACGACCCCTTCAGGCAGCGTTGGGGTCCCCCCTCCAAGGCCCTAGCTTACTGTCTTCAAGCATCATACTGTGCTTGGGTAACATTAGTTAACTTCACAAGCGCTTGCCCTTTGTTCCTCACAAGCGCGTGCCCTTGAGGGTAAGGCCTGGGTCTTGGTGACTCCAGTCCCCACTGAGCTGGGGACACCCAGGAGCCTTGCAATAACTACTCAAAAAGAAAAGGGCGCTGAGTTAGGGTCCAGCTCCACCATCACTCGTGGGACCTTGAACATCCCGACCCTTCTGAGCCTCAGGTGCCTTAACTGTCACATGGAATCATGACCCTGTTTTGACCACCTCCCAGGGTAGGAGGCGATCACACACATGCAAGTGCTCGGCACAGGACAGTAGTGTCACCTCCTTGCCTGAAAGCAGGGGGTTCTACTGCGCTTTTTAAAAACGGAGCCAAGATCTTTGAAATGCGGGGAGGATGAGGGTGGAGACCTTACCAAGCTCACTACAGGCTCCGCCCCAGATCCCTCCCCCTCCCTGTAACCTGCTCCCCCTCCGCAGCCCCACCCGGTTCGCTCCCCGCCCCCCCCCCACCCCCTTGAAGGACAGTCTCAGCCGAGCCCGCTGGGACCGGGTGTGGAGGCACCGAGATGCCGCTGTGGCTCTGTCTGCTCCTGGCTGCCGCGCAGTCGGCAGGTACGGTGGGGGTGGGGGGAGGCTGGCGGCGCGGGGCCGGGGCGGGTGGTCTGAGCGGTGGAGTCTCGCAAGGTTGTTTGAGTAGGGGGTAGAGTCCAGAGTCGGGGCTGTGGGGCTCCCGGAGGCGGGCGGTGCGGCAGGGACAGCCCCTGAGGATGGAGAGGAAAGTCCTCCAAGGAGCTCATTATCTCATGGGTCTGGGGAGCCCAGGACTATGGCCACCTGTGCCCAAAAGCCTGGAGCTAGGAGACGAGGAAGCAGGAGGGAGGGAATGAGATGGGAAGGAAGAAGAGAGAAAGAGGGAGGAGGTCTGGAGAGGAAGGAAAACGCCCTTGCTCAGAGACAGGCAGGGATGTGTTCTCAGGAAGGTGCCAGAGGCCCAGTCCTGGTTTGGGTGTCCCGCACTTGGCCCAGGGTTCTGTAGACACATTTTTATTACTTCCGGGCAAGTTCTCTCAGTACAGTCTGTCAAATACCAGGCGGTTGCCAGTCCGCAAGCAAGTATGGTGGGGTGTTCCCTCAGGCAGAGTTTCCCTGTTTCCCCAATGTTCCCTGGGGTTGGGTGCGTAGTGTGACTTCAGCGACAAGCAGAATTAGAGTTGGAACGCAGCTAGTGACTTCGAGTGGGAGTCCGGGCGCCTCTCTGACCAAGCCCAGTCAGACCACCTCTTAGAAGTCCCTCCGCCTCCCAAAATGCCCACTAACCTGGACTCCGTGTGCTCTCTTGCCCAAAGCCCCAAGCTGGACATCCCGCCGGGGGGTGCCACGCCTTGGCAGCCCTGTCTCTGACCCATGTGAGCTCAAGAACATCTGAAGTAAAAGCTAATCCAGGCCATTCAAAGCTGCCAACATTATTGCTAATCACTTTAGAAACAACAGGCCTCTCCCTCTGAGAACGGAGTCACTTAGCTTACTGATAGAATGAAATGAACAAATGAGACCACCCATGTGACAAGACCTGACTAGGTGCCTGGCACGTAGATCGAGTTGGGCCTCAGCTGGATGGTTAGTCCCCAGGGCTGAAAAACAAGTGGTCACCAGAGAGAGACCAGGGAGTGTCTCAGCAGGAAGTGTCCGTGTCATGACGAAGGAAGCACCCCTTCCGACCTCTTTACCGCCGAGGACTCACTTATGGGCTTTCTTAGGTCTTCGAGAATCTGTGTATTTGTGGCCCCACTATGTGCACATGAGCACATGGCCACCATCCTGGAACCACAGGTCCCCTCAGTTCAGGAAGGGCCTCAAGGTTCAGGTTCTGGAGTTGTAGACCTGGCTTTGAATTTGAATCCACCCCAGACAGGCTGTGCAACCTTCAGTGTGTCTTGAACTTTCCAGAGCCTCCATTTCCTCTTTAAAGTGGATGTGAAACAGGGTTTTGTGCAGATTAAATGAGATAGTACATGTACTATGCTTGGCAGGTTCAATAAATACTGACATTTTCCATTCTTATCTCCCCCAAAAGGTCAGTGACCCAAAACAATAAAGAACCACTACTCTGCTAAAAGAGGCAGTATGGTATTTGGAGGGAAAAGCAAAGGCCCAGCAGCCACTTGGGCCCCAGGTACCATTTCATTCTTGATACAAGCGGAAACCTGGAGTGATGAGAGTGGAGTCAAAAAGTTTAAGTTCACTTCATCAGTATTAGAAAAGGCCGCTCTGGAGCCTGAGAACAGTGTAGGCAGGATTATGGGCATAGGCCACCACCTCAATAAGCCAGCTCCTCGGGGGGGGGGGGGGGGGGTGCGTGTGCGCACACACACACACACACACACCATTCTCTGGCCTCTTCTGCTCAGCCAGATCTGTGTCTCACTGCTCCTGGGTCTCTGCTGTGGCCTGCGCTCTCCCTCCACCCAACAGCTGAAATGAAAGGCTTGCTGAGTCAGATTCAGTTTTTTGGACTCTGCAGCAAAAGACCCATTCCTTAAGATTTAATTTTCTGCCAGTAACAGCCTCTGATATGTGAGACACATGAACCATGATTTGCCCACGTACAGTGCTTTACAGTTTGCTTTCTTAGACATTCTAGACCTCAGAGGCAGTCAGACCAACGGCCTTAGATCACCCTCTTTTCAAACAGAAGAGACAGGCTCCATGACTCGCCTTAGGTTCCACAACTGGTGAGGGGCAGGGTTTGGGTTCAAGGCCAGGTCTCTGAGTTGTGCTCCAGTTTTCCGTGAACAGCTTTCTACATGCAGTGCTTCCTGTCTGAGACCAAAATGAGCTCCCAGCCCTGCTTCTGGGGTGTCTGTCCCTCCACTCAGGAAGGGGATCCAGTGACCCTTCAACTGCTGGGCTGGGGAATGATGGTCATTAATTGTGCCTACCCGGGGGTAGTGAGTGTTGGTTGTCATCCATGTCCAGAAACTGTGGCTGGCCCTCTTTTAGGTTGGCCAGCCCAGCCCCATGCTCTGCCTGTGATTCTTACCTCCTCTCCCAGCGTGCCCTGGGTCTCCTCCAGCTGCTTGCAGCCTGCTGAAGGTCTGTGTGGAGAGTTGCAGCAGGGCGAAATGAAAGGCTTTGACTTCAGACTTTGAATCTTTGAGTCTGAATCCCAGGTCACTTACCAGCTATAAGTGGGATTTTTGAACAAGTAACTTCAGGCCTCAGTTTCCTCATCTGTGTAATGGAGATAAAAATCCCCAAGTGAGATTGAGTCTTGATTAAGATAATCATGCAAAGAGCCAGGCTGGTAAGCATGCCACCAACAAATGGCAGCGGTCTCCCCCATTCCCTTTGTAAAGCTGGCAGAGGAAACACCCACCTTGCAAATGGTCTCCTGAGAGGTGGGGTGCCCGAGTTCTCACACCCAGGAACCATAAGCCGAATGTACAACAGCCTTTGGACCCTGCAATGAGCAGGTTCTTCCATGGCTTTTCCTTTGATACTCGATTCAGGGTGGCTCTGAGGCTCCACCTCGGTGGCCAGGAAGATGTGCTGATGGTCTCTGTTCCCTCTGCTTCTCGTAGCTCTCCGCAGCACCATGGTGCACCAGCAGACCCCTTCATCTGAAGTGGCTCAGAACAACACAAAGGTGGACATAGTCTGTGAAGTCAAAACCCCCCCTCCTAACATGCGCATCTACTGGCTGAGACAGCTCCAGACCCCAAGCATGAACAGTCATTACGAGTTCCTAGCCTTCTGGGATCCTGCAAATCAGCTTGTGTATGGCAACAATGTGGGGCCGGAGGAACTAACTGTAAAGCAGACGTCAACCCAGGCCGTTCTCAGCCTCAAAAGCGTGAAGCCTGAAGACAGCGGTATCTACTTCTGCATGACCGTCGGGACCCCGGAGCTGACCTTCGGGAAGGGAACTCAGCTGACTGTGGGTAAGATCCAGGTTCAGTGTTATCGATAGCATGGAGTGCCTACCATTTGTCGGGCATGCCCCAGGCATGGGGGCTACCCCCACTCTCAGAAAACCCGACTCCTCAGAAGGGGACGATGGCCGTGAACAGTCACTACAGCTAACAGTAACAGAAAGCATACTCTGAGACTCCCCCAGGGCCAAGCACATGCAAATGTTTTACGTAGTTCTCTCACTTAATGCTGCTGACCATGCTGGGAAGTAGGTACTGTTATAATTCCCACTGTGAATGAGATGCTTAGAAGCATCACTGTTTCTTATGGGGACAGAACAGCACTGTCTTTTCAGCCACATCGGGCCCACCTGAGACTGTGGCTGGAATGAGCTGAGTCCCCAGGCCTGAGGATGGTCTCAGAAATCCCCCATGCGGGCACACAGGGCCAGTGAGGGGCAGATGCCTCACATTCTGCATGTGAGCCTGTGGCTCAGACCCTTACCCAGACTTGCAGGGAATGAGGAGACTGGATCCCAAGACCAGCTGCAAATTCTGTTGCAAATTCACTGTGTGCCTTTGGGCCTCTGTCTCCTCATTGGGCCTCAGTTTTCTCATCTGTGTCATGGGGTTTCTGATGGCCTTCAAGACCCCTTCCGGTCCTTAGAAGCTGCAGTTCCTTATGAGTGAAGTCAGCACATCCTGTAGAATTATACTGTGAGCCCCAGATGTAATTTAAAATGTTCTGTCAGCCATGTTTAAAAAGTAAAAAGAAACACATGAGATTCACTTAATATATGTTATTTAACCCAATTTATCAGCAGTATCATTTCGAAGTGTAATCAAGATGAAATTATTACTGAAATATTTGGTATTCCCCTCTTATACTAAGCACTGCATGTGTTTCACATGAAGAGCACAGCTCGGGCCAGGCTGGCCGTGTTCCACATGCTTAGCAGCACGTGTGGCGAGTGGCTGCTGTACTGAACAGTGAGGATTGAAAGGATCAAAGGTGCAAAGGAATCAGGGGCAGAAATTCTCAGAGGCCCACGTCTGGCTTTTGCCCCCTCCCCAGTTCACCCGGGGCCGGGGCGACCTCCTGAAAGCCTCCCACCGTCCTACTTCCCACTCGCCTGGGCTCGCCGCACGCTGGGGGCAGTAAGAGTGTCACAGGGCTGCTGAGGAATTGGACCACTCAGCCTGAGGTCTGCAGGGTGCTTTGGGGTTTGTCCATTGATTCCTGTATTGAAAATTGGGTTATGGTGTCAGGGGGTGTGGGTTTTGGTTTGGTTTATTGTTTTTGTCTCTGTAAGTCCCACATCTTTTCCACTCATGAGATTTCAGGGTCTGAGAAAGGTGGATGGTGAAATAGCACAACTGGTTTTCAGAAGCTCCCCCACCTCCACCCACTCACTCTTGGTTTTGACATTTCCAAAGCCCTCCTGCAGCCCAGCTCCAGGAGTGGCTGTGCACCCCCAAAGCATGTGCTTGCGACTGTATCGTCTCCCCAGGGGAGGGGGCCCAGCTCCAGAGCCCCCCTCGCCAGAAGGTCAGTGCTCCTGAAGGAAGAAGCTGGATGGTAACGAAAGCATTCAGGAAAGACAGCCTTTTTCAGACCCCTTAAGCACACACCATGGGTCCCAACTCTTTCAAAGAGGAGAGAAGGGGGAAGATTCGAACTGGGTGGGGAGTGTCAGGAGGAATCAAAGGAACCTGGCTCTGGGCAAGAAGAAATTAGAATGGGACAAGGCTGTCTGCAAACCCCCGTCAGACCCGGAACACTGTGCCCAGCCAGAGCACTCAGGTCCCACAGAGCTGGCTCCCTGCGGGCTCACCACTGACACGCACCGAGACCTCTGGGCCTCCTCGTGCATGAAGCAAGGGGAATGGACCCTTCTGGGGCTTTGAGGATGAGGGGGGCAACAGGGTGCTGTGGCACCCCTCACAGGGGGTCGGGCTCCTCCCACTCTCCCAGAGCACGAGAGCCCCTGGTGTGTTTCCTTCCACACTGGTTTCCCCCCTGCACTCTGGTGGCCAGGGCCACGGGTCCACCCGATGTGCCTCACTTTTTTGTGAAAGAGCATTTGCCCCAAGGCAGCGCGGCACAGTGAGAGCCTAGAAGCAGGTCTTTTGACTCAGGTCCCAGCTCTACCGTTTACTGTGTCTCTCACTTTGGGCAAGTTATTTCAGCTCTCTATGCCTAGGCTTCCCCCGGGGTGATGTGGGGACATTGGTGCCTGTCCCCAAAGCTGCTGGGCTCAGGAAACTCCAGCTGAAGTGCTCGGCACTTCCACTAGCTCATGATAGAAGCCGAGTGAGTGTTAATTCTGGTTAGTTGGCTCTTCTCGAAACTTCGTAGAGCAGGCAGAGCAGAGCATGTTACCTCCACTCTCCAGAGGAGGCACAGGGTGCTGAGGGTCCCCAATGTCCACTTTTTACCTGGAAGAAGCCAGCCACAAAGTGACCAATTTGTTGGCTGCCCCTCCCTGTCCCCTTGACTCTAGAGTTTAAGTTCATGGTTCCACCCTATTCCCTTTCCTATTATTTTATAGAAAGTCATTTCAGTAACATGTCTTTCCTCAACTTACGAAGGCCAAGGCCGGACACAGTGGCGCCCAGTACTCACCCCACCCCTCGGCACCGCAGGGCCTCGGGCGTCTCCCTCTGCTCCTTGTACTTGATCCACTGTTTTATCCCAATGCTTCAGCTTGTGGCACTGAATTAGAGCACAAACACAGGAGTGACCCACCCAGGGTTCAGGAGAGGGGTTCGGGGTCCCAGCCCAGCACTTTCCATGAGGGCCTCCGAGGCCAGCTTCTCCCCTTAATTTTGCTGGCATTTACTTTTGAAATTAAAGGTTGAGATTAGACTAAAGATCCCTCTGACTCTGAATGTATATGATTTTTAAAGACACCAGAGAAGGAAAGAAAATCCCAATATATACAACCTTCGTGGTGCTTTTAAAAAGTTATTTGTTGATTTTAGAGTGATAGGAAGGGGGAGAGAGAGAGAAACATGGATTTGTTGTTCCACTTATTGATGAATTCATTGATTGATTCTTGTATGTGCCCTGACTGGGGATTGAACCACAACCTTGGCCTATTGGGATGACACTCTAACCAACTGAGCTGCTGGGCTAGGGCCAACCTGCATGGTACTGGACGCACAGGAAAGGCACCCTGCCTCCTTTCCATGAGCGTCCTGCACTCGCTTAGGGATTGGCAGGGCTCGGCGACTCTGGCTCCAGCTCAAGCGGAGCCATGGCTTCAGCCAGGCAGAGCATTGTCTGCTGTGCACTTCCCTGGGCACACCAGCCCCAACTTAATTCTTACTTCAACCCCAAGAAGGAGGCGAAGACCATTTTTATTTCAGTAGATGGGGAAACTGAGGCACAGAAAAGTGATAGGCCTTGCCCCAAGTAACACATTGGTTAATGGTTCATCACGGGTGCAGGGCTCTGTTCAGGTCTGTGTAGTTCCAGAACCCCTCTCTCTCCAGGACTCCAAGCTGAGCCCTGTCCACAGGCCCACAGATAGATCTGAGAGTCAGGGAAGCAGTTCAAGGGTTTTATTGTTCTGTGACCCTGAAGCTGTGGAGCAGCCTAGGGAGTGGTCATAGGGACTTCAGTGCCTGGAGGTAGGAAGCGCAGTGTTTTATCTCTAAGTCTGCCTGCTGTTTGCCTGGCTAAGATTTGGGTCTTGCTTGCTTTCTGTAGTTGATGTCCTTCCCACCACTGCCCAGCCCACCAAAAAGACCACCACTAAGAAGAGAAGGTGCCGACCCTTCCCGAGCCTGGTGCCTCAGAAGGGTGAGTTTCCCCACTCCCCTCGGCTCTCAGAAGCGCCACAGACACTGTCACTCCCTTCCTTCCTTCCTTCCTTCTTTCCTCCCTTAGGCAATCCCCAAGCACATACCCATGAGCCCGTCCCCCGGCCCTGAGCTGGGGTCAGAGGGAGACCGTGCTGTCCTTCAGCGGCTCACAGTCTAGTGGGGGCACACCCACCAGTCGTCACAGGACAAACCTTTGTCAAAGATAAGTCCACCCAAAACGTTCACACACACTTTTCTAGCATCATTATTCATAGCAGTCCAAAAGCAGAAACAAATCAAATGGACTAACAAAATGTGGACTATCCATGCCATGGAACATTACTTGGTCATAATCGAGAATTAATTACTACTACATGCTGCAACATGGATGAACCTTAAAAATATTATGCAGTGGAAGAAGCTAGTTACAAAAGACCATATATGGTATGATATGATATGATATGATGATATGGGCATTGATATGAAAAGTCCAGAATATGATATTCCATAGAGACAGGAAGTAGATTTGTGGTTGCCTAAGGCCAAGGGGTCGGGAGAGGAATGGGGCATGACTGCTAATAGGTACAGGATTTCTTTAGGGGGAAGGATAAAAATGTTCTAAAATCAGATTGTGGAGTTGTTTGCACATTTCTATGAATTTACAAGAAAACATGAAATTATACATTTGAAGCAGGTGAACTTTACAATATGTAAATTATATCTCGATAAAGGTGTTAACTAACAAACAAAGAACCCAACCGGAAGGGCCAGAACTTTAAACCTTCCCACTCTGGTGCCTGACGGAGGACCTAACACATGGCGTGTGCTCACTCTGAGTTCGTTAATGGGGGGGCACGCTCACCGCTCATCCCGTGGGCACCAGACACCAGCTGCAGCACACACACACGCACGCACACACACGCACTTCTTGAACCCATAAACCAAATGTGTTTCTAGAAAAATACTGACCTCTGTCCCCAAAAGCTGGTGGCAACAAACGGAAAGTACCATCTGCTCCAACCCATAGAACAAACCGTAAGCAGCCACACCAGGCTGCCTCGTGCTTCTGGGGCTGCTTTGTCTTAAATAGACATAAAGTCCCAGGAAGAGTCTGGAGAAGTTGCCCCATTAGGTCACTGTAAAAACAACATCAGAATCTGTGTACAGAGAGCAGCGACCCAGGGAACACAAAGGTGGAGGCAGAGTGACCTCATTTTACAAGTTGGTGCCCTGGGACCTGGCCTAAAGGGTTTCAAGCAGGAACGACAAAAAAGGACAGAAAGGGAAGGTACAGTAGGGCCCTGAAGATGGGGACACAAACACGGGCCCTGTGCTGTGGCCCTGAAGGAGCTGGCAAATCAGGTTAAAACAAAGGCAAGTCTCCAAGCAACACAGCACAACCACCATGGCGGCAGAAAAACACAACCCCGGCATCCGAGCCTTTATCCATCCAGCCTTAAATTCTAGAAGAAATCTGATCTGCTCATCCTTATGTAAGGATGGCTGAATGATAGTGAATTCAGTAAAACTTCTATAAATGATGGGTGAAAAGTCTTCTAATTTCTTGCCTCATTTCTAATATTAATCTTCAGTAAAATCCTGGGGCAAAATGTAAATCCAATGTTAGCAGGTTCTTTAGAATAAACAGGCAGCCAAGTGGTGTGGAGGGGGTGGTAGTTGGTGGTTGCATTTGGGGTGGGGGCCATGGGGCAGCGTAACCCAGTGGTCAGTCAGCCAGGCCTCGGTTATAATCCCTGTCTGCTACTGCCTATACTGTGTGACCTTAATTAGGCAAGTGATTCAGCCTGTCTGAACCTTAGTTTCCTCATCTGTAAAATGGGGGTGTTTGCCTGGCTAAAGGGAAGAAGGGTTAAAAGAGCTGCCATCCACAAGGCATTCAGCTGGGCGGGTCCCTAGACAGAGCTACAGCTTATGATCATGAGGAACACCCTCATGGCCATCACGGCAGGCACCTTCTCCCCAAGGCTTGGGCTGTCCTTGGAGAGACACTGAGAGGTCCTGGGGGACAGTTTCTAAACCACTGTCTCAGGAGGAATGTGGTGAGACTCAGACCCCAGGAGACCCCAGTGAGGACAAGGAAGCCAAGCTGTGCGTCACGAGCACGGTTCCGGCCACAGCTCCCCAGGCAGGCTTCAGCACCTCTGCTGGAAGCAACGGCCTCTCCTGGCGCCACACGCTGGGCAGATGGCACGCTGCTCTGTGGACCGGAGCCGCACTGCAGGCCCCCAGCTCAGCCACTTGAGCCTTCAGGAAGCCACCCTGCCTCAGAAAGGGCCCTTCCCGCTCCGCACGGCCCTGCGACCTTCACCCACTTCTGTTACTTTTTTTCAAATTACCACTTTATCGAGGTACAATTTGCATGTCATAAAATTCACCATTTTAAGCATGTAACTGATTTTTAGCACCTTTACTAAATTATGCAACCATCACTACAATCTAGTTTTAAAACTTTGCCATCAACCCTAAAAGATACTTTGAACTCGTTTACAGTTGGTTTCTTTTCCCACGCCAGCCCCTGGCAACCTCTAACCTACTTTAGATTTTCTGTCCCTATACTGTAAATTTTCTGTATCTACAGATTTTCTGTCTATAGATTTGCCTCTTCTGGACATTTTGTATACATGGAGTCGTGCAAAATGGGGACTTTTCATGCCTGGCTTCTTTTCCTTAGCACCATGTTTTTGAGAGAACACGGAGGAGGTGAGAGGGAGGCAGACAGAAACCCCTGCATCGCAGAGGTAGGAAGGACTTTCAAGGACCTCCATGCAGCCTGCCACCAGTGCAGGGATCTCCCCGCCATGTGGCACCACCCACCTTGGCGAAGGCGGGCTGCCTCCCTCGGAGGGGCACACACCGTTCCCTCCCTGCCTCGCACACCCTCAGGCTGTCCTGGCGGGGCCAGCTGGGGCTTTAGAACGTGGAGGATCTCGATTTATACTCTGGCCCTGCCTTTTCAGAAAAACCAGAATCTTGGTTTTTCTGAACTGTAAAATGAGAGAATAAAAATGATAGTAACACCCTCCTTCCTCTCAAGATGGAATTTTGCAGTTAGTATTATACTTGGCACATAGTAGGTATTCAGTAAAAATTCAAATCTAAGCTCTCATTTTTTTGCCTGTGATCCCTTGCCCTTGTCACCCATGAGTCCTGACTCTGCCCCTCAGCGACTCCCAGGCACCAACCGTGGAGGCACAAAGTGTGTCAGACAAGGATCTGGGCATCGACAAGCTATACTCCACTGTCTAGGCAGCATACAAAATGGGTGAAGGAGCAAATAGGCAGCTCGTAGGAGAAAAAGAAGCAGCCAGTGTATGAAAGCCTCTGAGGCTGACAAATAATCAAGGAATTGAAGTAAAATATTTGTCACCCACTGGACTGACAAAACCCCAAACCTTTGATAACATCAAGTGCCGGCAGGGTGCACAGTTGGAAGTTGGGGTGGAAATCAGTGCAGCCTGTTTGCAAGGCATTTGACAGTGTCTATCAAATGGACACACCCTACAGTTTACTAGGTCCTGTCTCAGTGTCTGCCTCAGGCAGGCTCTGGCGTAAGGCGAAACAAACCAGGATGTTCTCTGCAGTCATTTATAAAATGCAGGAAATAAACAGAATGCCCACTGATGGCAAAATGATCCACGGTAGTTAAATGTTGCTCTGCTAGAAAAAGAACCTTTAAGTAACGAATACAGTGATTGCAAAACAATGTATACAATGTAACCCTCTCTGTTTTTAAAAGACCAATGTGCCTGTGCAAACTGCGTATTGAGTACGTGAAGATGCAAAGGGAAAGGCACCAAATTAGCTGTGAAGGAGTGAGGGTGTCAAGGGGCGCTCATACCCTTGAACCTTTTACAGTGAAAATATATTCAGCTATTTTTTAATGAAATTAAAATAAAAATTTAAAAAATAAATGCCAAAAGCCCCATAATCAGTTGTTAAAATGGTCTAATTCCCTTGAATATAAATAGATCTTGAGTTTTAATTTGGATGTGGGGCATGACATTTTATATATAAAATTATCCCAATGTGTGTAAAGTGCCTAGAGAAAAGACTGGAAGAAGACATGCAAACAGTGGTATCCTGTGGGAGGTGGGCTTTTACTTGATTTTCCCCTCTTTGTGTCGGTCTGCGTGTCTCAGATGTTCCGTGTGTGTCTCCCAGGCCCGCGGTGTGGCCCCCTGACCCTCGGCCTGCTGGTGACTGGTGCCGTGATTCTGCTGGTGTCCTTGGCTGTGTCCATTCACCTGTACTGTAAGTGGTCCCCTCTTGGGCCATCATGGCCACCGCTTTTTTGCTGTCAGAGATGTCCATGAGGGTCCTTCCTTCTCTAGGGGAGCAAGGCAGTTTTGAGCTTGAGAACCCAGGGTGCTTCCAGCAGTGATTCTTGCCCGAGGCCACGTGCAGGGGTCAGAAACCACCCTGTCTCTGGAGACAGACAGACCTGGGTCTGAATCTAACCCTGCTGCTCCCTGAGTGGCCGTGGGTGTGTGTCCTGGCCTCTCTGAGCTTCCAGAGGCCCAGGGGGTAATAGCACGTACCTCCCAGGGTGGCTGTTTGTAAAGTCCTGCCCCAAGTGCCCAGCTGGGGCCTGTGCTTAGTAAGCAGGAACTTCTGTGGGCAGTCGGGATGAAAGCGTACATAGGAGAGATTGAAGTGGGGTCTGGGCTATGTTCTCAGAAGCTAGAAACCCTCCCCTCTGTGAGGCTGTAGGGAAACTCAGAGGTGGCTGCTGCTCTCCGCCACGGTGGAGACAGAATTATCTCCTACTCGCCCTCCTCCCCCAGCTGCAGGAGAGGCTCGCACAGCTGCCAAAGAGCCCAGCTCCCCAGGCTCGCCTGTGCCACCCTGAGCCATTCACTCGCCCTTTCTGGGCTTCAGTACAATGGGAGGGGGTAGCCTGCAGGGCTATGGACCAGACCAGAGCCTCTTTTATAGGTCTCCTTTGGCCACGTGATGACACTTGTGGACCCTCTCCCTAGATAGGTGTGTCAGGGGCATGTCTGTGGGTGCAGCTGCCTCCCCACAAGGAGTCCATTTACCCTGTTCTACGAGCTCCAGAGAAGTTCAGTGAACTGTGAACCTTATTTAGTATATTATGTATGAAGCACATTTAATGTGCTTCAAAAATAAAAAAATTATAAAAAATAAGATAGACTCATATAGCCCTGCTCCTATTTCCTTCCTTTATGATAAAGGAGGTGTCAAACTCATTTCCACCAGGGTCACATCAGCCTCGCAGTTGCCTTCAAGGGGCCGAATGTAATTTTAGGACTGTATACATGTGACTATTGCTTAACAGTTAAGCAAGAGCTCAGCACTGCCGCCAGGTAGAAACAAGGTGCCGGGCTGGATAAAACAAGGTGGAGGGCCGGATGCAGCCCACGGGCCTTGTGTTTGCCACCTGTGCTCTATTCCAATGGGAAACCTTGCGTACCTCCCAAAAACACAGGTTCAAGACCCCCTGTCTCTACCACCTCTCATTCCTGATGTGCTGTGAAGGGCAACACAGCATGTTTGAGGATGCACAGACTGGAATAGATTAACTGAGTGTGAATTCTGGTTTTACCTCTTGCCAGCTGTGTAACTTTGGGCGAGTTACTCAGTAACACGCTTGCTCCATGCCTGAGTTTCCTCACATACAAAACGGAGGTAATAAGAGTAGTATCCCACTCCTAGGTTTGCTGGGAGCGTTAAGGGAGTTAAGACTCATGAAGCCGACGCAGAGCCTGGCACCAGAGGAGTGGTCTGAGGTGCTAGCTGTCCCTCTCTTCACACTCCTTGTTCCCTGGGGCGTGGTGTCAGCTGACTCGGGCTCTTGGTTTCTTTTTTCAGGCCTGCGGAGGAAAGCGCGGCTTCGCTTCATGAAAAAGTAAGTGCTTGGGCCTTGGACCAGTGCCCATGCCACCGCCCTGGGTGTGGCCCTGGCTTCCTCAGCCCCTGCTGTGCTCACAGCCTCCCTTGGCAAGGAGCCAAAGCCAGACACCACATCTTCAAAAAAAAAAATCATAGACTCCGTAAGTCCATGGGGTGATAGAGTTCAAGAAAGAGATCACCTAAACAAACAAGATGTATTCCAAGTACGGGAGTCAGCTCTCAGCCCTCCTGGAGGTAACAAGCTGCTCTTGCGAGCATGGAACAGGGCCGGAGATCCCAGACCCTCACCTCGCCTTACCTGTTCTTTCATTTGACTTGGTCCTGCCTGACATTGGAGGGTTGTTTTTACAGAGCAGTTGAAAGACTTGCTCAAAGCATTTGGAGTAGGAAAGAGCAGAAGTGGGTAAAAGCAAGAGCAAGTGGGGTCCTCCGGGGTCGCTGTCCTCCCTGCTGGTGTCGGATATTGTGCTGCTTGGTCCCAGCACAGGGGTCTGCTAGCTCCTGGTCCTGGCTCCCAGCAGTTAGCGAGCCCACCAGCTGACTCCCATACACGCAGGGCTAGGAAGACCTCATCCACCGGTCCCACTGGGCTGCGTAAGCACAGGCAAAGACAGGCAGGCCAGAGGCCTCAAGGATTTCTGGACACCGCTTGGGCCACGGACAGTGTTCTTGGGTTGGTTTTCCTTCCTCAAACTAGAGAATGTTTCACATCTACCCATCTCATTAACTGCAACCCTCTCCACAGAAAGTTGTTTGAAAATAAAAAAAGTCCAGGCCTCTAGTTTGAAGAGGGCAGCAGGGCCTCGTGCTCAAGAACTCTGGCTCCAGCAGGAGGCAGATCTGGGTTTGAATCCTGTCTGCCACTCACCCACCATGTGACTGTAGGCGGGTTGCTTCCCTGAACCTCTGATTCTGCATCTGCGAAATGGGATGACAGCACCAAGCTCGCGGCCACCGCAGCACACGCTCATATCACTTAGGAGAGGCAACTCTACAAGCCAACAACCAAAACACAAAATGCATTTTTAAATACTCTAAAATTATAATTTCCATATGAGCTCTCCATGTTATATGCTTCACACTATTGTATATATCATATTTTGTATACATTGTTGCTCAAACATACCTGCTGTATTTTATAGGCAATATTTAGTGATAATTTTAACTGTGTATAATTTTCAACTTACATGCTGGATTTGGAAACTAACTCCTACCCAAGAGACAGTAACTTGAGTGTATTTGTCTCAACCCAGGCCCCCAGAATGTCCTTTTATGGAGAATGAGTCCCCCTCGGGGAACCGCCTGTGGTTCTGCCCCCCACGCACCCTTTCCCTTTAACTCGTCCCCCAGTGATTTGACATCGATCCGTGGGGAGCTGGGTGCAGGGCCTTATACTTTGGCAAACCCAAGGGCTCTGAGGATCAACTGAGGCAGAAAAGGAGCTGGGGGTGCTCATGGGGGAGGCCCTGAGCTCCCCTCACCTTCTGCTCACAGCTCGGCTCCCATCTGTTGCCTATGGTTACACTTACCTGTGAGACAGCATTTGAACAAAAGGGTTTGTGGTTAAAAGAGCTTGAAAGCCACCTCTGGTTTTGCTCTGATGATCCAGGTGTGGACAAAATAATCCAAGGGCCTCACAGATAAGCTGTTCCAAAGTCAAGGTGCGATTGGGAGCAGACATCCTCAGCCTAGCCTCTAACTGGCCTCGGAAATCCGTTCTACCAGCAGGCCTCCAGCTTTTGGCCCCTTGGTGTGCATTTATGAAGAGCTTATCTTAGAAGGTACTGCAGGAAGTAACACTCTTCAAAGCTAGAGCCTTTTGGGCTGCTTTTGTTTAGCTTTAAAAGTTTTTTTAATGATTAAGATGGGCCCTAAAAACACACTGACACAGAACTCCTGGCCCAGGCTACTAACAGAGTGAAGCCCTGCGTCCTTGTTTGCCGTTTGCTGCAGGAATTCAATAGCGTTTGTCTGAAAATAAGTGGTTTCACAACCTGCTGTTGTTTTCAGGTTCTATAAATGAGCAGAGAATGCGCTTTGGGTGTCCTGCTACAACAACACGTTGGTCAGAATGAACGAGATCTGGAAAAACGAGAGACGAGGGACACGCTGAGTGAAAATCTCACTGACCCGCTGAAGCTGCCTGCTTTAACTCTGCACGTTCTTTCTGTGGGCCTTGTGCGTGGGGACAGCCTGTTAGTTGGGCATCTGGAGTCTTAGAGAGAAGGCTCCAGAGCCCCGGACACTTCCTGCACCTCGGGCACACTGAGCACTGAGTAAGAAATGCCACCCATGGCGCCACTTCCTGCTCCTGCACTCGCCCTGGGCTGGGCTGGGACCTCTGGGGTTGGCCGTCCAGCCACTGTCCGCAAGCTGTTTTGCCCTGGTTGGGCAGTGACACTGAGACCTGAGTCACAGCATAGCGCTGGGCTGGCTTCCCCTTGTTCTTGCCAGGCCGGGCTGACTGTCCTCACAGAGAGCCCAGGGGTCAGACGCAGCTTGAAAAGGAAGCCTCCAGGAGGGGCTGAGCTGGCCCCTCACAGTCTGGTCCATCTCTGAGGCCAGGTACTTGTGGTTTTGGGTGCAAGAGATCACTTCAGCTCCCAGTGGGAACTTCTTGGTCCTTGGTCCTCATTTTGGCCTTCTAATGGCTTGTATATTTCTTCTTTCACTTTCTGTTCTCTTTTTATACAAATGTCTTGGTTGTAAAAATAAAGTCCTGAGTAAAAAATCAAATGGCTCATGTGATATAAAAGCACAAAAGCCCATCTATTCAGCAAAGATGTTGATGCGTAGTTAAAAAGAAATAAGGATAAAACTTGGACGGCCCCACTGGTCCCCACAGCATGTCACAGTTCATGCTGTAGGCACAGAGAGGGCTGAGGGCTGGTAGGCACCAGGACACACAGAGCCAGACAGCAGGTCCCCCAGGGCTGAGGTCCTCTGGCCCACTTCCAAGCTGCCTTCACTAGCACCTGTTCATTCCTGTCAGGGCTGGAAACCCAGGGACTCCTGGCCTCAAGACCAGTGACCTTGCTCAAAAGAAAAGGTGAGAGGCACCAAGATCTCTGATACATGTCCATTGATTTTTTTTACTGTCTCTCAATATCGATGGTCAGAGAAGAAAAAGGCAAGGAGAAAAGGCTGAACTGGAGAGGAGAGTCAAGATGAAGACCCGCGGGCTTTGAAAAGGTCTGGGAATCCTACCTTAGGTCCCCGCCCTGGGCTTTAGCATCATAAGAGCTATTGAGCCAAAAAGAATGCAGCCTTAGCCTGCATTTACAGAAGCACCATGCCCAGGTCAAATGACAAGCGGGTCCCACCTGCTTTTCCAGCCCAGCTATGGACTGGGAGGTATGATATAAGAAGGGCATCGGCAAGCCAGATTCTGTTCAGAGGCCTCTGGCAGCCACAACGCAAAGAAGAGACGGTGCAGCCACCTCTGTCATCTGAGAGGTTCAGGGCTAGAGGGCACAGCAGGACTTGGTGTGGTAGGTAGGAATTAGAAGGACACAGATGCTGGACGTGCTCAAGAGAAGCAATTGCTTTCTGCCCGTCAGCTTCAAGGGCAACAGGACAGGCTGCCTCCCCAGGCTGGAGAGGGGGCAGGGGAAAGGGCCAGGGTCACCTGGACCAGACTCTTCCAGGGATCACTTTTAAGGTGGGCTCCTTGCTCAGAGATGTCCTATGTAAACCATGAGAAAGTAAGGCCCAGGCAGGCGGACTGCCCTCCCTCCGGAAGCACACCCAGTCCACAGTGAGGTAAGAATAGGCCGCAAGGGCCCTCATCTCACTGCAGGCTCTGCTCTGCAACTTAAGTGTCTCCCCGCTGCCGTCTCTGGGAATGTGTTTAGTTCTTTGCAAGTGTGTGGAGGGGGGCAAGGTTGTGGGGGCAGGGGTGGGGGTGGGGTGCTCCTTGGTGTTTACTGTGCCGCAGGCACCTGCTGAGGCAAGACCGCTCTGCTGGGCCTGCCCAGGGAACGGGCTTGGCTGCCAGTAGTGGGGGCTGCGGTGAGGAGGTCTGCACCCGGCACCTGGCTTTTGTTTTGAAGAAGAAACTGAGCTGTTGCTTCTTTTTAGAAAGCCATTATGGCAAAATATCAAAAAATAATTATTTTTTAATCCAACTGTCTTTTGACTATCAAGTCCACCTGTAGGCATATATCTTTTTAAAAAACACACATCTCAAAGTTAGATACACAAAGAAATACACACCAAATTGTTTCTTGTCTTTGGCTTATTAGCCAAAGATCAGAAACAACTCAAATGCCCACCAAAAGGAGCCAGTGAGAGTAACTGTGACACAACCTTGTAAGACAGTCCATGCCAGCTGTCCCCGAGCCAGGTCCATGTATGCTGGCATCAAGTGATGGCCACTCTACCTGCACATATTCTAACAACATCTGTATTGATTATTCTCACATTAAATCCAATACACGCTTAAAATTCAAGCACAGAAAAAATCAGGTAAGAGGCATAGACATTAGAAGTCAGGGCACGGTTGCCCTTGGTGCGGGGTGAGTATCACAAGGCAGCACAAGCGTGGGTGTCAGCACTTCTGCCGCTCAGTCCAGAGCTGGGCACAGAGTGCGTGCAGCTGTGAAAAGTCGCTGAGTTGTGCATTCACTAGATGTTAGCTTCTAAGTATACGTGTGACTGTAGATGCAGATTATACTTTAATAAAGAAGTATTTTAACATTCAAGTACAGGACATTAGAGAAATGTGTAAAACCAGTATTTAAAAGTTTCTTGCTCTTTCATATGTTTTCTGCATCCACTTTTTAAAACAGAACATTGCAATCTTGTAAAGTATATAATAATTAGATATAGAATACAAAATTGAATCTTATTATTCTGCAAATTTTATTCTTTTGTCTAATGTTATAACAAGATCTGCGAACATATTTGTTTGTATATGTGTAAAAGAAGGTCTGAAAAATATCTTCTAAGTTGTTAATGGCGGTTACTCTGGAGAATTTCCATTTCTGAGTTGTTTATTTCCATGTTGTATGAATTTTTACAATTCATACACTTGCAATTGAGGGGAAAAGGTTGAAAAAAGAAACAGTCTATTTTATTTTATTAGGTTTTATTTTATTTTAATTTTAGATATGGAACACTGCACGAATCTGTGTGTCTTTCTCACGCAGGGGCCATGTCCATCTTCTGTGCGTTGTCTGGTTTCAGCCCACATGCTGCCCAGCGAGCATGAAACAGCCCTTTTGAAAGAGGCTCTGGTCACTATAATGTTAAAAAATTGAAATCAGCTTAAATACCCATCAATGAGAGACTTGTTCATAAATTACGATTTTTTTTCCCAAAATCTGTCCCAAGGAAGTCTTGTGGTGCACGCCGAGGTGGCCAGAAGTAGGGCCTCACTCTACCAGCTGTGTGACCTGGGGCAAGCTGGTAACCCCTGTGTGCCTCATTCTCTCCTTTGAAACCAGTGACGTGTCCCCCTCCGTCTTGCCCTGGGCCTTGAGAGACTACAGACAGGAAGATCTGGGAGCAGGACTGGTTTCCTCCCCTCCCTCCCTCTCACTAAAGGTGAAGAATTCTGGGCAGCAGCCTGCAGCTGTGGCGCCCAGCAGGGCCACGTTCTAAGGGGGAAGGGGGCTCCTACAACACCTGCTTCCTTTCATCCTTACTCATCCCCACCCCGCCCCAGCAGCTTATGTCTCTACTGTAGGAAGTGGGCAACTTGTTTTCAGAAAGTGATCCCCGACCCTGTGTGGGCTGCAAAGCTGGTGCGAATCTGCTACCCAGTCAAAGGGAAAGAGAGAAAGAGCCCAGTCTTCAGAAGCCTTTCCAGGTGTGGAAGATAAAAGAGATTTCCTCTGTCACTTCTTGGGAAACCTCCTCAGATGCGTCACTCACTCCTCGGTGACCATGAGTCACTGGTTCCTAGAGTCTCCTGGCTACATAACTCAGTGCATTGACTCAAACAGAGGGAACCCGTATTCCCCAACACCACGGCAGCTGGGGGTTTCACAGCGATGTGCACGCCAGTGAACACAGGAGTGCCGCAAAGGTGCTTCTGCATTCCTGCCCAGCCTCCTTGGCTAGCCAGGAGTCCTTTTCTTTTCTTTTTTCTTTTTTTTTTTTTTTCATTAAATTACTGCCTTTGACATGCGAGTACCCATTTGGAGCTTATCTTAGGCTTCTGAATTTGAAAGGAAACCGGCTGCATTTCTTTCATATATTTTTAATTGCAGACCATCTCCCATTATGTCCCTCATTTATGAGTGAACTCACCCTGCTCCTCTCTCTGCAGTTAGCACTCCTATTCCTTAGGTCTTCTTGCTGCAGTTCAAATATAATTACTCAGGCACCTTCTGTGTGCCCGCCTGCTCTGTGCTGGGTCTGGGGGTGGCCAGGACAGACTCAGCCTCCAGGGCATGCATCTTGCTCTTCGCACTTAGCAAAGAGGCTTCCAGGCTTCATTTCCCTTCTTACTAGCCAGTCTCTCACCTCCTGGGGGACCAAGGCCTGGGGGAGCTGTCTTGCCATCTGTGGAAATGGTCAGCATCCCCAAGCCTGGAGGCCAGAATCTGAACGAATAAACAAAGGGAACAGAAGGCTCATCTAGGAGGTCCTCAGGCTCCCACAAGCAGACTCTGCTCCAGATGTCAGTGAGCCGGGAGACTCCTTGGTGTGCCCTGCCTGCCGGCACCCTGACCCGGCACCCCCACGCCCAGCTCCTCCAGGCTGCGAGGACCAGAATTCCCCACACTTCTGAATGTTTGCTCTGCAGACTGTAGTCGACAAAACCCGTGGAGAACACATTGCTCGACAAATTAGATATTAACTGAGCAGCTTTTGTGTTCTTGGAACTAACACGTGAACACATGCAGACACTGTCCCCCAAAACATGGGCTTACATGATCTTGAGAGGCACAGACACAAGACCAGCACTTGTGTGACCCCGAGACTGCCCTCAGCACCCTCTCCACCCCACCCTAGTGCCAGTCATGGACAGACAGTAAGCCAGTGAACAGGTAAAGCCAGGCGATGTGAACATGGGCAGAAGGCAAAAACTGCCTCCTCAAAAAAGTTGTGTTCCGCGATACAAGAGTTTGCAGCCTCTCACAGGAGATTTTGTGGAGGTCTCTGTGGTTGGGTGGGGGCAAAGTTAAGAGGGGAAGATTTGAAGTGTTGGCGGGGAGGTGGAGGCTCACCTTCCCCAGCACACCCCTCCCAGTGCCCCTTCAGCATCTTGTGGGCTGAAAGCTGGTGGTGCGGCTAGACCTGCTGGCTGGGTAGGACCAGGCCAAGCAAAGGGGAGGCTGGGACTCCTGTCCCTCTACTGTCTCCCATCTGCAGGCCTCGGCCAAACTTGGGGAGGAGGGCCTGGGGAGCAAAGAGCAATGGGAGACTCCGCCAGCACAAAAGACAGGACTGGCTGGAGATCACCAGGCCCCTGGGTGGGCAGCACAGAAGAAGGGGAGTTTGGGTTGTTCCTTCCATCCCTTGTCTTCCCTACAGCCACGAGGATGCTTTGGTTTCAGGAAGGGGAGGGAGGCTGAATTCCACAAGAGAGGCAGGCCTCTGTGGGAGTCCTCTCCTGGGCCCACTCAAAGCCCACCTCCCCAGAAACTCAGAGAGCCATCCCTGGCAGCCAGTCTTGTGGTGTGGGGGTTGAAGGAGGTGAGAAGAAAGGTGTGCTGGGACTCAGATGCAAACCAGTCCTTGCTCTAATGGTTTCTCACAGCTCCCTCTCTCAAGACTCTGCCAGCCTCCCAGCACATAGGGAGCTTATCAATAGAAATAATAAAAATAATACTATTGGGATTTTATCTATGTCACTTCAGAGTGAGTGTGCTCCTGCGTTCCATGTGCGGTGGGGGTGGGGTATCTGCCTTGTAAACCGCTCCTGATTATTGTGGTGCACAAGGCTGCTCAGTGGACGGCTGTCCCAGAGTGTAGCCTGGTCAGACCCTGCCGATGTTAACTCAGGTTCTCCCTGCCCACTCCCCTGCCTCTGTTAGTGTCCAAACCGAGTGAGGACCTCTGAGTGTGTCTGCGTGTTCAAGAAACGGAGGTTGATCCACATGTTCTCAGTGTTCTACCATGACCTCTGCACCAAAATTTCTTCACAGAATGAGTTGTGACTCAGTCAAGGTTAAAAATACATTCTCCAGAAATGTGGAAATTTGTCATTTGCATGGAAATGCCACTGGGTGGGTGAAAATGTGAAAGAGTGATCCCACTGTACCAGAGAGGACATGGACAAGGGCGCTTAGTACAGGCCTTTTGGAAAACAGTTTGGTAATACCTAGTAACATCTTAAAACAAATCACATACTTTAACTCAGCATTGTTAGGAACACATCTCCTGGAAAGCAAAAGCATCGTTATATAGCACATGGAAAAATACAATGAACATTTTTTTAATCTGGTGAAACCACTTTGTCCATCAAAATACAGTGATGACAAAGAAAATGGCTTTATATTCTTGTGTGTTCTGTAGTTGACCCCAAAAGATATGGTCATCATGTTCCGTGAGCTTTGTTAGGGGTGATGAGCGACTTTTTAACAGACCTCACAGCACACTCCATTATCACTACGGTTCCAGTGTGAAAAAAAAGAATAATTATATAAAGTTGATTATTTCAACGTCATGCTTTTGGACAAAATAAAAACTGGAAACAACCCCAAGTGCATTAATAGGGAGTCCTAAATGAACGGTGATCCCTCCACGCCCTAAGTATCATGCAGCCCTCAAAGAATGACTTCAAAGAAGGATCTGGTGAGACTGCCAGGAATGCTCCAGGAGGAAAAGCGGGATGCCAGAGCGTATTTAGAATATGGTCCTATTTGGTCAAGCAAGCAGTCACCTGCAGAGCCCCGCGCACGTCTAGAGCGGAGCACGAGTGTGACTGCGTGAAGAGGCCCCGGCCCCGCACGGCACCCACCGGCCGCCCGCAGCGGCGGATCGTCAGAACGCGAGCGTTCCCCTGGCAAACACGCTCGTTTCGCTTCACGCCGAGAGACTAAACCCGAAGCATTGTTCCTTCTATTTGATTAAGTTGACTGTTAAAACTGAATTTTACAATACACCAGAAAGCACCTTAGCATCAATGTAATTAGGAAAAATCGTCAATAATATTTAATAACTATGTGTTAAATAACTATGCTGTACACAGGAAACTAATACAAAATTATATTAATGTAAACTGTAATTTAAAAATAGAATAAAATTTAATCAAAATACTTATTTATCCTTGCACTGCCTGTTTGCTAACAGGATTCGGGGGCTCGGCGAGCCGGCACGCGACAGGAGCCCTGGGCGGGAGCACGGGGCGCAGGGGACTCGGCCTCTCGGCGTGCAGGGGCGGGGGGCTGCGTCCCACCGCCCAGCTCCTCGCGGACTGCGTCAACACCTGATGTCACCGTGCCCGACGTCTCGTTTTACACAGCTCCTCCTCCTTTCTGGCTTTATTTTTTGATCACTCACGTTAATTTCTTTTCCCCTCTGTACTCGCCCCCAGGTACAGCTCCACCCAGGCACACTGAGCGGCTGCGGCTGTGGGCCTCTGGCGGGACGCCCGGTCGTCCAGAAGCACGACCGGACGAAAGGCTCGCCTTCCACTCATTCACACTTTTGTTTACAGAGGTGCATTTGTTGTTACAGCAGCCAAACACAGTGTCAGTTTTGACATTTAAAATGGTGGCACTGCAAGCACAGGGACCGCAGAAGTTAGACTGAGTGAGGCGGGCCCTATGGATCTGCTTGTCTGTTTCCTAAAAGCTTGAGAACAATGCCCCCTTCGCTCCCCCAGACTCCCAGCTTTCAATTTCTTATCTGGGTCTCAGAACCCAGCCCACTCCTCGAAGTGGAGGAATCCCTGAGACTAATGCTCCGTTTCTACTGTGAACCCTGGGGCGGGGGTTTCCCTCAAGCTTTTTGCAGAAGCTTCATTACTGGTTGGCCAGGTTCTGCATTCTGGGTTCCTGCTTCCGCACGTGTCGCTCTGTTTTCCCATCCTCCAGTACTGGTAGAGAGAGAAGTGGAAGAGATGAAGGAATGTGACTCACCCATCTTTTTAGAATCAGAAAGATGTTCCTTCTCAAAGGCAAGAGCCTCTCCCTCCCAGTGGAATTGTCAGCTACTAGATACATAACTAGTCGATTCACAATTACCAATTCCAATGATTAAAATGAAGCGATACAGAAGATGTGTGGGTCACAGGATAGAAGTGGCACTCACAGACACGGGGAAAGAATGGGTGATACAAACAAAGGGTGCTGAGACAATTTGTTGTTAGTTCTTTGGAGAAATTAAGTTTGAGCCCTCCAATCTTACCAAAAAAAAAAAAAATTCCAGGTGGTTTAAATAAACGAATGTTTTAAAAATATACTGAAAGAAAGAAATCAGAATGTCAGGAAATTAAAGAGTAATAAACTCTAATAAAAATTAATACAGCTGGCAGAATGGCTCAGATGGAGCGTTATCCTGTATGCCAAAAGTTTGCAGGGCACTTACGGGAGGCAACCCATCAATGTTTCTCTCTCACATCAATGTTTCTTTCTCTCCCTCTCTCTCTCTCTCTCTGCCCCCACCCACCTCATTCACTCTCTCTAAAATCAGTAAAAGCATATCCTTGGGTGAGGATTTAAAAAATAGTAGGAAAATTAAATACAAATGTTGTAATAACTGTGATAACTATATATGGTGTCATGTGGGTACTGGAAATATCAGGAAAAACACTGTTGAAACATGTTCAGAATGGATTCGGATGTTGGAACATTTAAAAATGTCCTGGAGGTTCCTCAGCCTCTCCTCACTTTTTTGAATTCTTATTTCTTCACTCTGTTTTGGTTGAATATTTATTTCTTCCTTTTGGTCCAACCCGTTCATTCGAGTCCCCATTTCCTACCTTTCACTGTTGGTTCCCTGTAAATTTCCCTTTATTCACTTTTCATAGCCTTTACTTTTTCCTCTATTTTGCCACCATACTCAACTATTTCTGTGAGCATCCTGATTACCAATGTTTTGAACTCTGCATCTGATAGGTTGGCTATCTCCTAATCACTTAGTTGTATTTTTTCTGGAGCTTGATCTGTTCTTTCATTTGGGTCATAATTTTTTGTCCTCCAACACCTGTTAAGTAGTAAGGGGCGGAGCCTTAGGTATTCTCCAGGACAGGGCAACCCATGTCACTGCATTGTGGTGCTGTCTGTGGGGGAGGGGTCCAAGAGGGAACAATGCTGCTTGCTCAGCTCTTTTGGTCACTTTCCCAGCTACTTACAAGCAAATCGGGCCCTTCTGGTGCTGATTCCCGAGTGGGGGTGTTCATGTACATTCTAGGACCACGTGGGTCTCTCCAATGAACACTCCTGTGAGGCTGGGAGTTTCTCTGGCTGCCTCAACCCCCACAGGTGTTTTTAGTCAGAGGTTTGAGGCTTTATTTCCCCGTGCGGGACCCCTGGGTTGCTCGGTCTGTCTCGCTCCCCAGGTGTTCCTCCCAGTTTATCCACATGCAAAGGTGGGACTGACCAGTCCACCAGCCCTGTCTCACTCGGTCCACCAGCCCCTGCCTTACCCCAAGTCCTCTCTGCTGGGCTGCCTGTCTCTGCCCCCCTACGGGTCTGGATGAATGTTTCTTCTTTAACTTCTTGATTGTCCGACTTCCATACAGTTTGATTTTCTGTCAACTGTGGTTGGTTTTTGTTTTTAAATTTGTCGTTGTCCTTCCTTTGGTCGTGTGAGGAGGCAAAGCATGTCTACCTATGCCTGCACCTTGGCCAGAAGTCCTCTGACAAGATTTTTCTTTAAATGCACACCAATATGACAGCTGTCACAATACAATCTAACAAAATTGTTCCGAATGAAGTTAAAAAAATTAAGAGCTACTAGAGCCATCTTACAGGGAAAAAAACAGAAGAAACTTTTGGCCCATCCAATATATGATTGTCTAACCACTATTGCTGTATACCTGAAACTAATACAAAATAATATTGAAACTGTAATTGAAGACATTTAATTAAATACAAACTAGTGTCCAATATATGGCAAGGGGGGCAAAAGTAGGTTTAGAATTGTCTGTATGGAAAAAATGATAGATAATAAATAATAAAACAGCCCTGGCTGGTGTGGCTCAATGGATTGAGCACTGGCCTGGGAACCAAAGGGTCACTGGTTCGATTCACAGTCAGGGCACATGCCTGGGTTGCAGGCCAGATCCCCAGTCGGGGGCATGTAAGAGGCAATTACACATAGATGTTTCTCTCCCTCTCTACCTTCCACTCTCTCTAAAAATAAATAAAATTGTTTTAAAATTTTTAAATAATAAAACAAGAATAAACTCTGTGTTTCACATACTCACAACTGTAAATCTACTTTTGCCCAACCCTGTATGTAGATTTGAGTTGTTTATACAACAAACAAGAAAAAAAGCAATGCATTTATAAATGCATTTTACCAGATTACACCAGAATATAGTATTTCAGGTAGGTGAGAGAACTTATAAATGAGACCGTTCGTGTGCTGCTGCCAGGAGTGCAGCCTGGTTGCCATCATAAAGGACAATTTGGTAGTGTAAATCAAGAACCTAAAAGCTGTACATATTTCTTTGATCCGGAAATTCCACTTTTACAAACATATAATAAAAAGGCTATTATGGTCATGCACAAGGATTGTTAGAGGCAAAGGCAGGCATCACACTATTGTGAGCACACTGAGAACGTGCCAAAAGCCAGCAGTGCAACGAATGATAATCCATCCACACAATGTGACAGGAGCCATCAAAACGATGCCGTGCAAAAATGCTTCATAACTGGAAAGATATTCGCAATGTATTTTTAAATTTGAAAATCAGGTCATAAAATGTTAGACATTATTTGTACTAAATCTCAAAGGAGAGGGAATTACCTGTGTATAAGAAACATGCGTTAGAGAAAATAGTCAGAGAGCATATGTGCCAAAATGTTAAATCTGATTGTAAGGGATTTGGGGGAGGTGGCAGGTTATAGGTCATTTTTACTTTCATGTTTATGCATGTGCATTATCTCTACCTGTGTATCACATTTATAGCCAGGCAAAAACAATAAGCAATTTCAATTTTGAAAAAATATACAAGGGTGGACAAAAGTGGGTTTACAGTTGTTTATATGGAAAAAGACATGCAGGTTATGATTATTACAAAAAAAGAACAAACTGTGTTTCACATCCTCACAACTGTTTAAGCCTACTTTTGCCAACCCCTGAACATGAGAGAAATGTGCGATGACAGGGAAAGTTACTGTGTGAAAGTAGAGAACAACTAGAATAGGGCCCATTTTTAACAGAGAGGGAACCTGGAAGGCAGTAGAACAGAGGTTGCTGGTTGTATCATCGGGGGTAGGACTATACAAATATTTTTTTCTCTTTTCTTTGCTATATCCTAGATTTTCTCTAAAAATACCATGATTTTAATTTAGAAAATAATGTTTTTAAGGCTGTAAGTATTTAAAACATACTGGAACAGAGCTTTACCGTTCGTGTTGGCTTAAAGTATCCTGGGCTCGCTGCCCTGCGGGTTGCACAGCCCTGTACCCAGGGCCACGGAAGAGGCAGCGCACTTTCAGGAACAAGCTCAACTGCAGCATCTCTTGCAGCCACCAGCCTCCTTGGAGACAAAAACTATAACCAGCAAGTAACACAATAAGCACAAATTGTAAAATTGCAAAACATACTTTATACATCTATTTTTAAAAGTTGTCGAGCCCTGGCTGGCATAGCTCAGTGGATTGAGTGCGGGCTGCGAACCAAAGCATCGCAGGTTCGATTCCCAGTCAGGGCACATGCCTGGATTGCAGGCCAAGGCCCTCAGCAACTGCACATTAATGTTTCTCTCTCTCTCTCTCTTTCTCCCTCCCTTCCCTCTCTAAAATTAAATAAATAATTTTTTTTTTTAAAAAGTTGTCATCAGTTTGACTACACACATGCACACAGAAACACACATTTCTACGTGTTTTCGAAGAAGGGTTGACTACATCCAATCTCACAAAAGTCTCAGGCAACCAGATGACCCCATCTCCACATGTTGTTAATTGACATCGCTCTCACTTCCAGCCACCACCTCTACTTACTCAGTGTTTGTGACGTGGCTGGTGCTGTACTGTTTTGCCTGTGTTCTCTCAGCGCACCCCTTACGCATGGATGCACTCTTGCCATTTTGCACACAGGACAATAAACCTAAGCTCCATGAAGTCACCAGCCTAGAAAGGGAATGGCGAAGATAGAACTTTACCCACCACCATCCCATGAAACCTGGTGAGATATCTTGTTCCCCTCCCCCAATCCATGGAGATGAGAGCAAGAGCAATTTAATCTTAGGTCCTGCACAAGTTTACCTAATCTAGTCACTATGTGAAGTTCCAGAGTTCATGGTCCCTGCATGTAAGCCATCCCCATGGGCTCTTTCTCTACTGTACTTATGGCTAAAGCAGCAACAAACTGTAACTAAAATCCAAAAATCTTTGTGACTGGTTAAATCTGATCCTTTAGAGTTATAGACCTCTATGTTGGGAAAGGAACTTAAAGTCTATCTAATTCAGCTTCCAAAACAACACTTGAACACCCTTTACGATAACCCCGCCAAGTGCTTGTCCACCCCACATTTAAACACCTCCTGTGACGTAGAGCTCACTTTCTCCAGACAACCCACTTCACATTTAACTAGCTCTGCCAGAAAGTGTCTTTCTCAGAGGAGGTCCCTGCAAGCTTCCAAAAACCCCTCAAAAGCAAGTCTACTCAATGCCGTATGCTTGACTGCAGTTTTGGATCGTTAATGCACCAAGGTGGCCGTTTTATCCATGTGTGACCACGTCCATGGCCAGGTCCCCATGTGCCATCTACCATTCCATCCTTTCTAGCCCACTCGAGGAAGACAGTGACACTGTTTTATAGTAATAATCTTGAACCTGCTTCCCCTTTTTTTAGAGAAGTGGGTATTTTTAATTGCCACGCTTCACACCCAGCAGAGACGCAGTAAGGTATCTCTACAGAGAAAGTTATGAAGGTGAGAAGGAGTTCTTTCCATGTGGCAGGGCTCAGGGGACAAAACCACTTCCAGCAGTCTGTTGGAGCTCCCCGGGCCCAGAACCCCCGCAGCTTTCGGTGGTATCATTATGAATTGATCAGCGGTTCCTGCTTCCTCTGCATTTACAAACCCCTACCACAGATTCTCAGAATATTCCATTGTTTGCAAGAAAGTCACCTTTTAAAGTTGTTCTTTGTTTTGTTTATTGGGACAAGCACACTGGCTTTATAAATCCATCATCCTGCCACAAACCTGGGGTAGTGTCCTGGGCTAACCAGGGGGCAGGTGTGACTGCCTCTTGTCTCCAGTGACCCAGATGGAACCCTCTGACAACAGGGGTAGAGCTAAGAAGACAACACAAGCCTTTGCCTCTCCTGTGCAGCGCTTCCCCACAAGACCACATTTCCTCCCGGGTTTTCAAGGCACATCTATTGATAAGATACATCAGACATTTTTAAAACCACCTAAAAACATGAATGCCTCGGCCTGCTTGGTCTACAAATTTGTCAAAGCTTGGGGGAGCTGTCTTGGATCTCTTCCCCCAAGAGCACCAGCCGTTGACATCCACATATTCAGGTAAGTGCTCCCGTTCCCGACCGACGTGTCTCGTGTTACCTCCCTGAGGACAGGGTCTGCGGTGCTGTCCACAGTGTGTCCTTGGGAGCAGCTGACAGACACATGCTGAGTCATGCAGCCCGGTTCAGCCAGGTGGTGGCAATTAAAAGGCAAGGGTGGATGTGCAAAAGGTGAGCAGCGTGGCACCTCATGGGAAGGAAGTGGCCCTTTCTGGGGAGCGCCCACGCTTCTGGTCATGGTCTGCTGACCGTTTAGACTTGGAGGTGGCAGCCAAGAGCTCGTGCAGCACTTTTCTTCTCCCTTGTTGCTTCTGCACACATATCCCTTCCGCTGGTTTCTCCCACAGCCTTCTGGCTCACGGGCATCAATCAGCCAATCAGAAGCTGAATGGACTGAAGCCCAGGCTCCTGGGGCTGAGGTCTCTCCCAGAGCTCCAGGGCTTTTCCCAGCTGGGATGTGCTGGGTGGCACCCGCCAGGGCAGCCCTTCTCTGATTCCAGATCACAGCGACCAAAAGGCAGCCACAAGCCTCTGTGTTTGTGACAGTTACAGACTCGGGCTGTACTTCAAACAGAGTCAGATTAAAATGTGTAGGAATCCTGGTACCCTGGACTCTTTCCCTGGTTAGAGCATGTCCTTTAACAAAGGAAATAACCTTAGGAGGGGCTGGAGGGACCCTTGAGACAGGTGAGTCCCTCTCGAGCACAGGGTGCCAGGGAGAGCTGCTACAACCCTACATCCCCCCTGCACACCTGCCCCTTTTATGTGGGGATGCTATGTAGGGCAGCCCTCCCCCCTCAGACAGTGCCCCTCACCCCTACCCACCTGCTTGGGACAGAAGGAACCAGTTTATTTAGAAAAGCACATGCATTGTGTCAGCCCCTCGGTGGGGCCACCACTGCCTAAGGCTCTGTGCAGGGCCAAACCCACAGGCCCAAGGAAACTGCTCAGACCTTTGAAACCCAGTCTGGAGACCAGTCCTCAGGAAGCACCACTTTCAGTGTTATTAGCATTATTTCATAACATTGTTTATGTATTTTAGAAATCTCAAAAACAACCTAAATGATCAACAGTAAGAGGTAATTGTAATAAATGTGGTCCATTTACTTGGTAGACAGTTATTCAAAGTCCCACAGTTATGACCATGAAGAGTTTGCAAGCGACTCAGAGAGTATATATGCGAATGACTGGAAGGGAAAGAGGCCACGACACTGTATCCACAGTAAGTGAGGTCCCGGCCAGGCCTCACAAAAGAAGCACAAGAAAGCACCATTGCGTGTTCTCCGGAGAGCCTAGATTTTTTTTTTCTAATCTTCTGTGGTGGGCCCTGCTCCCCCTCCACTCCTCTCCTCCACCTACAGCCCTCCCTCTCTCTTCTCAGGGGCTGGCAGAGCGATGAAAAGCCCCCTTGCCCAGGACCCTGGGAGGGAACAGCCAGGGAGAGGGTGTCTTTTCTCCCTTTTCATTTGCTCCTTCATCCAGTCACATTCCCTCCTTACTCACTTGCTCCTCCACCTTGGGCAGCTGGCTTCTTGTCCCTAAGCCTTGGTTTCCACTCCTACAAACTGGAAATAACAATCGCCTCCCTGCTGAGCCCCAGACACTGTACACACAGCCACCCAGCCAAGCACACAGATCAAAGGGTGGTTCCACCTGGGCTGTGCCCATTTAGCGGCTCTAGCTTGGGAGAGACTGCATTGATCTGGGCCTCAGCCTCAGTGTCTGAGAACCCCAGCTGCTGGGTGCCTGGCCTAGGAAGTCATGTGGGTACAGACTGTGGCAGCCTTGGTGTCCAGCACCAGGTACTAGCATTTGTTCCTCACCTTGACTGTGCCCTCAGCCAAGCCCGGGGCCCTCCTTCCCCTTCCCAGGCCTGCCATCTCCCACCGGACCCACACTCAGACCCACACACACTCACAACAAATGCACGAGCTGCACTCGGGATCCCTCCACCTTCAGGCTCTGTGCTCCCTCTGTCCAGACACCCCAGGGGTCCCCCTCACCCCCTCAGGGGCCACTCCCCAAGTCATCCTACAGACACTTAGATTTTCAAAGAGGCCCCACCAGGCTGGCTGTTACCACACTCATCACGTTCTGTCCTCCCCTCTCTGTTTTCCTTGTTATCACTGCCCCACTACACTGTCTGCCTGCAAGACCACATGTGCTCGGAGCCTCACCTAACCCTCTGCCGACCACACTAGATATCACATAAGTGTGCAAGTGAACCTTACATTTGAAATGAAAACAAACCATGGACTTGGTCCTTATCTTCAGAGGGCTTTAAAAATGGTTGTGGAAAAAGGGCAAATGTATGATTACGCTTATAGGAGGCAGCTGAAATAGTCCAACCCGTGGAGACACAGAGCAGGTGGTGGTCACCGGGGCTGGGAGCCAGGACATGGGGAGCTGGTGTTTAGTGAGGACTGAGTTCCGTCTGGGCGGGTGAGAACTTCTGGAGACGGATGGCGTGAGGGTTGCACAACAATATGAATGCACTTACTGCCACCAAACTGTACATTCAACAATGGTAAAAATGGTAAACTGTATGTCAATATACATTTTACCACAATTTTTAAACATTGTTAATGGTTGTGGAGAAAGACACAAACATATTAGCCTGGAGAACTGAGAGACAGCACATGAACGAAGGGTACAGACAACATGGGGAAGGAGTGACGTGCGCACGGCCAGGGCCGACCGCCCGAGGCGGAGAGTCGGGCCGAGGCTGTCCCTGCCTGCGGCACGTGCAGCTGTGCCCTGGGCGTCTCTGCCCGCGGAGGGAAGTGAGTTCTTTTTAAGTCTTCCATTTGTAAAAGTAACATAATTACGACAAACTATTCTGAAGAAACTTAGAAATTAGAAAAAAGAGCAAGGGAAAAGCATCTTGTATTCTCCTCTAATGTTTTTAAAACCTTTTTGCATACTTGTAATCATGCTGAATGTGTGTTTATACAATATACCATCTGCATTTTTCTTGTTCCTACAGTTTCATAATTATAACTTTTTATCATTTTAATTCTTAAAATTGTATTGAATGGATTATCATAGTTTACTTAGATCAACCTTTTATTTCTGAACATTTCAACTGCTTCCAACATTTAAAATCTCTATTCATACCTTATTGTGCCAAGTCTAAAATTACATCTACTGGAGAAATTTTCCAGAGCGGTATAAACATTTTTATAGCCCCTAATGCTCGACACCCAACTGCGTTCCCAGCCCCCACCCAGCGTGCACCCAGTTCCACCCACTCTCGCCTTCTTCCCCACAATGGTTACAGTTGGGAAATACTTTTACAAGCATTGATATATAATTTTGTGTTAGAATATTGCCACATTTTTAAAAGACTATTTTTTTAAAGCAGTGTTAGGCTCGCAGCAAAATTGAAGGGAAGGCACAGAGACCTCCAACTTCCCTTTGGCCCCACACTTGCAGAGCCTCCCTGTTATCGACGCCTCCCGCCAGGGGGTACATCTGTAATGATCCATAAGCCTATACTGACACATTGTTACCACCCAGAGTCCATAGCTTGCATTAGGATGCACTCTTGGTGTCCTACATTCTATGGGTTTGGACAAATGTATAAATGGCATGTATCCGCCATTATAGTGTCATACAGAGTAGTTTCACTGCCCTAAAAATCCTCCGTGCTCCGCCGGTTCATCTCTCCCTTCCCCAGCCCCCCACAACCACTAATATTTTTACTGTCTCCATAGTTCTGCCCTTTCCAGAATGTCATCTAGTTTGATTCTTACAGTATGCAGTCTTTTCAGATTGGCTTTGACCACTTAGTAATGTGCACTCGAGGCTCCCTCACTTCTCGTTAGACTGAATAACAGTCCACTGTCTGGATCTTCCACAGCTGATAAACTGTGAGCACTCACCTGCTAACGGGCATCTTGCTCTCTTCCAGTTTGGCAATTATGAATAAAGCTGCTACAAACATCTGTATGGACATAAGTTTTCAATTCCTTTGGGTAAGTGACGAGGAGTATGATTGCGGGATTGTATGATAAGGGTATGTTTAGTTTTGCAAAAAAAAAAAAAAAAAAGGGGGAAAACTGCCTTCCGAAGCAGCTGCACCAGGCTGCACTCCCACCACCAGTGAATGAAGGTTGCTGCTGCTCCACCTCCTCACCAGCATTGGGTGTCGGCAGTGTTTTGGATTTTGGCCATCCTAATAGGTGTGTAGTGGTATCTCATTCTAATTTGAATTTCCCTAATGACATACAATGTGGAGCACCTTTTCTTATGTTTATCTCCTGTATATCACCACCTGTATATCTCCTTTGGTAAGGTATCTGTTAGGATTTCTGGCCCATTTTTAAATCGGGTTGTTTGTTTTCTTATTGCTGAGTTTTAAGAGTTCTTTGTGTATTTTGGATAACAGCTCTTTATCAGCTATCTCTGCAAATGTTTTCTCCCAGTCTTCGGCTTATCTTATCACTCTCCTGATGTGGGTTAGCAGAGCAGAGGCTTTTAATTTTAATGACGCCCAGTTTACCAACTATTTCTTTCATGGATTGTTTCTTGGAAGAAAACAACATTTTAAACTCTGTGTTTCCCAAGTGGTACATCTTTCCTTGAAGCGCACAGAACTGCCTGCTGTGTTTACAGAGATAAAGCACACAGCTTATGCTGGAAACATGACAGGAACTCCAACCCTAGCTAAGGCAGCTGTTTCACCTCCACCACGTGCCTGGGGCACAGGAGGGCAGGCCTCTCTGGGAGCCCTCATCTAAGTACAGGGGTGCACGCGGTCGCTTAGGGAGACAGCAGGAGAGGCTCCTTACCTGGGTAGCGGGAACATGGACAATCCAGAGCCTGAAAGCTGTGCCCACGGTGCACTTGCCTCCAAAACAAGAGAGCAGCAGGGTCAGAAAAGGCAAAAGGATGTGGAGCTAAAGAGTTAAGCAGGGAAGAGTGCAAGCAGCAGGGTTCACGAGCAGGCACAGCCCTGGCCAGAGGACTGCCCCTTCAGAGAGAACTGCTTACTGTGAGGGCTTTCCCCCTCTGCAGCGGGGGCTTGCTAAAAGTGAAACTGTGATTTTCCAAGGGTTCTGAAGGGGTTTGCCCTGGGGGGAAGATGTTCCACTTGGGGGTCCACACTGACTTAAAAACGATCCCCACCTGCTTTTAGGAGATGCTGAAATGGGCCCCAACTCGCCCTGTGCCCCAGCCTGGGCCAGAGTGTGAAGGAGCCCAGCTGTGTCTGACAGAACTAGACCCCTCCTGCCTCCTCACCACAAGACATTAGGGTGATACAGCTCCCATTTGCCCCATGCTTCCCAGGCACCGGCACCGTGCTGGGGACTGTGCGGCCTAATAAGGCAGAGAGCAGTGACCCTCTAACAAACGAGGAAACAGGCTCAGAGTGGCTCTGTGGCATGATCAAAATCACACAGTGTTTAATAAATCAGAGAGCTAGGGTTCAATTCGAAGCAGCCTGACTCCAATGCCTTCCCTACCCCCACACAAGGGCCAGACATAGCCCAGCTCTTCCCTGCCACTTTGAGAAGAAACAGGCCTATGAGTTTAGAGAAAAACCTGAGTTTAGGGGAAGAAAAACTATGAGTTTAGGGGAAGGCCTGTGTAACCTGATAAAAAGTCTGAGTTATTGGATTATTTGAGGAAGAAAACAAATAATTAAGCCTGGTTCTTTCAAATCAAATAAGCCCAGCTACACTGGAGAAGAGGTGAGGCTGGAGGGAGTTGGGTGGGAGCAAGTGGACAGAGGACACAACAGCTCAGTAGTCAGGGCAGCTGGCAGCTGCAGACCCCAGCAGCCTGTGTGACTGTGCACGAGTGACCTTGGCTATTCCCTCCCCCCGCCCCATTTTATTGGGATATAGATGGTACATAACATTGCATTAGTTTAAGGTGCACAACATAATAATTTGATGTATGCATATATTGCAAAATGATTACCACAACAAGTCTAGTTAACACCCATCACCTCACACAGCTACATTTTTTTTCTTGTGGTGTGAGAACTTTTAAGAGCTACTCTCTTAGCAAGTTTAGAGTATTGTTAACTATAATCATTGTGTGTACATTACAACCCCATGACTTAGTTTATTTTATAACTGGAAATTTGTACCTTTTAACCCCCTTCACCGCAACCACCAATCCGTTCCCTGTTTCCATAAGTTCAGTTGCTTTTAGATTCCACGTATAAGTGAGATCATGCAAACTTTGTCCTTCTCTGTTTGACTTACTGCACTGAGCATAATCCCTCAAGGTCCATCCAGGCTGCTGGCAGGATTTCCTTTTTTACATGGCTAACCGGTATTCTACTGTCTCTGTGTACCGCCTCTTCACCCACCCGTCCACCGACGAACACTCAGTTTGCTTCCACATCTCTGCTACTGTAAATAGTGCCGCGCTGAACACGGGGATGCAGGTGTCTCTGTGAGGCAGTGATCTTGTTTCCTTTGAGCATTTGCCCAGAAGCGAAATTGATTAATCATGTGATTATCCTACTTTTAATTTTCTGAGGAACCATCACACGTTTTGCACCGTAGCCATACCAGTTTACAGTCCCACAACAAGGGTTCGCTGTTCTCCACATCCTCACCAGCATTTATCTTTTTTATTTTTTCAGTGACAACCATTCTAACATTTCTGAGGTGTTACATCGTGGGGGTTTTGATTTGCATTTTTCTGATGATTAGTGATGTTGGGTGCCTTTTCGTGGGCCTGCTGGCCATTTGTATGTGTTCCTTCAGTTCCCCTCTGCTCAATTTTTAATAGAGTTGTTTTGCCTTTTGCTATTGAGTTGTATGAATTCTTTATATCTTTTGGATATTAACCACTTATCAGATATATGATTTGCCTGGCTTTTTTTTTTACGAACCTAAATCACACCTTCACTCAAGGCCAACAAAAGAATGTTTTATTAACCTTGGAAATTCTGGTCCTATTAACAACACAGAGAATGTAGAGGCACCAATCCCCCAGAGACATGAAAATCCAAGTGTAATTAGCATTTTAGCTGTGCCCAGAACACAGCAGGTTCTCATTACATGTAAGTATTCTACTGACCTTTTGAAGACAACAGTTTTTACATTTTTGTTTTAAAGTATGAAATGTGTCACTATAAAGGAAGTACCAGAATTTTATGAGATACACAGATACTCCTGTCAGATTTGCAAATTTTAACATTTTGTCAAATTTTCTTCAGTTTTTTATTTCATCAAAAATAGTTAGTACCTACTTTACCCCCATCCCACTTGCCACCACCATTCAGCACCAAGGCAGCCCCCATCCTGCAGCTTGTGGGTTTCACCGGCTCAGGCTTTCTTAGTTTTATGCTTGTAGTACTTTTATTATATAGCTGTGTACTTATAAATAATGACATAATAATAAATAAATAACACATAGCATTAGTTTGCATGCCATTTACTTTTATAAATGTCACATTTCATGTACACTTAAGTAATAATTTGCTTATTCATTGAACATCACACTTTTGAGACTTATCTGTTGAAGACTATGAGTCTAGTTTATTCATTGTGTTATTTAATTTATTACTGTTTATGTATCCACCTGTCTACTACTTATATTTAGTTTTTTTCCAATATTTGTTATTACAAATTTCCAGTTTCTGTTCTTTGTACCTTCGTGAACACTCTCATACGTTCAACTTCCTCTGAGTGATGACCCTAAAAGTGGAAGTGCTGGCAAGGGGGGGCTGGAGAAACTGTGCATCTTCGCTTTTACTAGATGTCGCCAAACCATCCCCAGGGTGGCTGCACCAGTTTATATTCCCATCAGCATTGTGTGAAGGTTCTGCGACCATCTCCTCTCTCACGCTGGGTATCATTAGTCTTGTTAACTTTTGCTAATCAGGGTATGAAGTGATAGCAATTGTTTTAATTTTCATTTTCCTAATTTAAATAAGGTTTAGTGTCCTTTTATAATGTTATTGCCTTGTTCAAGTGTTTTGCTCATTTTTGAGTTATTTGTCTTTATCTTATTAATTTGCAATAGTCTTACATATTATAGATAATGATCTCTTGTAGCTTCTTTGCATTGCAAATATCTTTTCCTAATCTGAGATTTGTTCTTTCACTTTGTACTTACTGGTTTTTGTCCCACGTTCTTTTTAAAAAAATTTTAATATGGTAACCATAAGGTCTGTATTTTCCTGTCTTGATCAAGAAATTCTGCCCTTACACTATGTCATACAAATATTTTCTTCAGAAAGTTTTAAAGCTTTGCTTGTCACATTCAGTCTCTGTTCTTCCTGGAATGCTCTTTTGTGAGTGGTTTGCAATAGAGGTCAAGTTTGACATTGTTCCCACACGGAAAGCCAATGGTTACAGCACCACAGACCAAATCCTTCACCCACTGCTGTGGACAGCCACCTCCAGCATGTCCATGTGTATCTTCTGGGCCCCTTCTCCCTTCCATTGGTCAATTACTGTTTAAATTCCTACAGCTTGTAAATCACAATATTTGGAACAGTGGTGCCCCCGTACCCTTCAGTAAAATTATCTTAGCTATTTTAGATCCTTTACTTTCACATAAAATTTATAATCAGCTTGTCAAAAATATCTGGTTGTGCTGGAGTCCAGCCTCGGCGGGTCTCAGGGTCCCCGAAGGAGGAACGGCTCGGCGAAGGAGACAGACACCAGATGGGGTGCCGGAGGACAGCCAGGCTCTCGGCCTGACTGACTCCCCGAGAAGAATCAATCTTTATTTTTATAGGGGAGGTTATACAATACTCAAATGGAGCAGATGCACAGTGTGATTATTAAAACAGAAAAGGTTACCATAGAAATAACTTCAAAAAGTACAGGAGGTTTTACAGCTCAATCAAGTTAAACAAAGAAATAACCGGAAAGTATAGGAGGTCCCAAAGACCAACCATGTTAAACAAAGGTTATTTCAACCAAGAGGGTTATCAATCAGCTAGCCAACGAAGCTATTCAGGCACAAACTTTCAGGTGCCAATTAGTAACTAAATGTCTACTAAGGTTCTATAGATTGATCTAAATTAAAAGGGTGCAAGGGGTGATTTAAAAGTCAGCTATTGTTTATTGAGGTTAGATCGTCTAAGCTAGATAAATGGTTTTTTGCCTAGGTCTATTGACTTATACATCTTGGAGGACCATGTTTTGCATTAGTTTCCATGTATTGAGATTATTATATTTAATTAAAACTCCTTTCTTCTTTACCCACCTGGTCCCATCAATAAACATTCCTGTCCAGAGTAGGGGAGAGGTAGTGGCTCTAATAAATCTTGAGCTTTTAAGTGGTGACTCCTTAGGGGACATTCCTAGCAATAGCTTCCTCCAGTGTTCTGGCAGCTGGTCTGCCCATAGTTTAATTTTGTCCTTAACTTTCCAGGTGGGGGAAGTAGGCAGCATTAGGGTTGTCAGGGGCTTCTATTCTGTGGTCAATAAGTCATTTCATGCAGAACCAAAGGCATCGTGCAGATTTTTTGTTATAAAGCACAGGTGTCCAAAATTCCCACCACCTATTGCTAGCAGGGAGGAGATAGACAGGAGATCTGGCCACAGTCACCGCTGCTGTGCAAATGTGTCTCATCCAACCCGACTGTGTCAAGGGTCAGCTGTTGGTAGGCTCCCGACATGGTTGACATTTAGAATACACTGAATCTGTATTACCTGAGGAAACTGACGCCTTGAAGCTCAAGCATTCTTGCCCAATATAATGTACCTCCAAGGGGAAGTTGCCAAACAAATTCACTGATACTTGGGACAGATGGGCTTGTCTTCCAACATGAGAAGGCAGCATCGACCCACCTCACCACCATCCTGGGAGAAATTTTAAAAGCATGAGGATGTAGCCCTGACCCACATGGCTCAGTTGGTTGGGCGTCGTCCTGCAAAGCAAAAGGTCATACCAGTTGTTTTCTGGTCAGGGCAGATGCCTAGGTTGAGGGTTTGGCCCCAGGTCAGGGCACATAAGAAAGAAAACTGATTGATGTTTCTTTCCCTCTCTTTCTCCTTCTGTTCTCCTCTCTCTAAAAATAAATAAATAAAATCTTTAAAAAGAAAAAAAAAAGCACGAGGATGTATCTTGCAGCTGTAGACCCTTACATCCTTGATTCCCAACATCAGGGAACTAATTTGCAGGTCACACCCTTCCAAAATTCATCTGATTAACCACAGTAATAAAATCCAGAGTGCTGCCCTAGAAGGAAGGGTAAAACCCTCAGCCCACTTCCCCAAATGAGATTAACTTGCTTAATTTGGGGGCATAATCACAATAAGTGATTCTGGGTGTGCAATTTCCTTTTTCTGAAGAAATAGAAACAGAGTTTGCTGGCTTCAAGGTCCTGAATTAAATCAGCTGGATCCCGCTGTAAACCCAGGCCTGTTAAGTGCTATAAACCTGGCTTCTTCTATGTGTAAGTTGACACAAATCTGACTGGCCGCCTGTGTAATAGAGAAAATCAATCTATCATGTAACCAGAGTGTTGCCAACTTGGTGCACATATGGAAGCCCTCTTGTCTTTTGCAGGGCCTCAGAGGAAAAGTGTTTCAGTAATTCTTGCTTCTTGTTGCCTGTCTGGAAATTTAGCCAAACTGTAATCTTACCAAACTGCTTGGCCCCTGGATCCCTGAGAAGCTTAAGGGCAAGCAGCACAGGTCCACATGAGTGGGTCTTTTCATATTTGACCAGATTCCCTCCCTCTACCACCAGGGGTCTTCCAGCACCCCATGCCCAGAACCTTTCCTGCCACCACCACCCCAAATTCTAGGATTCTCTCACTTTGCCCTGGTGAGCCCTGCTTCTGGCCTTTGTGAACTATAGAGTGTCCACCTTGACTCAGCTTGCCCAAAGTCCTAGAGAATTCGGCAACAGCAGTACCGGAATTGGCCAGAGCGTGGGAACTCCCTTGCTCCCCGTGCCTCTAGCTCAGATCGCCGGGGCTGTGGCGTGCCTGTCTCAGAGGAGCAGTCCCGACTCTGAGGCTGGAAAAGGCTGCTTGTGTCAGACAAACCTCTCCTTCAGAGGAAAAGCACTTCGAAGCTTCTTTCATTTTAAAAAAGCTGAATGCAATTTTGTCAGAAATAAAAATGTAACTAGCAGGGTTTTTTAGCTTTCTCAAATCTGCCATCATCACATCAGTTTGTATACCAGAGCTGTTTCTGTGCATTTACATACAGACACAAACGATTTTTATGTAAAAGAATCACGATGTATATATTGTTCTACAGCTTAGTTTTCACCGAACAGCATATGTTAGGGTTTGTCTTGTTCGAGGATGTGTGGATGGATCGGCTTACTTTTAACTGCCACATCGTATTCCTTCAGGGCGGCGAGCCCGGATTCCAGTTCCCACTGCCCATTGATGAACGCTCATCTGCTCCCCAAATTCGCTTTATAGGCACAAACACTTTTGTGCCTGCCTCGTTGTGTACGGGTGTGGGGAAGCATATTTTGCTGCATAGAGCTACACATAATGTTGCTCAGGCAAGTACTGGGAAAACATTGATAAATAATCATTTCTATGGATGGAGCAGGAGAGAAAAAAATAACCAAATAAGTGCAACTAATAGAAAACAGTTATAAACCTGATAGATACTAATCCAACAACATTAAAAATAGTTTTATGTCTCTAATATCTTACTTTTTATTATGGTAAAATTGGCACATAAGATTACATATATTTCAGGTGTACAACATTATAATTTGGTATTTGCATACATTACACGGTGTTAACTATTGCAAGTCAGGTTACCATCCATCACCATACTGTTAATCCTCTTTACCCAGTGTGCCCTCCCCCTCCCCCCTTCCCTTCTGGTAACCACCAATCTATTCTCTGCACCTGTGAGTTTGGTTTTGTTGTTGTTCAGTCTTTTTTTTTTTAGATTTCACATATAAGTGAAATCATTAGGTGTTTTTCTTTCTCCATCTGACTAATTTCACTTGGCATAGTGCTGCCAAGGTCCATCCAGGTTATCACAAATGGCAAGATTTTCTTGTTTTCTTAATTTTATTTATTGATTGATATTTTTAGAGAGAAGGGAAGGGAGGGAGAAAGAAAGGGAGATAAACATCAATGTGAGAGTGAAACATTGACCGGTTGTATCTCACACACACCCCAACAGGGGACCGAACCCATACCCCAGGCATGTGCCCTGACCAGATATCAAACTGCCAACCTTTCACGTTATGGGATGATGCTCAACTGAGCCACACCAGTCAGGGCAATTTCCAAGAAAGAAAGGAAAGGGAAGGGAAGGGAAAAGGGAAGGGAAAGGGAAGGGAAAAGGAAAGGAAAGGGAAAAGGAAAGGGAAAGGGAAAGGAAAAGGGAAGGGAAAAGGGAAGGGAAAAGGGAAGGGGAAGGGAAAAGGAAAGGGAAAAGGGAAAGGGAAAGGGGAAGGGAAAAGGGACGGGAAAGGGAAGGGAAAGGGGAAGGGAAAAGGGAAGGGAAAAGGAAAAGGAAAGGGAAAAGGGAAGAGGAAAGAGAAAAGGGAAGGGGAAAGGGAAGGGAAAAGGAAAAGGAAAGGGAAAAGGGAAATGAAAGGAAAAAGGGAAGGGGAAAGGGAAAATGGAAGGGAAAAGGGAAGGGAAGATGAAAGGAAAATGGAAAGAGGAAAGGAAAAAGGAAAGAGGAAAGGAAAAAGGAAAGGAAAAAGGAAAAGGGAAAGGAACAGGGGAAGGAAAAAGGGAAGGGAAAAGGAAAGGGAAGAGGAAAGGCAAAAGGAAAGAGGAAAGGAAAGAGGAAAGGAAAGGGAAAAGGGAAGGGGAAAAGAAAGGGAAAAGGAAAGGGGAGAGGAAAGAGGAAAGGGAAAAGGGAAATGAAAGGAAAAAGGGAAGGGGAAAGGGAAGGGAAGATGAAAGGAAAATGGAAAGAGGAAAGGAAAAAGGAAAGAGGAAAGGAAAAAGGGAAAAGGAAAGGAAAAAAGAAAAGGGAAAGGAAAGGAAAAGGGAAAGGAAAGGGAAAGGAAAAGGGAAAGGGAAAGGAAAAAGGAAAGGAAAGGAAAAGGGAAAGGAAAGGAAAAGGGAAAGGAAAAAGGAAAGGAAAGGAAAAGGGAAATGAAAGGAAAAGGAAAGGAAAGGAAAGGAAAGGAAAGGAAAGGAAAGGAAAGGAAAGGAAAGGAAAGGAAGAAAGCAGCCTTATTGAGATATAACTCACATGTAACACAAAGCTCACCCTGTTAAAGTATGCAGTTGAGTGTTTTTCAGTATATTCATGGAACTGTGTGTCCATCACCACTAATTCTAGAATATTTTATCACCTCAAAAAGAAATCCCAGGTCCCAGTGATAAGCAAACACTCCTCATTCCTTCCTCCTTCAGCCCCTGGCAACTGCTAATCTACTTTCTGTCTCTATGGATTTGCTTATCCTGGACATTTCATATAAATCAATCCATACAATATGTGGTTTGTTGATAATAAACCCCTTTTTAAAACTTTTTATTGAGTTTATTGGGGTGACTGGTTAATAAAATTATATAGGTCTCAGGTTCTACAACACATCATCTCTATATTGTTTCGTGTGTTCACCATGCCAAATCAAGACCCTTTCCATCACCATTTATTCTCTCTGTACCCTCTTCTACCTCGCCACACCCTGCTTTCCCTCTGGGGATCACCATACCACTGGCTGTATTTATGAGGGGTTTTTTTTTTGGTTTGGTTGTTTGTTGTTTTCTTAATCCCATCACCTTTTTCTCCCAACCCTGCAACCCTCCCTCCCCTAAAAATTTCCTTCTTTTTATGAGTAGTATTTCCTTGTATATATGTACCACTTCTTCATCCATCAATCCATCAGTGGACGACTAGATTTTTTCCATATCCTGGCTATTTTAATGCTGCAATAAACACACAGGTACATATATATTTTCATATTAGTGTTTTGGATTTCTTCAGATATAGCAATAGAATGGCTGGGTCATATGGTGGGTCTAGTCTTTTGATTTTTCAGTGAATCTCCACACTCCTTTCTATAGTGCCTGCAACAGTTTACATTCCCACCAACAGTGCACAAAGGTTCCCCTTCCTCCACATTTTCTCCAACACTTGTTATTTATCTTTTTGATAATAGCCATACTAACAGGTGTGAGGCAGTATCTCATTGTGATTTTTTTATTGATTATGATATTACAGTTGTCTCACTTCCCCCCTTCATTCCACTCCACCCTGCACACCCTCTCCCACACCCTTTCTCCCCCTTTAGTTCATGTCCATACGTCAAGTTCTTTAGTGTCTACATTTCCCATACTATTCTTGCCCTCCCTCTATTTTCTACCTACCATTTATGCTACTTATTCTCTGTACCTTTTCCCCCTTTCTCCTCCTCCCACTCCCCTGTGGCTAACCCTCCATGTGATCTCCATTTCTGTGGTTCTGTTCCTGTTCTAGTTGTTTGCTTAGTTCGTTTTTGGTTTTGCTTTAGGTGTGGTTGTTAATAATTGTGTTTGTCATTTTACTGCACATGTTTTTTTATCTTTTTCTTAGATAAGTTCCTTTAACATTTCATATAATAAGGGCTTGGGGATAATGAACTCCTTTAACTTGACCTTATCAGAGAAGCATTTTATCTGCCCTTCCATTCTAAATGAAAGCTTTGATGGATAGAGTAATCTTGGATGTAGAAACTTGCCCTTCAGGAGTTGGAATACTTCTTTCCAGCCCTTCTTTTGGGAAATCAGCTGACAGTCTGATGGGAACTCCTTTGTAGGTTACTGTCTCCTTATCTCTTGCTGCTTCTAGGATTCTCTCCTTATCGTTAATCTTGGCTAAGGTAATTATGAAGTGCCTTGGTGTGTTCCTTCTTGGGTCCAACTTCTTTGGGACTCTCTGAGCTTCCTGGACTTCCTGGAAGTCTATTTCCTTTGCTAGATTGGGGAAGTTCTCCTTTATTATTTACAATAACTTCAATAATTATTGTAGTTATTTACTACAATAACTACAATAACAAATAACTTTTCCACTTGTTGCTCTTCCTCTTCCCCTTCTGGTACCCCTATTAATTCAAATGTTAGAATGTTTAAAGATGTCCTGGAGGTTCCTAAGCCTCTCCTCATTTTTTTTTCTTATTTCCTCATTCTTTTCTGATTGTTTCTTTCTTTCTTCTGGTCCATTCGATTTATTTGAGTCCCAGTTTCCTTCCCATCACTATTGGTTCCCTATGTGTTTTCCTTCATTTCACTTAGCATAGCCTATAGGCTAGCTATCTCTTAGTCACTTAAAAGTATTTGCTCTGGGGCTTTGATCTGTTCTTCCATTTACGCTTTTTTTTTTTTGTCCTGTCGTGCCTGTTACCTATGAGGGGCGGAGCCTTAGGTATTCACCAGGGTGGGTCAGCCCAGTAGCTGGGTTGTGACACCATCTGTGGGGGTGGGGTCCAAGAGGGAACAATGGCGTTTGCTCTGCTCTCTGTTGGATTTCAGTCCCTTCCGCCACTTTCCCCAAGCAAACTGGGCCTTTCTGGTGCTGATTCCCATGTGGGTGGGCTTGTGCACGTTCTAGGACCCTGTGGGTCTCTCCAGCAAACTCTCCTGTGAGGCTAGGAGTCTCTGCCACTGCGTCAACCCCCACAGGTGTTTTCAATCGGTGTTTTGAGGCTTTATCTCCCCAGGCTGGGGCCCTGGGCTGCACGGTCTGTCTCACTCCCCACCTTGGCCTGGTTTGTGAGAGAATATGGGGTTGCTTGATCAGCCAGCTGCCCTACATGCCTCACTGGGTCTGCCTACTGCCACCCTACACCCAGGATCTGTCAGCCTCTGCCTGTGCGCTGGAGTCCGCAAGCCTTTGCTGTGACCCAACTCCGCCCCTCCTACTGATCTAGATGAATGTGTCTAACTCCTTGGTTGTCAGACTTCTGTACAGTTCAATTTTCTGTCAGTTCTGGTTATCTTTTTTATTTCTAAATTTTATTGTCCTTAATTTGGTTGTGCGAGGAGGCACACTGTGTCTACCTATGCCTCCATCTTGGCCAGAAGTTCGTGATCTCATCGTGGTTTTGATTGATGGTTTCCTTCACTGTACAGAAGCTTTTTAATTTGATGTAATTCAATTTGCTTATTTTTTTTTTGCTTTTGTTTCCCTTGCCTTTGTAATCTTACCCCCCCAAAAATTACTAAGACTAATGTCAAGGAGCTTTGTTTTGCCTGTTGGTATTGCCTGTTTTCTTCTAGGAATTTTGCAGTTTCAGGTTTTACATTCAAGTCTTTTATCTATTTTGAGTCTATTTTCGTATAAGGTGTAAGATAGTGATCTAATTTCATTCTTTGGTATGTTGCTGTCCAGTTTTCCCAACACCACTTATTGAAGAGACAGTTTCTCCCCATTGTATATTCTTGGCTTCTTTGTCGTAAATTAATTGTTTATATATATGTGGGTAGTCCTGGGCCCATACCACACTGTTTTGATTGCTATAGGCTTGTAGTATAATTTGAAATAAGGGCACAGGATATCTCCAGATTTGTTCTTCTGTCTTAAGGCCACTATGGCTATTTGGGATCTTTTGTTATTCCTTACAAATTTTAGAATTATCTGTTCTAGTTTTGTAATAAAAATGCCAATGAAATTTTGATAAGAATTGTATTGAGTTTATAGATTGTTTTGGGTAGTATTGAATTTTTGGAAAAGATTAAGTCTTCCAATCCATAAACATGGAACACCCTTCCATTTATCTGTGTTGTCTTCAATTTCTTTCAACAATGTCTTACAGTTTTCCGTGCCAGGTTTTTCTCCTCCTAGATATTTTATTCTTTTTGATGAAATTGTAAATAGAATTGTTGTCTTGCTTTCTCTTTTTCATTGTTTATTATTTATATATAGAAACCATAATTTCTGTATATCAATTTTGTATCTTGCAACTTTACTGAATTCATTTATTAGTTCTAAGTTTTTTTATTGAATCTTTAAGGTTTTCTATATATGGTATGAATCATGCCATCTGCAAATAGCCACAGTGTTACTTCTTCCTTTCCAATTTGGATACCTTCTATTTCTTCTTCTTGCCCAATTTCTGTGGCCAGGACTTCCAATACTATGTTAACTAACAGTGGCAAGAGTGGGCATTCCTGTCTTGATCCTAATCTTAAAGGAAAAGCTTTCAGTTTTTGTAATTGAGTAGGATGTTAGCTGTGGGCTTGTCATTTATGATTTTTATTATGTTGAAATACATTACCTCTATATCCACTTTGTTGAGAGTTTTCATCATAAATAGATTTTGGATCTTGTCAAATGTTTTTCTGCCTCTTCAATAATCACTTTAAGTGTGAATGGTCTAAATATACCAACTAAAAGACAGAAATTGTCAGATTATTTAAAAAAGACCCAATCATATGTTGTTTAGAAGGAATTTATTTTGAATGTAAAGACTCAAATGGGTTATTAAGAGATAAAGAAAGCCATATCATGTTGGCAGTAATCAAAAGCTGGAGCAGTTATATTCGTTTTAGATGGAGAGACCATCAGAACAAGCAAAACTATCAGTACTAAATAGGGGCATTATATAATGTTAAAGGAGCCAATTCTCCAAGAAGAATGAACAATCCTTAACAGAGGATTCTGGTTACATCCTCTTTGGATGCACCTAATAGAGCATCAAAATATGTGAGACAAAACCCAACAGGACTGCAAGGAGAAATAGGCAAATCCTCTACTATAGCTGGATACTTCAACATCTTACTCTAATTGATAGATCCATCAGACAGAAAAATCAGTAGTGCGCTAATTGATCAGAACAGCACCACCACCCAACTTGACTTAATTGACTTTTATAGAACGCTCCACCCAACAGCAGCACACACATTCTTCCCAAGCTCACATGAAATAGTCACCAAAACAGACTACATTCTGGGCCATCACATACACCGTAGCAACTTTAAAAGAACATAAATCACACAAAGTATGTTCTCAGACTACAATAGAATTAAACTAGGAGTCAATAACAGAAAAATATCTGGAAAACCCCCAAATAGTTGGAGATTACAGTAAACAAAATACTTCTAAATAACACATGGGTCAAAAAATAAGTCTCAAGAAAAATGTTTAAATGTTTTAAACTAAAAGAAAATGAAAACACAACTTTCCCAAATGTGTAGGATGCAACAAATGCAGTGTTTAAAGGGAAATTTATGGCATGAGACACATATGTTAAAAAGGAAGGAAGACATAAAATCAATAATCCAAGCTTCCACCTTAGGAAATAAGAGAAAGAAGAGCAACATAAGCCTAAAGCAAGTGAGGGCAGGTGGGGGGGGGGGGGGGGGAGAGAAATAAGAATTAGAAAAAAAATCAATAAAATTGAAAACAGGAAAACAGAGAAAATCAATGAAACTAAAAGCTGGTTCTTAGAAAAATATCAACAAAATTGATAAATTTCTAGCCAGGATAGCTAAGAAAAAAAGAGAAGACCCAAACAACTAATATCAGAAATAAAAGAAGGGTCATTTCCACTGACTGCATGGGCATTAAAAGGAAACTGAGGGAATAGTAGAAATGAATGGGGACACCTGTATGTGACAAGCTGGGCCATTTCTCCTCCTTCTTTGCCCTGAAAAAAGCAGAGACTCCCTGCACGCCAGGCCTTACTCTCTCTTCCTGACACGCCACACTCCCTTTATCTGACAAGAAATTCATGTAATCTCACTGGGCATCACTTTCCCCCCATATTTCAGCCCCATCACCCTAAATTCTCATCCCTCTAAAAGAGTTAAAGAAACCCCTCACCCAAGTTTAAAACCTTTAGGGCCCACAGAACCCCTCCCTGGTTTGTGTGTGCACTGGAAGTTCTGCTCAGGCCCAGGGGCACTGGGGAGAAAGGCAGTGAAGGTGAATTTGAAGTATCTACTTTAATAGTCTAATTTTTTTTCTTTTTCAATAACATGTTTTATGGTAGAATAACATAAATGTAATTCCTAAAATGTAAGAACTGGAAGAGATTAACCTCCTCAAGTTAAAAGTTAGAAAACAGAAACACAAAAGGACAAGAACAGACAATCCACATGTAAAAAAGAAAACTCAGCTGATTATCAGACCTACAGTCAATGTCAAAAGTCAATGTCAATACACATCCAGGAAAATTTTTTAAGTATCTCCGTTTCTTAGCCCTCTCAAAATAACACCATCTTGTTTTCCTTTTGTCCCCACTGCTGACCAGGGCTCAGTGCAGCAAGCCGCTCACGTGGCGGCCCACAGTGCACTGTCACACTCGTCAGGGGCCAGTTTGGCTTTCAAAGCCATTTCCTTCTGAAAACCCCGTCCAACAAAATAATTTAAAATGCATAAAAATATGTATGACCATATGTTTATTTGCTTATCATACTAACAGACATGTGGTTTTCACACTTCATGATATCTCTTTAAAATACAGAAATTAAATGGTCAAAGGACACAAACTTCCAGTTAAAGATGAATGTGAGTTCTGGGAATGTAATGTACAGCATAATTAACAAGACTGCATTGTATGTTTGAAAGTTGCTAAGAGAGATGATCTTAAATATTCCCAAAAATACATTTTTTGTGTATTTTGTGCAGTTACACACAAAAAATGTCACTATGTAAGGTGATGCATATGTTAACCAACCTCACTGGTAAATCATCTTGCAAAATATTTGTATGTATATGAAATCATCATGTACACCTCTTAAATTTGTACAATGTTATATATCAATTATATCTAACTAAAGTTGAAAAAATTAATAAATATGTAAAACACAAACTCTTCAAAATATAAGTGATAGAAATAATAATAAAGAAAATGGTAAATCCACAAACATTCTGAAAACTTACGGTTCTTTCAGAAATTAACAGATCAAGTGAATAAAAATAAAGAACATAGCAAGTATGGAAGTGTGATCTAATATGTAGAATTTTATACTCAGTTATTCATTCAAAACTATGCTGAAAGTTATATACAAAATCAACCATCAACCAAAAGTTCAATACATTCCAAAAAACATCAACACATCTCATATTCTCAGACCATAGGGCAATGTGATTAAAAGCAAATGGGAGAAATCTATCCACTGAAAATTCTGTAACATCCATCCGTGGCTGAACCCGCGGCCTTGACCTTTGTCTTCACAGCAACCTCCGCGTCCTGCGCAGGAGACCAGGGGCCTGACACTCCGCCTGCCCCCAGGACATCCCAAGCATCCGCACGTGGTCCCCTTCCTGCCGATGTTCCCTTCCCCCTTCCCGCCCAGGGGCCCAGGGACCGCCCCCCTTCTCGGGGCTACAGGTCACCGAGCTGATCGAGCGGCAGGATCCCCGCCTCGACTCAGCGGCCTGCAAGGGGGCCAGCAGACGGCGGCCAGGTTGGCCCCGGGCGGGGCTCCAGGTGTCCGGGAAATGGATCTCGAGTCCGGTACCCCCGATCTCCAGTCGGTCCCTTGAGGAAAGGAGAGTTGGGAGAATCCCAGTCTGACCCAAAGAAGGGGAGTTCTAAAACTGAGAACTCCTACCCACCATTAAAGCGTTGGCATTCTAGCTACTTCCACGGACAGTGCCTTGCACAGGTGCCTTAGTCCTAATGGGTAGATACCGAGGGGTTGGGGGAGGTTAGGAGTCCACCGAAATATCCTCCCGCCTGATCCTGGGCCAGAAATTCCATTTTGTAATTAATGTCACTCGATCCCTTTAAAAATGCAAATCCCGCTCTCAATCCCACCCCGTGCCCCCAACGGGAAGCTCCGTCGCCAGAGAAAAGCAGAACTCTACAGGCCCGTAACAGGACAGGCGTCGGGGGTCCGGAGGAGCGCCTGGGCCGGAGCCCCGGCGGGGAGACTGGAGCTAGGTGGGGCGCGCACCGGGCAGTACCGCTGGCCGGGAAGGAACACGCTCACCACCTGTCTCGCTGGCGATCCGGCACTGCCCGAATTCCCGTTCCGTCCTGGCCCCTACCACGCCCAAGCAGAGCAATGTCGCCGCCTGCTGGGCGGACGGTGCTCTCACTTTACTGAGGCTCGCACGCTGGCGGGGAGGGCGTGGTAGGCTGTGTCCATCTCAGCTGCTCCCAGCTGTCAGGGCCTCTTGAGATACTTGTAAAACCTTCTGCCTCCTTGGGCCCCCGTTTTTCTTCCTCCATAAAATAAGTGTGTTTGATCAGAGCTTCTCTGAGTTCACTTCCAAGTCCCGATTCCGGATCCCTCCTTTCTCTTCTCCTCCCAGGAGCCCTCAGGGGTTCTTCCCCTTTCCCCTCAACACAAGGCCCTGACCACCCCACTATGGGACCCCAGTTTCTGCCTCGGTGCTGCACGCTGAGCTCTGTGCCCTCCCTACCAGTGAAGCTGCGTAAGGCCAGGGACTTGACTAGTGCTTTCTGGGGTAAGAGAGGAAATGCGTTGACTGCCAATGATCGGGGCTTGCTATGCACAGAAAAATAACTTCCAGGGAGATATGGTGGGAAGGATCCAGGCTTTGGATAAACCAGGGTGGATATTTTAGACCTCTGCCAAGGCTGGCCCAGAAAATTGTACAGAATGAGCAACTGATCAGGGGAGGGAATACAAGCTCCTTCCACGTGCTGCTGTGAACCGGCCCCCACACTGCACCTGCATTAACCGGCATAATGGATGCTGGTTCCCCAAATACACTAAGCAGCTTCTGGTCATTGCGCCTTTGCAACAATGCCCGACTGCAGCCTGGCTCGCACCACTGATCCACCACGCCTGCTTCTTTGCCTCCTTTAAGACTGAGTTCAGGCACAGCGGCACCTAGTCGCCATGCTCACCCTCCCCCACTACCCCCCTTAGTCGCTGAAGAAGTCATCCTGGGCTGGGCTCCTTTTGTGCGGGTCCTAGCTGTACCCACCACATCCTGGAACCCCTATGTGGGTGGTATCACGTGTTCCCTTGTCTGCCCCCACTGCTGAGGTGTCCTTCCGCACTGGCACCTGCAGAACTGGAATCAGAAGGCCATGAAGTAGGGCACCAACTGCAAACTCCACCAGGCACCCCAGCTCCCTGTAGCTCCTACTTGCTGCACAGCCTCCAGGATAGGGGTGCGGGGGTATGGATGGGGAGACCTTATTTTGTGGTTGTGCCTCTGGACACATGTAGGAACCTTCCAGATGGACAGTGTACCTCAGTGTCTGAGGTATGGAGACAAGTTCATTTCTCTCCTTTGCTAAATGGAATAAGTGAAACTCATCCTGGGAAATTCTCTAATCCCCACCCAAAGAAAGAGAAGGAGGAGGAACTGGAGGGCTAGCTGAGGAGGAAATACTTTGGCTTCTCCATCTTTTTTTCTTTTCTTCCCAAGCTCCTCCTTTTCTGCCTCCTTCTCCAGGGTCACAACTCTCCTCCTTCTCTTCCCAGAGGTGAAAACTCTTGTAAGTGGGTCACTGTGCTACAGAAGGAGCCAGAGCCTTGTCAGCCTCAGGCTCTGGTGGTTAGCTAATGGAAACAATTGCTCTCCCCTCTTGCAATGTTTCCATTGCTGCTCCTCCACCTTCCACAGCTCACCCCACAGGCACGGGGACAGAACTGCTCAGATCCCCTCGGAAAGTTGCACGGGAGGGGGGGGGCAGGGGGGTGCTTCCTCCCTGCCAGGTCACAGTTTATAAAAGATGAGAGTGAAACCCTTATGGTTGAGTGGAGTTACTTTATGGATCCTCAGCCAGCACCCACTACAGAATGAAATATTTTGTGTAAAAGTAAAATTTTCCACTAACTTTTTAAAGTTTCAATTGGGGGTAAACTATTTCAAAACAATCTCTCTCTCTCTCTCTCTCTCTCTCTGTGTCACGCACACACACACACACACGTGCTTACATACTAAGATGAAAGAAATGAGCCTTTTGACAGGTCTATTTTATTTTGCCTCACGATGTTTTTTTCCAGAGTCTTAACTGCAAATACAGCAGGACCCAAGAAGGCTCATGAGCAAAAAGAGCTGAAGGCTCTTTGGTTGTTGAAATTAGTGGTGCACACCAGGAAGACACCACCACCCGATGGCCTGGGCAGGATGTTCCCAAGCTCTTGTTTTCCTGAGATCGCAACAGGCACACACGAAAGCGTATGAATATTGTTTCTAAAGGTTTCGTAGTGTTAGTCTTCCCTTCTGTTTTCTTGAAAGCTTGCAGACCCAGTGGCCAGGAGGTGTGGGACAGACCTAGCCTTACTCTTGCATAGGCTGTGGCTTTTCTGGAGACTTCCAAGCATCAGGACAGGGAATTAGAGTGGGTGTGCACAGGGAAAAGCATTGTTTAGCTAGCCCACTGGGGAAGAGCTTTCTGAAACTGGGGTAATTCTTTATAAAAATGTGAACAATGAATTTATTTTTTAAATAATAAATTTTTTTTTAAAACGGGAAACAATTTACATGTATATATTAATAGATCTTACAGTGAGTGAAGTAACTGTGTTTCTCTTTTTTCTTCTTTTGGTTTGTTTTTTGTTTGTTTGTTTGTTTGTTTTTCTGGTAGACTTGAGATGGTATTCTATTCTAGTCAAATATAAAGTTTTGTAGTGGGACCAGAAATCACTTATCCGATCCTCCCAACCTTCACCCCACCTCGACCTGACTCTGCTGGGTTCAAAGTTCCAGTCAGGCTTTGTCAGGCCACCTGGTGTCTTTCCTGCAAAAGGCAAGATGTGCAGCCATGAGCTGAAGGGTGAGCCTACAGACCCCAGCCCAGGGAGCAGACAGGTCCAGCAACCAGGGATCTAAGCTAACCACAAAGTTTTTCACACTGGGCTGTGAAGGTAGGAGGAGTAGGTAGGTAGCTTCTTCCCTCCTGAAGGGGGAAGGGGGCAGATTCTCACTCTCTGTTAACCTGCAGTCCAGGGGATACAGGCTCCGAGGCTCTGGAGCCCTGGAGCTCCGAAGCCCTGCCCTGGGGTTTCCCAGGAGCCCTGGTCCCAGGTAAATGTGAATGGAGACAGGTGTGAGGGCCTGTCCTCAACCTTGATGCTCCCCAGCCCCCGCTCCACACACCCAGCCTCAGGCTGTGCTACCTAAGAGTCTTTCCCTGGCCCCACACACAGCTGCTCAGTGGTCCTTGAATTGGAGGACAATCAGGTGGCACTTGCTAATGTGAGACAAAATGTCTTATTTGGCTGTACCTGCTTATGGTTTAGCTTTGTATTTTAAGAAAAGGAAACAAACTTGAAAATGACTTGTCATCATAGAAATAAAACAAAAAATAGTTATTGCCAGGTGAGAAAAAAAGAGAAATTAATGGTGCACAATTATTGGAAAGAAATCAGGTTCTCTAAGCACCAATAAAATTTGTCTTTTAAGTGATGTGAGCTCTGGAAAGCAGAGACAGCGTGGTGTGTGGAAGTTACATTGTTGCGGCCCAGCACAGCAGTGGGCACAGAATGCAAACAGGCACTTCCTCGGGAGAAGCAGGCTGGGTGGCCAGCCTGTGGCAAGATGCTCACTCTCAACCTCAATTAGGGAGATACAAGTTTAAACAACAATGAGATACCAACTCACACCTATCAGAGTGGCAGAGTGGCAGAAAAGACTGACAAAACCAAAAGTTATAAACCATATGGGAAGTGAAAACTCAGTAGCTACAGGGGGTTTTTTTGTTGTTGTTGTTTTGGTTTTTTCATCACCTGGTTTTATTAACTAGCCAAAGGCCACCTAGGAGAAAGAGTTAGTCTCATTCCTTTAAGTTTAGTTTTTAAGGCATGGTTACCATAACCTGGCTGAGTAGCCGCTATGCACACTAACATATTTCTCCCTGTAGGATTCTGTTTTAAAGGCTACCAAAGTATAACATAACCAGAGTCTATGATTCCACGTAGATTTCTACATCAGAAAATGTTTTATCTTTCCAACTCACTTTAACATCACTATCAATACACAAGTGGTAAACGCAAGTAGTTTTGCAAAAAGTTTCCCTGTAAAATCCAAATAACCAATCTCTAGTTTGGGTCTGCTTATGTGAAATGTTACCATTTGGGGAAGCTGGGGGAAAAGCGTACAAAGGTGTCCTGTATTATTTTTCCAGTTTACTCTGAGACTATAATTATTTCAAAATAATTAAAACAAAAAGGTTACTCATGAAAATGGGAGTATAAACATTGCAGCTCAAAATATAAAAAAAAAAAAATCCGAATAGGTTTTGGAGAGCTTGGGAGTCGCCTGACAGACATGATGCCTCAGTCAGGAGGACCCAGAGGTGCAATGAAAAGAAGCCTTATGTATGCATAATGCCTCTCACTAATTCTGACAGCGATAAACATCAGATGAATTGTCGCTTCTGCTCTCCCCAATTCCCAGACCAAGAATGCTCTGAATTAGCTTCAGCTACCAAGGAACAATGTGAGAGGGAGAAAGGCCCCCTAATTTTGTGAAAACCCAGGGAGAACATTCTGCATATAATTTCAGTCTGTCTGAATCTGAGGCTCAATCACACCAAATGCACAGTCCCGGGCAAACAGTCTGCCGAGTGTGCCAGGGCTCGGAGCTGGGTGGGGTCCCAGGGCTCACTGGCTTTCATCTCCCGCCCTGCGCGCCAGCAAATCGTCCTGGCTCAGGACCAGCTAGTCCTTCTCTTTCTGCAAGACCTGCCCCTCTCCCACGTAGCGCCTGGTCCACCTGATGGTCTGCGAGCACGACGGACTGATATTGCTCACGGAAGAGACGCTCACCCTCCTCCGAGTGCGGCTGATGGGGCCGGACGCGCAAACGCATGGGCAGGAGGAGGAACTTGTCCTCCTTGATGTCCCAGAGTCGCATCTGAGCCCCCAGCACCCACCAGCAGACCCACGAAGCTCATGTCCAGGATGTGGTCCTAGAACTCCGCCCCAACGGGGCTGCAGGTAGGCGCAGCGAGCCTGGTCGAGGTTGGCCTGAGCGCTGTACACCAGCGAGCAGACGCCCAGGTTCTCGTGCTAGGCGCCCGCGTCTCCGCAGCCAGAGCATCTGCTACGCGTACGCTTCGCGGTCGCTTTTTCTCGTAGCGAGTACCTGCAGCAGGAGTGTCCCTGAAGCATCGCAGCGAGCAGCGTCTCCTTCCAGGCCACGGTGCCGGCAACCTCAAGTACACCAGGGCTGGCCAGCGTGGGGCGGGGTAGCCGCCGCCCTAGCCCCGGAGCAGCAGCAGCAGCAGCAGCGGCGGCGGCGCGTCCCTGGGCGCCCAACCTCACCCACAAGCCTGGCTTCTTGGCTGCCGGCTGCCGACCAAAGTCAGTAGCTACAGGTTTGAAGAGAACCGTGGTCGAGTCAGTCATTGCTCTCTAAGTCAACTTGCTTCTAAGTCATTCCTGGTCATTCTAGGGTGGTGACCTCCTTCAGGTCACCACCCTAGAGAAAATCTTGTACATGGACTCTAGGGAATATGTATAAGGCTATTCTCTGTAGCATCTGTTTATCGCAACAAAAGCAGCCTAAAGGTCCACCAACAGAGGAATGTGTAAATAAGCAGTGGCAGCTGTGATTCATTCTTACTGTTCTTGCATTGTGCATCCTCCAATATATGGAAGACTATGTACTCCTACATTCACTAAAAAAAATTTTATTGTGGTAAAATGCGTGTAACATACTAACCATCTGAACCATTTTCAAGTGTACAGTTCAGTTGTAATAAGGATAGCTACATTACCGTGCAATCCATCTCCAGGACTCTTACCTTGCCAAACTGAAAGCCTATGCCCATTACGCACTAACTCCCCACTCCCCTAACCCCTGGCCTTGGCAGCCACCAGTCTATTTTCTGTCTCTATGATTTTGGCTACTCTGTGTAGCTCATGCGGGTAGAATCACATACTGTTTGTCTGTGACTGGCTTATTTCACCTAGCATAAGGTCCTCACGGTTCATCCACATTGTAGTATATGTCAAAATTGGCTTCCTTTTTATTTTATTTTTCATTTGCAAAAAAATGTGTGTACAATTCTATAGTACATCATTTGTATATTGTATTGTGTGTTCACCACCCCAAGTCAGGTCTCCTTCCATCACCATTTATCGCCCCTTCACCCTCCTCTACCTCCCCCAACACCCTTCCTTTTTAAGGCTGCAAAATATTTTATTGTACGGATGTAATGCATTTTGATTATTCACTCATTCGTCCACCACTGGGGATGGGGGTAGCTCACACCTTAGCTGTTGTGAATAAAGCTACTACCCACTGGGTGTGCTCCTTCACTCAGTTTTAACTTGACATCATTCTTCATAGAGATTGCTTTAAAGCATATAATTCCCAATGTGTTGTAAATGTTGATATTTTAAAATAAAGCTTTTACATCACTCTTTTAATTGTTTCTAATAGACTATAAATAAATGTCAATTTTATTTCAACTATCACCCATTTTAAAAATATAAGAAAAAGTTCTTCCTTAACTTTTAGAAGTTTTTTTTATTATTCTTTTTCTCCTTGAACTTACGATTCCATACACTTGAAGATTTTAAATTGATCATTCTTCTCTACCAAAAATGCATATAAGTTGACATTTTAATTTCCTGTAACCATAATTTCTAAGTATTAAAAAATTATTCAGATTACACCATCATTACAACTATTAGTAGTGCACAATTGTTCAAAAATAACATAAAGAAGTTATAAATCTCAAAAATTAATTATTAAACAAAAAGTAGCCTTTGGCAATATTGCACTATAGTCAAGCAAGGCGTTACCATCAGGGGAAGCTGGGTGGGTGAAGGGAATTCAGGATCTCTTTGTACTATTCTTATAACTGCAATGTCAAGCTACAGTTATTTCAAAATAAGAAATTTAATTTAAAAAGTAACTGAGCCTCTAGCCGGTGTCGCTCAGGTGATTGGAGTGTCATCCTGTAACGGAGAGTTTGAGGGTTCCATTCCGGTGAGGGCGCACACCTAGGCTTCTGGTTCAATCTCCAGTCCAGGCGCGTACTATTCCCGTCCTGGTGGGTTCCAGAGGCAACCAGTCACTCCTCACTCACACTGGCATTTCCCTCCCTTCTTCTCTCCCTTCCTCTCTCTCCCTGTAAAACAAAAGCAATAAAAAAATGTCTTCCAGTGACAATTATATATATATATATATGAACTTTGAGGAGAAATTCAGTTCTCAAAGTGCTGGATAGGTCTGGGCCAGGGTGAGTGGCAGAGGGATGGAGACCACTGTGGGTTGTGAGGCCACCTCTGGAGAAATTCAGTCAAGATTGGTAGATCACAGACCAGCTATGGAAAGTGAAACCCATTATTTTGTGAAAGAATCTAAAGAAAACTATGGCCTTGGAGAAGTGTGAGCTCTTGAAAATTTGAAGGGTATAATCAATGAAACAAATGAACACATTTTTCCCTAAGGTAGAGGAACAATGCAAGACAACTTACACCGAGTTCTCCAGAGACTGCAAGCAGCTACTGACTCGGGCTGCAGACTCTAATAGAGAAAGCAGGAGTAAAACAAGATTCATAATGACCATTTAATAGTAGGTGAACACCAGCATACATACAATGCAGTGTGAAGATTTCATGAAAAACAACATGACAAACAGGCTGAAGTGGGCGAAGAGCACAGAAAAGCTATGGAGAGGCTTAAAGAACAGTATACTGAAATGGAGAAGGACCTAGAAAAATTTTCGCCCTTTTAAGAGCTTGAACCACAACAATGACAAACTAATGAGAAACCATTGACATCCCCGGGAAAACTATTCCCACCAAACCATTTAGCCTCTGCTTCAAGCTTAGCAATATATGCATGGCACTCATATCAGAAACAAAGAATTCTACTGAAGTTTTAGTTAAATATTTGGTGGAAGAAAAGTGCTACATCTTTCCAGTTTCAAGTGTATTTATATGTGATTATTTGAATGGGGAGGAGTAGGAGGGAAAATGGGATATTTATTCTTTGTTAATCAGAATTGGTCTTTTTACTGATTATCAGAGAACTGTAAAGACTTCTTAGAGAGAAAAATAGTTAAGTTAATTCTTACAGAGGGTTAAAATTAGTTTATTGTTGTGGTTTAGACTGCAGATATAATAGTATTAGCCTCCTCGGCTACTGGAGCGATGTGTAAAGTGTTATTCCATGAGTCCTGCAGACACAAACAGCTGTCCTGGGAACAGGCCACATTTAAGAGCGTGAGCGGACTGCAGTCTCTGCTGCGGCGAGGGCAGTCTCACTGGCCCGCGAACGGCCCGTTGGGAAGGGCACAGACTGCGCAGGGCAGCACGATGCCACGTGTTTCCTTGATGACAAGACACGCTTGTTAAGTTTGTGGCCTTCAGCACTTAATATTTTCAGCTATTAAGTATGCTCAGATGGAAAGGCTTACCAAAAATATAGCTGACTTTCAGCCTGTCCAAGAACCATAGTATTTACCTCATTTTTGTGCCTGCTTTGCAGTGTGTGAGCCTTGTATAATAAGACAAATAATGCCTATACATGTTTCAACTGTTTGAAGTGTCATCAGCAAAATCTGCCAAGAAGTCCCTCTGGAACCAAATAAAGATCCTGGCTCAGACTAGACCAGGAGCATTTGCCCACATGGCAAATGACCCATGTTAAATGTTAATCGCTTTTAGTGTTTAATGTCTGTTCTCATAAGAAGGTGTATTATGATGAAACAGATACTGATTCTGTCATCACTGTGATCTTCAAAAATCTGCATTTAACAGTCTAATTAGGGAACTAAATTGATTGTTTATTTGCCATAAACAAAGCAAAACTAAATGCAACCATTTCAAGAGATTTATGCCAAATGAATTTGAGGTATGGATATATCTTTCAAATATTTTTTATTTTTCTTCAGGAAAGAAAGGCACAAGAAAGAAAATACCCAACTCTTGAGTGATCTCAGTGTTGCCGGCGGAGAAAGATGACAATGCTTGCTTGTGTGAATTACAGCTCACTGTCAAAGCTTCATTCTTGGCTGCATGTTGAAGATGTGAGTAAAGTTCATAAAAGAGATGAAAAACAGTTGGCTAGGTCCAATCAGTTAGTGAATCCATAGGGTAACATTACTTGTTGCTAGAATGAGAAAGGTTCTCTACCCCAGCCAAGCTGTGACTATGGATCCCTAAAACATGATTCAAACACTGTCTCAGCGTCCTCTAGCATTCTGGGATGCCTTCCTCTCATTGCTTTTGATGCCTTATGGTTCTCTTTGCTATGTTCAGAAAGGGATATACAGTATTTTCACTTGTTCTATTTGGCACTTTAAGCCAAAGGGGGGTTGGATTGAGGGTGGGAGGTGGGGGTGGGTGGAGCTGGGGAAAGTGGTGGCAGAAAAATGGAGACAACTGTACTTGAACAATAATTTAAAAATAAATAAGTACGCCCTGGCTGGCATAGCTCAGTGGATTGGGCGCAGGCTGCGAGCCAAAGTGGTCCAGGTTCGATTCCCAGTCGGGGTACATGCCTGGGTTGCGGGCCATGACCCCCAGCAACCGCACATTGATGTTTTTCTCTCTCTGTCTCTGTCTCCCTCCCTTCCCTCTCTAAAAATAAATAAATAAAATCTTTAAAAAAATAAATAAGTAATAAAAGATACAAAATAAATTAAAAACATAAGAACATGTGTCATTAATTGTGGAAAATCTTCAGCCATGATCCCTTCCAATATTCCTTCTCTATATTCCCTTTAACCTCCTTTTTCTGAAATCCTAGCAAACAATTCCCAGCGCTGACCCACACCGCCACAGCTTTTCACACTGCTTCTGTCTTCACCGCTTCAGTGTTTATCTGCCTGCTTTACCTTCGCTGTGAGTTCCTCACTGCTAGCTTCTAGTGTACTCACTTTCCTTTCATCTATATCCAGCGTGGAGTGTGTTCTAGTTTATATCTACAGTTTTCCTTTCTAGTATGCTCACTATTTATTGTTGTTCAGTTGTTCGTGTTTAATTTCCGCATTTTCTACATGTCCTTATTCTCTTTCTTTTAAACTCTGTCCAGGCTGCTACATGTACTGTGCATCTCTTTGGGAGTGACTTCACATCCAAACTGAGTTTGTGATCCTTACGTGCACTACTAACACATCTACCTTCTCCCCGCCTCCTTCTTTTCCTTTCGGCCACACCACAACTACGTGCTAAAGCATCATGTCAGCACCATCTTGACTAAGTCCAATGCCTTGTTCTAAACAACTTCTCTCCCAGTTCTAACTTGTCTCCAGACCAGCCACTTTGTAAAGCCTTTCCTGACCACACTCACCTGATATTGACTACCTCTGTCTCTTCTGGTTTGCTGCACCCTGCTTTTGCTTTCATTTAGCATTTACCAAACAAGGGTTTCTTGAAGACCAAGAGTGTGTCGTACCCTCTGTCAGGCACCACAGTATAAACATGAGCAAAACAAGGTCTCTTCCTCAAGGAGTCAAGGGTCGGTCATCAAGCCAGATGAATAAACAAACTACTGCTCTGCAAAGTAAGTGGTGCAGTCCACGAATGTCCAAGGTCCAGGTGGAGGGGGCATGGAGCTGAGCCCCACAGAGGGGAGATGCTTGAGCTGGGCCTTGAGGAACAGGAGTTTACTAAACAGAGCTGAGGACATTCCTGGCTGAGGGAATACCATGCTCAATGGCACTGAGGTGGAAAAAGAAAAGGACACTTTCAAAAATATCAAGACACCAAGCCTAGTACATGCGAGGGAGGTGAGCAGGAAAGGGTGGAGATGGGGCTGCAGAGCTGAGTGTGCAGGGCCTCAGGCAACATTCAGGACTACTGATGTGTCCCTAGGCACCATGCAAAGACCTTGAATGTTAAAGCAGGAGCTTGGCAGGACAAGGTTTTCACTGGAAGGAACCGGAAGCAATGGAAGGGACCAGAGTCAAAGTGGGATGACCAAGTAGGAGACTAAAGATGACAGCAGCCTAGATGACCTTGAAGGTCCCAGGATGGAGGAAAGTGGGAGTAGCAAAAGTGAGGTAGAGTTGACAGTTACATATCTGTGACTGAGATAAAGTAAGGCCTGACAACTCTAAAGCTGAAGGCCTTCCTCCACCAAACAAGCTAACCCCTTGGCAAGGGGAGCCAGCAGGCCACTCCCATAGCCATTATTCAGCATCTCAGGAGCTGTGGCACCGGGCCTTGAGTCATTCCCTACCATGGCCCTGCCCAGTTACACATTGTTGGATAGGTCTTTAATTTGTGTAAATTAAAGTTATTTTATTTCCATGTTTTAAGGACAAACGCCTTGGGATAAAAAACAGACCCATTTAAATTCAGCATAGAAACTGCTGACTGTCTTACCCTGTGTCTCTCTCTGGATATTTTTTTAAAAGTAAGGGGCTCACTTGGCAGAGTGCAGTTGTTCTCATTTCTTCACGCCATCCTGTGTGGGGGCAGCAGTGTGGGGGATGGGAGCTTACCTGGAGGTGAGAGGCAAGCCATATCCAGCTCTGAACACCTGGCCCTAGAGTGAGCAGGCATCTCCAGAACTTTTGTAATTGCATCTGCTCTTCTGCTTGATACAGAGCGGATGTCGTTGTGGTTACATTGAGAATCCACCACATTCTGTGAAAAATATCATTGGGGTCACAAGCCTCCTTGGTGGGTTTGACATGTCGCCATAGCATCCCCCCACCCTTCGCCATGCTCTGTATAAAAGGGCTGCCTCCAAGCCAGCTGCAGCTCCCTTCTAGGAGACTGAAATGGAACTACTCTATTTTCACACATTGCACCCCAAAATCTGACCATCAACATACTCACGGGCAGAGTTTCCAATATCCAAATATCTGTAGGTTGAGTCTAGCCCAACTCCATGCTTCCTCCACTGGGCAAGGTACACTTTCCCAGCTGTGTACTCTCATACCACCCTCTGAGTGCATCCTTTAGCTCACAGGGCCATCTGACACTCCTCCTTGCAATGGGAACAGAAATGAAGCAAAATGGGAAGCTGCTGTCTAAAATGAAGATTGCCATGTTGGAGACCTGTTTGGACTTAACTGTTACCTTCACTTATATGTCTACACAACCAGACACACACACACACACACCCCAACATGCCAGGAGATCCATTCCTATGTACCCCATTCATAACCATCATTACAAAAGGTTTCCTTCCCCAACCACCCTCATCTTTAGTTTAAAAATGTTACATGTATTGGTGCAAGTCCTCAATGATACAGATACATTATATCTACTACAGCCTTACTAGCAATGACAAAAATTGAAAAACTGCTTAAATGAAAATGCCCCCATTTAGAAGAATGGGGTGGCTCTACAAGAACTGACATGAAAAGCTTTCCATCTACTGTTAGATAAGAAAGATAAGTTGCAAATATATATGTGTGTGTGTATATATATATATATATATACACACACACATACATAGCACAGCTACACCTTCTAAAACAGTGTATAAACATCTGTTGATGAATGGGTAATATCTGAGGAACACACTCTAATGTAACAGTGATTTTCTTTGGAGAATGGACAACTACGAGGAGAGCTGAGCCGGAGGACTTCCCCTGTACTCTTTTTTGTGTCATCTGAAGTTTTTCAAGAACATGTAATTCTTGTAAGGTAAAAAACACTTTAAAAACATTTTAAATATAAAATGTTAAATTTTCCATGTTTTAGTAAACAACTGACTGCTTCAGGAAGGAGTACACAGCATTGAAATCAAGGTAATTCTTTTGAAAAGTCCATTTCACACTAAGTTCAGATTCCACAAAGGGAGTACAGTTCATAAACACAGCTCGGCCTAAGCTGAGGCGTGTCTGAAACAGGGTCCCCACAGGACAGAACTCGCAGGTGGGGCAGACACATGGAAGAGATAATTGAGCCAGGTGGCTTGGTTCTAGAATCAAGCAACAGGATGAAGTGCAGCTACCATAAAACTCAAAGTGAGAAGACCTGGAAACCCTGAAGAAATGGGAGGAGGGCACCCACTGGGTCTGGAAATGTTTCAGAACAGCAACAGACCAAAAGGAAGGGGACACATGTGTGCCAGGGCCAGACAGGGAAGACTGCCTTCACCCAGGCTACACCCATACCCCTGCTCAGCACCCAGAGCAGGGGAAACAGAAACGAGATCGGAGTCCCACAGCACCAGAGTGGGCCTCAGGGCTTAAGCAAGAAGTCTGACAAGGGAAAGGAACAGCAAAGGCAAGAGCAGCCCCGAGTGTGTAGACGAGCTCAAGCCGGTGCGAGTGCAGCGGTGGGGACCTGAGCAGAGGCTGGAACAAACCCGCACTCACACAAGGGCTCTGAGCCAGGCCAGGGGGAAGCTCTCATCCAGTCCTGCAGGTCATGGGAGATGGCAGGAATGATTCCATCACATCCCTGTATGAGATTAATGTTCACAGCAGATGGCTGGAGGACTGGCCAGGAGAGAGAGGGAGTATGGAGGCTGTGGCAATGGCCCTAAGAAAGGGTTATTAGCTGTGTGGCAAAGGTTTAGCCGCTGGGAGAAGGACCCAACCGGTGTGGTCCGCAGAGCACCGCCAGCCCCAGCCAGCCCCACAAGCCTGGGGTCGCGGATGCACCGCAGTCCCTCCTGGGTGAACCCCAGACTCTGGCCGAGTTCTTGAGAAGTGGGCAAGTCATTAGCGCCTCTTCCTTCTCGGCCCGCAGTACCCATTTTGCAAAGCCTCGTGGTAACAGTGCCAGAGACACTGCGAGTGAGCGCAAAGGAAGTGGACACTCCTCTCTGCCTTCCTGCTCACTCTTGCCCTCATTTCTCGAGGTGTCTAATCTCTCATTATCTTCTGGCACTCCCACAAGAATGCCGCGTCGAACTTCTCAACTGCCCCGGACACCCGCAGGGGGTGAGCCTAGACGGCTCCCACCTGCGGGCCCAGCCCCCTCGCTGGGCTGGAAGGTGACAACCGCGAAAGGAGGGCGAGTAGCTCCTCGGCGGAGCTTCGGGTGACATCACATCCTCCCAACGGGAAATCAGGCTCGCGGCCGTCCGAAGGACTCAACTTCCCCGCTCGGCGTCGCGCCGCCTCCTGCGCGCCTCCAGCGGGCGTCTGAGCGGGCGCCGAGCCGCGCTGCGGGAGCGCGCCATGACCTCGCGGGCGACACGGGTGGCCCTGCCGCTGGCCCTGATGCTCCGTGAGTTAGCGGCCCTCGGGGGTCGCGGGGCGAGGACGGGGTGGAGAGGCTGGTGGGGGCGCGGGGCTCGGGCTCAGCCTCCCCGCCTGCATGCCCGCAGACGCCGCAGCGGTGCTGGTCCTCGGGGGGAACGAGTTCCGGCTGACGCCGCGCCAGGTGACCGCGACCGTGGGCAAGCAGGTGGACCTGCGCTGCGAGGTGATGGTGAGCAAGTCGTCGGGCTGCACGTGGCTCTACCAGCGGCGGGAAGCTGCCGCCAGCCCTGTCTTCCTAATGTACTTGTCCAGTACCCGGAGCAAGATAGCCGACGGGCTGGACTCCAGGCGCATCTCGGGCCAAAGGGTCCAGAGCGACATCTACACCCTCACGCTGCACAGCTTCAGAGAAGAGGAGGAAGGCTACTACTTCTGCTCGGTCGTGGCCAACTCGATCGTGTACTTCAGCCCCTTCGTGCCCGTCTTCCTGCCAGGTCCGGGAGCCGAGGGCGTGGCACCTCTCGGTGTGAGGGTTGGGGCTCTCCTCTGAACCCGCTTTCACGTGGACGCCCCGCTTTCGAGCCTCTTAGTGCCCCTGGGAGCTACTTAGATACTGTCCTCATTTCACAGACGTGGAAACTGAGGCGAAGGCGTGGCAGGGTAGAGGCTAAAGATGTCTTTTTTAAGTCCAGCCGATCTGGACTCGAGTTCAGGTGCTGGTGAGGTCCAGGGCACCGCACTTAAATTCTCTGAGCCTCCGTTTGCTCGTCAATAAAATGCGGACATCAACCCAAGCCCTCAAGGGAGCGTGCCAACTGGGGCTGAGCCCTGGAGGGAGGCTGCTGGTGGGGAGCGGGCTGCTGCGTTCCAGTTGCAGGCCCCGAGGTGCCCTTCACGGAGCCTGAAAAGAGGGGCTGCCGCGCCTGCCGTGAAAGGGTCAGCGAAGAGCCAGGAGGTTCCCACCCCATCTCCCTCGCCTTGAGAGCGGAGTGACGCGCGGCAACTGTCCGTTCTTCCTCCGGTGGAAACCGGGAGGAGACGTCTCCTAGGGCAGAAGCGCGCGCGGAGCTGTGGGGAGGGTTTGCGTCGGGATCTCTAGCCCGACCCCTAACCACGCTCCATTGCTCCCGCAGCGAAGCCCACGACGCCGGTACCACGGCCACCCACGCCAACGCCCCCCAAAGTGTCGCAGCCGGTGTCCCGGCGCCCAGAGACTTGCCGGCCACCGGCCAGCAGCACAGGTGAGGCTCGCTCGGGGTCCCGAGGTGGGGGGTGGGGTGAGGGGGACCGGCCAAGGGCAGTGCAGACCGCTCGGACAGCCCTACTAGGGTCAGCCCTGATCCGAGAGGTAGAGCCGAGGGCGGTGCAAGTAGTGGGAAAACCGAGACCCGGAGCTGGGAGACGTGCTGGGGCTTCGGCAAGGGGTGGAGGATCGGATCCTAAATGTCTGTGTCTTCGGTGTCGTCAGTGGAAACGAAAGGGAAACACTTCGCCTGTGTTATCTACATATGGGCTCCACTGGCTGGCCTCTGCGCGGTCCTTCTTCTGTCCCTGGTCATCACCGCCACCTGCAGCTACAGTAAGTCCCAGGGAACCCAGGGGCAGGGCGCTCCGCTCCGCAACCGCGCATTCTGCTGCTTGATCCAGGCAGCTCTTTTGGGGAGATGGGGTTGAGATTTCTGGGACTCCAAGCTGCATCGCAGGACCAGAAACAACTGGTTTCCTCCTGGAGATGGGACGCGGGAAAGCCCTTTCCCACTCCTCTTCCACTCTGCTGGAAGTTTTTTAAATGAAGGACAGATCCCTACCGAACCCCCAGCGGCGGCAGCACTTGTGTTCCTTCTGCGCCGCGGGGAGTGCGTGCACAGGTTCGGGCTTACCACGGACTCCGCCGGGGAGGTCGCCTCTGGGGCCCGGGGCCCAGTGCCCACGGAGGCTGGGCCAGCTGCACCACGGGGTGATGTTTGTCCCTGGCCCCTCCCCATGAGCCCCCTACCCGACTTTGGTTCCCACGCAAGTGAACCACAGGTGTATTTGCAATGTGTTTAGTATGTTTGTTTTCAGTCTTTTTTTTTTTTTTTTTTTTTATGAGAAGAGGGATGGAAAAGAAACCCTGACCTGGACTCTCAAGAGTTATAAACCTAAAGAAACAGGAGCAGGGAAGGAGAAACCATATTTGGGGACTATTGGGAGAGGCAGTCACTTTACCCCTTCTTTTTTCTTTATCCAGGAAACCGAAGACGCGTTTGCAAATGTCCCAGGTGAGTCTCTCATAACTGGTGGGCCTGCTAACCCACTGAGCAGCCCTGGGCTCGGATCCCAGCTTCCCAAGCAGCAGACGTGGGAACCTTTCCCAGAGAGGCTGTGGCAGTGGAATCCTGGGAACAGGGAATCAGCACAGTGCTGGAGCGGCAACTGGAGAAAGTGGAGACCCAGGCTGGGCTGATGGGGGAGCAATGTGACTTCAGTAAATCTGCATCTGATTTGGCCTAGCACCTGAAAACCCATCTGAAGGATTCCCCCAGTTTACACAAGCTCTTCAAAAGACCTGAGGTCTCTTTACCTGGATGATCTCAGCTGGGTTTTGTTTTGTTTTTCTTAAGAAAGCTTTTTTCTCCCTACTTGCTTGATGTAGTTTTTTTTTAGAGTCAATCTTTTATCATCTGAACCAAATAAATAATGGCCTTGGTTCCTAATTTCCCTGTGTCAGCGGCAGGGCCTTGATTTGCTGCCAAGAACTGGAGTGAAAGAAAGAGGGGACCAGAGGCAGCTCTCTGGCCACTCAAATGGCTGCCCCACCCATTTTCAGGAGAGGATCATTCTGAAATGGCCATGAAAAAAAACAAGGCCTTGTCTCCTTTCTCTCTCTGGCTGAGGCCAAGGCAGCTCTGCGCTAATATCTAACAAGCAGCCCCCCTGGCCCTGCCCTGTGATACAGGTCCAACTCAGGATCTCCCTTCTCCTCACAGCAGCCCCGTGTGGTGGACACCAGGGTCCCGGCTCACAGATCTCCCACTCAGAGATCAGAAAACCTACCCAAGTGGGCAGAGACATGAGTACACTCAGATTATCAACAGTAGTAGCCACCATTGGATGAAATCCAGTTACCTGCCATAGAAATATACATGGATATTTATTTTCAATTTCAAGTTTCGTAACTTTTAAAGCAATTCCTATGACCGCTATTTTATGGATGAGAAAGCTGAGGCTTAGCACATGTAGTAACTGGTTTGAGGCCATTATGCCAGCAAGTAACAGAGCTGCAACTTCTGTCCAAAGCTCAGGCTCCTGCCTGTAGTTGGGTACTAAGAGAGGAGGGAGTTAAAGATAATCAATTATATTCACCAGTTCTTTTCAGTAGATGAAAACACTTCAGATTTTATACCTGGGGTTTGCATGTTTCTCTGCAGGGATCCAAGTTCAACATCTTACACATCATTATTTTTAACAATGCAGATGAATTTTCATTCATATATTATAATGCATATATTATAGGTGATAAATCATAATGAATTTTCAGTGCATATATTATAGGTGATAAACCAAGGGGATAAAGGCATTAAAAACAGAGAAGGATTTTTAGCAATTTCAATATTTGCAGTGCAGTGGGGAGCTTTTGGAAGACAATCATCCCTTATCTCTACCTTTTCTGAAAATTCTCATTTTGAAATGAATAACTGAGAATAAAACTCTGCCCTGAAATACAAAGCTGTGCAGATTAAGCATGTCTGAGGAGTCCATGTAGCTGAGCTAACACACCCAGGGATAGTGGAGGGCAGCTCAGCTCCCACAGAGAGGGTTTGGGGCGCGGTGTGTATAGACCTGACAGTAATAACTATCAGCCCATTTAGGAGGTGCTAGCCCCATACTGAATTAGCACACATTTCTAGTGTGGTTATCAAGGGGACTTTTAAATAAAGAGCTCTATTTGGCTGATGGTGGTGGCTTGCTCATATCTTCCCCTATCCCTATGAACCCTCCTAGGAGCTGAGAATCGAGCTTTTGTTATCAGCCTCTTTCTCTCACCTCTAATGGGGACCTTGATAAAGACCCTGGGTTCAGATCCTGGCTTCACCACCTCCTAGTTATGTGACCTTGGGCACGTTCTCTGACCTCTCATGGCCAGCACATACCCCTCAGGTTGCTGTGAGGACTGAACCAGATGGCACAAGTAAGGCACTTGGCAGGTTGCTGAGGTCATTCAGCCAGTCTGGGGCTGGTATCCCAGGGAGAGTGGGTGGACATGGGTGGATGCAGCACTGCATTGCAGGGGCTCTTGCTACAGTGATGGTCGCCTCTCTTCTAGGCCCCTGGTCAGACCAACAGGCAAGCCCAGCCCTTCAGAGAGATACGTCTAATATGGCGACGGGCCCTGCACAACAGCCACTACAAGACTTCAAACTGAGAACTCTCCTCACAAGGAGGGCAACAGTCCTTCCCTTCTGGTTTTTTTCAGCCTTCCTTCTTTATGTATTCATTTTCATTATTATTACTTTTTGTTGGGTGGGGGGTGGAGGGGTTACTCTTTCTTTGTCTTTAATTGACACAGAACAAAACCATATGTCTACAGTACACCATCGGGCACATGTATCAGGGGAAGGGACAGGCTGTGTTCTCAGAGCTAGGCCGTTAGAGCTGGTGGGGGCCTCACAACCACCTGGTCCACACCTCGTCCCTGGCCATCTCACAGAGGAGGAGGCTGAAGTCCAGGGGAGCTCGATCAGAGTCACAGCAGGGCTGGGGGGGCCCCTCCTCCACACCACTCAGATCTCTCTTCTGGAGGCGTCTGTCCCCGCGTGGGGTTCTGTGCCTCAAACCACAAAGGAACCAGTCATTTCTTGAGCGCCTGCGATGGACCCATTACTGCACCCAGAACCGTGAGAAGGTAATGAAATAAAAGAACCTCTGCCTTTCACAGAGTTCCGTAATGTAGTCGAACAGTAGCAGAATTTTTTATAAGAAAGCCTGAAATTGTATAGACAGACAGTAGGAATTCCTCAAATTAAAGTGAACTGAAGTCTGGAAAATGAATACCTCAATCTTTAAAGAAAACCTCTCTGACATCCCTAAGTGGAGGTGAAATTGTTCTCCCAGTCCTTCATTGCAGAGGGACCCACGAAAGAGGAGAGACCATCCTTTTACAAATATGATTGGAGCGTTGATAAAGTTGAATGGAGATCTTTTTGGATCTCAAAACTTCAGATGCCATATTTGAACATGCTCCTGGGACCACTGATGACTTTTTAGTTTGTAAAGGCAGAATTGTCAGAGAGCTGCCAGCACCGCTCTGGCCTCCTCTCAGTCAGGTGGGGATGTGGCAGATCAGACTCTGCCCTGGTGAGGAGGGGCGGAGTCTGTTTGCCTGAAGGGTTGCTCCCCACACGCACCCCCTCCCCTATGGTGGTGTACTAGAAATGTGTTCTCACTGGAAGAAAAACATTTAACTAGATAAGGAAATAAGAATCATCTGTAATTCTTTGCCCCCAGTATAACCCACTGTTAATATTATGGTATACATCTTCAGATTATTTTCTATGCATATATGTAAAATATATTCTTTGTTTTTTCAATGGAATTGCATTATGCTTTTTATAAGTGGCTTTAATAAACAAACATTTGCAGCATACTTTTTTAAAGTATATTTTATTGATTATGTTATTACAGTTGTCCCAGTTTTCCCCCTTTGCACTCCCCCTCTCCACCTAGTACTCCACTTCCCTCCAGCAATCTCCCCCTTAGTTCATGTCCATGGGTCATGCATATAACTTCTTTGGCTTCTCCATTTCCTATACTATTCTTATCCTCCTGTCTACTTTGCACCTACCAATTATGCTTCTTAATCCCTGTACCTTTTCTCCCATCTTCCCCCTTCCCCCTTGCTGCTAACCCTTCAAATAATCTCCATATCTATGTTTCTAATATAATTCTTGTTCTAATTGTTTGCTTCATTTGTTTTTGTTTTTTAGATTTAGTTGTTGATAGTTGTGAGTTTGTTGTCACTTTAATGCTCATAGTTTTGATCTTCTTTTCCTTCTTTTTTTTTAGAGAGGGGAAGGGAGGGAGAAGGAGAGAGGGAGACAAACATTGATGTGTGAGAGATGCATCGATCAGTTACCTCTTGCACGCCCCCAACTGGAGACCAGGCCTGCAACCCAGGCTTGTGCCCTAACTGGGAACCAGCAACCTTTCAGTTTGCAGGTCAGCACTCAGTCCACTGAGCCACACCAGCCAGGGCTTCTTTTTCTTAAGTAAGTCCCTTTAACATTTCATATAATAAGGGCTTGGTGATGAGGAACTCCTTTAGCTTTTTGCCTTGTCTGGGAAGCACTTTATCTGATTCCATTCTAAATGATAGCTTTGCTGGATAGAATAATCTTGGTTGTAGGTCCTTGCTTTTCATCACTTTGAATACTTCTTGCCAGTCCCTTCTTCCCTGAAAAGTTTCTTTTGAGAAATTAGCTGACAATCTTATGGATACGCCTGTGTAGGTAACTCTCTGCTTTCCTCTTGCTGCTTTTAAGATTCTCTCTTTAACCTTTGGCATTTTAATTATGATGTGTTTTGGTGTGGTCCTCTTTGGGTCCAACATGTTTGGGACTCTCTGAGCTTCCTGGACTTGTATGTCTATTTCCTTTGCCAGATTAGGGAAGTTTTCTTTCGTCATTTTTTCATATGAGTTTTCAGTTTCTTGCTTTTCCTCTTCTCATTCCAGTATCCCTATGATTCACATGTTGGCATTTGTGGAGATGTCCGTGAGACTTCTTATTCTCTCCTCATTTTTTCGAATTCTTGTTTCTTCATTCTGTTCTGGTTGTTTCTTCCTTATGTTCCAAATCATTGATTTGAACCCTGGCTTCCTTCCCTTCACTGTTGGTTTCCTATGGTTTGTCTTTATTTCCCCCAGTGTAGCCTTCATTTCTTCCCTTATGCTTTTGCTATACCCAGTGAGTTCTCTGAGCATCCTGATCACCAGTGTTTTGAACTCTGCATCTGATAAGCTGGCTATCTCTGTTTCACTTAGTTCTTTTTCATGGGTTTTGTTCTGTTCTTTCATTTGGGACATATTTCTTTGTCTCCTTGATTTGGCAGCTTCCTTGTGTCTGTTTCTGTGTATTAGGTAGAGCTTCTTTTACTCCCTGCCTTAGTGTACCTGTTAAGTTGTATGGGGCAGAGCCTTGGGTATTCACCAGGATGGTGCAACCCCCTTCACCATTTTGTGGCTGTGTATGTGGAGGAGAGGTTAGAGAAGGAGCAATGCCGCTGGCTGGCTACTGGAGGCTTGCTGAGGATTTGTGCCATTTCCAGTCACTTCTCCCTTTTCCTGTATGTGACTGGTGTCCCTCTAGCTGCTGCCCCGGAGGTGGTTCCCAGAGTGGGTGAGTTTGAACACATTCTAGGACTATGCAGGTCCTTTAAATGGACTCTCCTGTGAGATTGGCAGTTTCTTCTGTTGCCCCAACCTCCACTGGTTTTCACAGACAGAAGTTATAAGGCCTTATTTTTCCAGTGCTGGAAACCTGGCCTGTGTGGTCTGGCCTGGACCTGGGATCACTTGCTCTGTGGTGGAGTCCAGGTAGCAGAGTCTGCCTACTGTGGCTGAAAGAGAAAATAAATGCACAGGTGACAGCAGTCCTATGGAGAAAAAGGGAACTACACAGCTACTCTCTCAAGGGGAGAGAGAGCCTATGAGTGCCTCAGCCACACTCTCAAAAAGAGAGGACCCCGACCCTTGCCTAGACAGGCTTTTATTGTTTTTCTCAGGTCTTACATCAGAGAAAGATTTATTATCTATTATATAGAATATTGTCTACATTTTAGGTACAATCAAGGAAATGAAAATAACATGCAGAGGGGAATGGCAGCGAGCTGATTAGCTCTGTCCTTGGGAGAATTCACACAGGCTTTGGGAGTTACCTTGAAGATAGACAATACACATTTGTTGTTTTAGACCAGGGTGATAGAGTTTTTAGCAAAAGCAAGCCATAACAATCAGTATGCATTTTCTAGGCCTGATTCCCACGGGAAAACTCAGTTTGAAGGTCTGGCTCCTGCCCACCACTTAGCTTCTGTAGGTTTTCCATACAGAGCTGAGTCACATTTGCCAGACTGAAACAAACCGGTCCCCTACATTGCTCCCAAGGAATTCCTCTCAATTTTTATCCACCGGCACGTGAACGTGGAACTGCCCATTCAGCCAGCTGCCTCGCTGCCCCCACACCACGTGCTCTCCACCCCAGCTCCCCGCCTCCACCCCTCCTACCTGTCTGGGTGAATGTGGCTTCTTCAAATCCTTGTTTGTCAGACTTCCATACAGTTCAATTTTCTGGCAGTTCTGGGTGTTTTTGTTTTGAGGTTAGTTGTGGTCCTTTTTATGGCTGTGCAAGGAGGTGAGGCATGTCTAGCTACACCTCCACCTTGACTGGAAGCACAGCATACTTTCTAGTGGCAAAATAACATTCCAATTTTTGGTTGTGCCATCATTTATTAAACTCTTATTGACCACTTAATTGTTTCCAATTTTCCACTTCTATGGCACTACTAAAACTTTGTACACATCTTTGTTTCTTTAAGATAAATACCCAGAAGTAATTGCTGAGTCAATCCACCTTGGACTCCCCATTTTCACATAAATTAAAACAAATTAGCCTCTTCTTCCATCACCTTCTTTTCTTCTTTTTTAAAAAGATTTTATTTATTTATTCTTAGATGGGGAAGGAGGGAGGAAGAGAAGGAGAGAAACTTTGCTGTGTGAGAGAAATATCTATCGGTTGCCTCTCACATGCCCCCAAACAGGGGCCTGACCCACAGCCCAGGCATGTCCTGACCAGAATTGAACCAGCAAACTTCCAGTTTGTAAGACGACACTCAACACTGAGCCACACCAGTCAGGGTGTCCATCACCGTCTTTCCCTTTGTTATTTCTTTGTAACATGAGCTGACACTCCTCTGGCAATACATCGCAAAATCTCCACTCTTTTTGTTGGTGTAAAATATGTGTAGAGAAAACCACACACATCAGAAGTATAAGCTCCAAGACACCATTAAGTGAACACATACAGCTAGCACCATATCAAAAATAGAACTTCTCCTACCTTCCACATACTTACTGCCTTCTGCAACCTTAACTGGTAAAACCCAAATGCTTTTACAGAACAGAAAGCAAGAAGAAAAGGTACCCCAAGTGTCAGAGAGCAGAAGTGAAAGCTGAAAAACTTCCAATAAGAGAAAGAGTCTAATATGTCCTAAATTAAATCATAGCAGGCCAGAGACTGGTAGAGACAAGAGTAATTCCCAGTTAATAGCTGTGGGCCAACTAAGAAAGGACTGCTCGTGTTCCTGACTGTACGTTGGAGCTTTGAATCAATGGAGGGTGGCTGTCTAAAAAGTAGCAGCAGACCGTGAGATGCCAGCACCTCCTGTTTATGAGTGAACTTTTCGGACGGCTGCCCACAGCAATGGATAGTAAACATTTCTTCCTTATGTGCACCTATCCTAGAACTGACCCCACTTCACCTTTTCCCTTATCTATAGCCAATGTCAATTCTTTCAAAAGAACTTCCACCTTTTCCCCAAAAACCATAATGTGTTAAAAAGTCATCAGCCCCAAGGCAGTGGACGGTCTCCTGCATCCAGCCCCACTGCCGGCGGTTCAGGCTGCACGTCCCAGGACCAGTCCCTTGCCCTGCCAGCATGTAGCTCAATAAACACTTTCTTTCAGAAAAGCTTTTGGCTGGGAACGTTTTTAGCATTTCCTGTGAGACAAAGTCTTGCTTTTGCCCCCTCCTCCCTGAGTCTTGCTTTTGCCCCCTCCTCCCTGAGTCTATCCAGCTGACCAGAACCAGGGGCCACTACACCCCAGGGATAGAGGCTCAGCTCCAAGCGGGTTCTGAGGCCTCATGGGGAAGTAGGGCCTGGACTCTGGGCTGTTCTCTGGGCTGTTCTCTGGGCTCCCTAGAAAGAGTGAGGAGGAACATCCTGCACAGGCACTGGCCTGTTCGTGGAGGAAACCTGTGAAGATGGCCGTGGAGATGAGTGTGGGCGAGGGTGAAGACAGGAAAAGGGAACTTCCGCCATGTGCAGCACGTTGCTCGTCCACACGCAGCTCAGGCACCGAGCAGCTGGGGAGCCATGCTGGGGAGGCTACAAAGAGAGTTAAGTACTTACTGACTCTTTTTTCATACTCCCTAAAGAAGGGTTTCACTTACTACCGTCAGTAAAATAGTAAACAATAACTTGGAGATTAAAAGTATCAACAAAGGAAAAAGTATTCATTAGACCAGCCTTCAGAACCGGGTAGAAACTAGAAAACACATCCACAGGCCACTCGGCCTAAAGCATGCTGACACAGGCTGTGCACTTAGGAGGGGGCTCCCGGTGACCACTAACATGCAACCCACTTGCTGTACATGTGCAGAAGGAGCACCCACAGTTCAAAGCCAGAAGCCTCAGGTCCAAGAGTAATATGTCACTTGCCTGTTTCTAGCCTCAAGCATTGTTTCTATAAATATTTCTATGTGGAAAATGCCCACAATGCATTTTTTTGGACCCTGAAAAACAGGAAGTAGAGAAATGACTTCTCTATTATGCTATAAAGTTAGTATCAGACATCTGAAATCAAGTCTCAGTGTGGTTCATTTAACAAACCTTCCCTCATTTAACAAAAACATCCTATTTGTGGAAGAAATAAAGCAGATAAATTTGTCATTTTTTTCCCCCCAGCTGCTACACAGCTCTTAAGAGAGCCCACCCGACACTGGGAAATCCCCTGCAGCTCTTCAACCGGTGGGTCAGAGATAGGTCTCCCTGCCCTCCAGCAGGAAGCTGCCCCCTCCCTGCCCCGCCACCCCCGTGTGCAAGTCCTTCCCTGCCCATGATTTCACAACCACCTGGCAGAGGTGCCACTAAAGCTGCCCCTAAAAGCAGTGTTTCTCCACCAAAGGGAACCAAAGGAGGCCCTTATTGTCCTAAGTTACATGTAGAGACTCTGAGAGCAGCACCCAGGCTCCATTTAGTAACTGTGCTCTCTGGCAAGTGACCTAATGTCTTGATACCTCAGTGTCTCCACTTGTAAAATGGGGATAACAATAGTCCCAACCTCTATGGGTTGGTGGGAAGAATATATGAGCTTTATGTTTTTTTCTTTATCTTCACCTGAGATCATGCTTACTGGTTTTAGAGGGGATGGGAGGGAGAGAGAAGGGGAGAGAAACATCCATGTGGGAGAGAAACATCGACCCATTGCATCTCACACTGGGGACTGAACCTGCAGCCTAGGTACGTGCCCTGACTGGGAATCAAACCGTGACTTTTGTGGTTTACAAGACTACTCTCTAACCAACTGAGCCACACTGGCAGGCTTATATGTATTTTATTAAAGTGCTTAGAACAGATCCTAAAACATAGTAACAAATAATGCTGAATAAATTAATTTGTACTGAATTTTTCAAAACGCATGTCATACCAGTTAAACTAAATACAGCCACCTGTGTCTGATACTTCCCTTTTTTCTGAAAAAGCGTACCTGGTAACTGGTCTCAGTGGATACACGTTACTGTGTATACCCAGTGACCTCAGTGTCCCAGTGCATGGGAGGACAACCCTTCCCGTGTCTCACAAGAGCTCAGTCCCAGAGAGGCACAACCTCTGCACCATGTCATTTGAAGTTCCCCTCAGCCTTGCCTCCTGACCACCACCACCCACTGTGCTGTTGCAGGACGTACCCGTGTGAGGGCTCTGCCGTGTGTGAGCAGCTGGAGAAGGCTGGCAGAGCAGGAAAACCATGTGTTCCACTGTTCTGCCATCTCAGGCCCCATCCCTTCAGGAATACCTTACCTTTGCATAACAGTTACATTCCTGTTTTCTGCTCTCCCTTAGCTAGTTGTAACCTTCAGATGAGATGTCTTATGTTTTAATGACTTAATAATAGCTACCAGCTACTTAGCATTCACCACAGGCCAGGTATCTCATTTAGGCCTTGTTAGAATTATGAGGTAGGGCCCTGGCTGGTGTGGTTCACTGGATTGAGTGTAGGCCTCTGAACCAAAGGGTGGCTGGTTCAATTCCCAGTCAGGGCACATGTCTGGGTCCCCCAGGCCAGGTCCCCAGTTGGGGGCACATGAGTGGCAACCACACATTGATGTTTCTCTCCTTCTCTTTCTACTTCCCTTCCCCTCTCTCTAAAAAATAAGTACAATTTATCATAATCTTAGAAAAAAATTATGAGGTAGGAATTATTACCCTACTTCACAGATGAGGAAACTAAGGCATAAAAAGTTTTTATCACTTACCCAAGATGACACTAGAATCTGGTGACATCAGGATTTGAACTCAGGTCTAACCCTATCTTTTACACTTAAAAAATTATTTATTTATTTATTTTAGACAGAGGGAGAAGGAAAGAGAAAGAGGGGGAGAGAAACATTAATTAATTGGTGGCTTCTCACACCCCCCCAAATGGGGATCTGGCCGAAAACCAGGCACGTGCCCTGACTGGGAATCAAAACAGTGACCCTTCGGTTGGTGGCTGGTGCTCCATGCACTACTGAGCCACACCAGCCAGGGCTCAGGTCTAATCCTGTTGATGAAAGAACTTCCAGACTAAGAAGTCTTAGAAGAAGGAAAACAATTGCTAGAGAGCAAAATCTCACTGAATTGAGAAAATGCTCCAAAACATGGCAGTTATGCAGCTTACTTTATACATTAAAACCAAAGCAGGAAACATAAGGGAGGTTACATTAAATTCATTGGAGAGCAGGAGAAAGCAAAGCAGGGAAATGCTCTAGGATTGGATAAAAAGCCAAACAGAGAGACACATACTTCTTTTACATTGGCGGGACCGAGACAGTGAATAATTACCACTCACAGCACATAGAGATGGTATGTGGACAAGATAACAATGTGGTCCCACACTATGGTGCTGGTGGTTGTGACTTCAAGGCTTCCAGAAAATATTACTCTGATATCTCCAAGGTATGTTATCTTAGATGCACAGAGACAATAGACAACTTCAAAAGTAAAGGTTGACCTTTGTCAATAAAGCAACAGGCCTAGCATGCAACTTCCCATCATGATCCGTTTTTAGTTAAGAATTTTATTTTCAGACCACCTGTGTGGTTTCTTTCAGTCTCTAGGTTTGTAAGGCCCGCCATGTGAGCCTCCCCTGAGTTGTCAGGGTTAGTATCTGGCCCACTGGTCCAATTCTGTATTATTATCAAGACAGCTCTGCTATATTGAGCTTTTTATAGCCTGTTTTTAATTTTTAAATTAGGTGAATAAAACATTTTAAAATTCTCTAATAACCTATAAGCACCTTGAAACCAAAGAAACTTTTCCCCTGTGCAACCCAGATAGAAAACAAAGGTCACCACCTGCTGTGAGATCGCATCAAACGGGAAGGCATCCTTGCAGAGCGAGAGTAGAGCAGCGCCCCTGTCTGAGGTCAGGCCAACGCTTCTCCTTCTAACATGAAACCACTAGAGTCTAAGAAATGCGGCTGGAAATATGTCAGTGAGCTAACATACTTGAACATCTCAGGGCAGGTGAAAAGCTGCATTGATTACTGGTGCTGATGGCTTAGTTCCATTATGTGAATGAAATTTCATTGTTTCCTGGCTGAGATGCACAGTTAAGTGCGGCAAAGAGTGCAAGTTGCTTTGCTAACTTCATTCTCCCCTTCTTCCTTACAGAACACTCATTTTATTACAGGCAGCAATGTGCCCTGCTAAAAGACCATATTTCCCAGACTTCCTTGCAACCAAGTGTGGCTTTAAATTGCTGGGCAGTGCTTCCTGGAAAGACTCTTAAAGGGGCTAACTCAGCTAGGTTATTCTTACCCCACCCCCTTCTCCTTCATTCCTGGAACACAGTTATGATTAGACAGAGGTGAAACTGAGGCTACATGTTAAGGCCATGAAGCAGAAGGTTGGGAACGTGGTCTCCTGATGGCATGAAATCACCATACGGATCCTAGACTGCCTTCTCCACACACACCGCTACCTGGTACACACTAATAGAGGCAAAGGCCCTCAGCCCAACTTTACTGAACTACCTCTCAAAACTTTCACAATTTAGTAATTTCCCATGAAATTCCTCCGTAGGGCTGACTAGCTTACTTATGTAAAATAACTGAAAACAACCAGGTCTTGTGCTTAAGAATGAAAGGAAACCTAAAATGCATTTCTAATCTGTTCAGAAGGGGAAAGCTCTAGAAATGATTAGTCTAGATTATTGACAAATGTTTCCTTTTAAGGCACATTTTTGCTTTAGAGGGAAAATGACACCAAAGTCCTTCATTTGAATGGCAGCACTTGCATGGTGGCTGAATGTCATCTTCCAAAGGAGTAAAAACTCCAACCCCAATTGGAAACTGGCAAGCCACACAAGCCACACAGTGCAGGAGACCAATATTTGTAAGAAGAGTATGCTGAAGCTAGAAATACACCATCCTAGGAAATGTAGACGATAGAAAGAGGAAAATATTTGAGAAGACTAGAGCAAGAAAGCCCATCACTTGAGAGACGAGAACATCCTGATGCTCCTCCAAATTGCAAAAGGGTTCAGAGCACGAACTTGCTGTATTTTCATTACATTTCTCACTCTGGGATTATCTTGATCTCCACTGCATAGAAGCCAAGTCTGTGTTGTTCCCCACTCTACCCCCAGGACCTACAGTGCTCAACAAATACTAACAACTCATCTTACCTGCCTACTGTACTGGCCTACCTGGCTCTAACCTTGTCTCCTCTCCAACTACCTTTCACCCCCCTGTAGCCACAGTGGGCCTTAAAAATACACAACTTACTGCACCTCTTCCTTCTCTTCTCTTCTCTCCCATTATATCCCACTAGTTAAGTCGCTGATGGAGTTACCTCACTACGGGGTCTTGGTCCTCTACTCTTCTGTATCTATCAGTAGTTCATAAGATCCAGGAGGCCAAGGACCCTCTTTCCTCAATGCATGGAACTTAAAAAATCCCATCACATCACTGAGGTGCCATACCACATGGTAAATACTTTCTGCACTTGACATACACACACCTGTTTAAATGATAAAACTAATGGATTCTATTGAACAAGCGAATATTTAGCATGAAGCATTTTTCACTTTCTCAAGCTGGGAGGAGACATAGCTAAAACTGAAGAATCCTTGATACACAGGAACTCTTGCATAGGCAAGAATATTTCTAGTGTTTGGATATATTCACTAACATAGAAAAAACTCAGTAAGAAACATCCCATTGCAAGAAAAGCTTTTTTGGAAACATCTTGCTCTTGCTGCATGCTGGTGTTTGACGATGCTCCCTGCTTCAGATTTACCAACAGCATGAATCAAGAAAAAATAGCCAAACTTCAGGCTCAGGTCCAGATAGGGGGCAAGGGTACAGCTCACAGAAAGAAGGTGGTGCATAGAACAGATACAGCTTATGATAAAAAAACTTCAGAGTTCTCTAAAAAACTGGCTGTGAATAATATAGCTGGTATCAAAGAGGTAGACATGATTAAAGATGATGGAATAGTTATTTATTTCAACAATCCCAAAGTCCAAACTTCCCTTTCTGCCAAAAACTTTGCAATTACCAGTCATGTAGAAGTCAAACCAATCACAGAAATGCTTCCTGGAATATTAAGTCAGTTTGGTGCTGACAGCTTAACAAGTCTTTCCTAAGAAAGCCAGCTTGTTAGCTGTCCAGCTTGTTAGCTGAACAGTTCCCTCGGCAAGTGTTCAATAGCAAAGCACCAAAACCGGAAGACATTGATGAAGAGGATGATGATATTCCAGATCTCATAGAAAATTTTGATGAGGTATCAAAGTATGAAGCTAAATACAATTTTCCTGGTTTTTGGAAGGTGGCATGGACTAGATTTAACATCAGCTATGTGGTCCCAAAGTTTTACAGACAGAGAATATCCACTGGTACTAGTTCAATAATATAAATATCTTGTATATTAACAATGCTCTTTGTTCAGCATTTTTTGGTCATTTGGTTTTGCATTTTGCACTTCCTCTCAGGACCTACTCTTTTGGTCAAAATAAGAAGTATTGGTGAAGCTTAAGGGTGTTTTGATTTTTGATTCTTGGTTTGTTTGGGATATTGTTGGTGTGTGTATGTTTGTGTGTGCGTGTGGGTATGTGTATATACAGTGGAGAACAGATTGGAAAACAGTTCTATTTATCCTCCTCCTTCCCCCAGTAGAAATAAAACAAATCTTTATATTTACTTTTTTTTCTAATGCATAAAATTAATGAAAAGTGAATTAATTTTGGATTTCAAACCTGGAGAGATTTTATCCTTGAAGGTTTGGTTTTCATTCGCTTGGTTAACACATTTTTCATACATTTCTCTGGGTTTAAAATGTCTTGAGACATTTTCACCAGCTTTCTGCTGGTTTAATAGGTAGCATATCTTTGGTGCAGTTGCCTTAGATTCATTTACCTAGTCAGACCCAGAAGAAATTTCTGAATGCCTTTTTTCCTCTCCTTTGACCTCCATGTGACCTGGCCCATCTTTGGTAATGCTCTTCCTCATCTTATACCTAGCCTCAGAAGAATGTTCTCCATAGAGAGTTAAGAGAGTGCCTAATCCCTTTTTTTGGGGACTTTGTTCCCTTAAGAAATAATGCTTCATCTTCAACTATTTCCCCCTTGATTTTACAGTTTGTTAGATTTCAAACTGGAATAGCTAGCATATGCTTGCTAAGTAATTTTATGCCAGCCTTATCCTGTATACTAGCTGCTCTTAATAGCAGGTGCAAAAATGCTTTTTTTTAAGGAAGGTTGGAACTGGGAATGTCTTTTTGAATCAGAAAAAAAAAAAAGCCATATACTCATCCCCCAGCACCAAAGGTCATTCTGGGAAGAGTTATTGGCCCGAGGAGGATTTCTTCAACCACTCTCCTACTCTGGCCTTGAACCTACCTCTAGATTGGATCTTATTGCTGCTTGCAGCATCCTCCTGCATGCTTACTAGAGTAATGCTTTGGGGAGAACACTGGTAAAACATGGTATTTAATTTTCATCTCCTTTCAGAGGACTTGGAGGTAGGTTGTGTTCATTCAAGTTTCCCTCTCGATGTCTAATGATAAAAGCCTGCATTTTGCTACATCAGCATTTGTTTTAGCCAATATTTAAGAATAAGATTTAGAAAATCTATCATTTCCTGGCCCAACATCACAGAATATCAGCTTTGTTTCAAGCTTGATCTTTATTTGACATCTGAAGGGCAAAACCAACAACGTATCAAGCAATCTGTAAACACAAAGGCAAAGCTCTTGTGTTTTGTCGTCCAGACACCTTATTTTATAAATGTGTTCATTTTCCTGCTATGTTTTATATAATATATGGGCTTAAATACAAAATAAAATAACAAGAGGATAAAAAAACTTTTTTGGAAAAAGGAAAAAAAATGTTTTCTATCATACATGTATTGACAGAGATTTCAAAGCAGCTTTGTGAATGGATCATTTCATCATTGTCCCCTAATGCTAGGTTTTTTAAACTGTGGATCTTTACCCATTAGTGAGTCATGAAATCCATTCAGTTTTGATGAACATTAAATAGGAGAGGCTGAACATATCAGAGTGTATCACACATTATAAGGATTACTGATGCAGACACCGGCCAGCAGTGTTTGCGCCGTCATGGGTGAGACATGAGATACATTCACAGGGACTACCGAGTCCTGTGGAAGAAAAGGGGCGGCACAGCTACCCTCTCAAGGGGAAGGCATCTTGGAGCAGCCTGGCCACTCTCTCAAAGGAGAGCACGCGGATCCTTCCTTTCACAGGGCTTGTATTAGCTTTTAAATTGCACAGAATACAGGTAAAGCTCATTAATCACTATCAGACAGTAAGGATCAAACAATAGATAACATACAAAGAACTCTGAGGGCCTATTCTGAGTCAGGGTCTGTTAGCGAAAAGGCCACAAAACTTTAGGAACTTCATTTCCTGCTCGGACCCTTATCATTTAATTGAGAGCATTCTTAGCAAAGTAGGCTTCACAGGAGTTTATGAATTCTTTAGCAGGCCTGATCACCCTGGGGAACCCACCCTTTCCAGCACAGGGCTGCACCCTCCTCTGTCATTGTTTCAGGCTTAAGTCAGGCAGGGGAAGTAAGGCAGCCAAGAAATTAGAAGACTTCTCACAGACAGAATGAGGACTCAGGCTTTTTTAAAGCTGAGGGCAAGGGTCCATTACCCCCTTTTGCTGTAGCCCCCCAAGTCCATCCCTGGGGCCTCCCTGTGATCGTACCTGTCTTAGGTCATCCCTCCCTTGAGGAATGTTACCCGTTATTGGCTAACCGATCAAGCATTGGGGCCCAGTTATGGAAAAAAGAGCAGAAGCAGCACTCCTGCCAGGGAGATAAGCTTTGTCTCCTTAGTGGCTTCTGGTCCAAAGGTCGCTCACTCAGCCTTAGCCATGCGGGGGTTACAGCTCCTGAAACCAGGCAGGGTGGTTCACAACAGATTACATAGTTTTGTACAACTTGTTTTAGAAACATAACTTTAACTTCATACAGGGTTATGATAGTGAAATTATTTCTGAAAGGGTGCTGGAAAAAAAAGTTAGGAAAGGATGTCATCTGGGAAGTGATATTTCTGTTTGCTTGGTATATTCACATCAAGCTTCTCCACTGGGAGTGAGGCGCTTACAGGTTGTATTATCTTAGGTGTGTTTCCAGTCTTTGCCATTACAACATCCCACAGCTTCACACCTCTGGTGCTTCATCCTTCCCCACTTCGGTGGGGAGGAGGTAGAAAATATATTTTGCCTTGCGGCAAATATAACTCCCTCAATACCTAGATGCTCAAAGAAATACAGTCAAACCACAGTTCTCAAACGTCCCCCATCTCAAACAATTTGGTTCTTAACCAAGTTGCTCACAGAAATGTCTCAGTTGCCAACTTTGGTTCTCGACTCAACCCTTTTGTGCTGATAACTGTGTGAGCAGTCGCACACCTCTCAGGTGACAAAGGAGATTCAGTTTTTTAACAAATCACTTTTCAAACAGCCTTCCAGAACAAACTAAGTTCAACAACCCAGGTTCCACTGTATACTGATTTTTAAAGTAACTGTGCACTAAGTTTTCTCAAAACACACTAAATTTAACTCAGTCAAGAAATGGTAAAACTTGTACTCATGTTCAGTACATGTGATCCTTACCTGACACATTTAAAAGGGATGACACTTCATCCAGGAGGCTCTTTAAGGAATGCCAGTCTGCTCACAAACGTGCAGATTCTGACTCAGCAGGTCTGAGTCAGAGGCTCAGCATTCAACCTGTCTGACAACACTGCTAGGACCACATTCAGGGGCCCAGAGAGCCCCAAATGCTGCAGAAGTAAGTGGTGAGATCTTTGGCCCATCCTGCCAGACCTCATCTAGACTACCTGAGCCGCTAGCTCTAAATGCGGTTGGGTGGGACCCACAATGGTTTAGGTTTTATCTAAAATCTGATAAGAATGTATCTTCCCTAGAAAAATATACAAAAGGTGCACCAATAGATTGTTTCTATTACTTTAGCTTGTCATTGAGTAGGAGAGACAACTCAGCCTCAGTGCCTCCCTGACAATGCCGAGTGTCAGCCACGCTCCAACAGCCTGGGTAGAGCTTGTCACACTGGTCAGAGCAGGGCAGAGTCCTGGCTGTCCACTGGGTGGACATCAGAGGACACGCTAAGGTAACCCTTTTTTTTTTATTGAAGGGGTAAAGTTTTACTCATTCTCCAAGTGAGAAGAGGGGCATGGTGTGAAGAAACATGTCAGCATTGAGGGGTGGGGCTTTGAGCTTTTATTGGATTATAATTGGATTAAAAAGCTGGAGGGTTTGCTGTTGCGTGGCCCCTGTGGGCTGCAGGAGGTTCCAGTTTGTCCCAATGTTATCTTCTGCTTGTAGCTGTAGGGAGCAGTGGGTTAAGTCTCCTATTCTTGCTTTCCAGTAATTTCCAGTCCTGAGGAAGAGCTTCTACCCCAGCACTGACAAAACGTACCCTGATGGATTTATACCACAGCTGACATGTAGGTTTCCCCACTCGGTCACTGGCTATGACAGTGAGGGAGGAGGAGGATCAGAATCCTCCCTCCAGACCACACAGACACAAGGTCAAGGGGTTAGCCCGGGTCAGCTTCCGCTGCCTGCTGCTCCCCTAGTCAGAAGTCTCAGGAGGCTGGAGGAGAGGAGGAAATAGAGAATGTCCCCATACGGGCTACCAAAATATTAAGGTGGGTGGTGACGGGGCTGAAAGAATTGGTGAAAGAATTCACAGAGAAGAAAGTGTAGAGAGGAAGGATTTTATTTGCTCTCCAAGAGAGGAGAGGGGTGTGGTGTGGAGAGGTACACCAGCATGTAACCACTGATTTAGAAACTGGGGACTCAGCTTAGCCACCTCTTCTCTTCACACTGCTAGTGGCACAGGAACAGGATGAGATGGTGACAAAAGATATTTTCTTAAATTTTTAACATGCAGACCCTAAGCAAAGGCATTCAGCAACATTCTCTTCCCATAGCTGGCACCTCCATTCTCCCTCGCTCATACCCCCATTACATTTATACAAACTGGTTCCATAAAATTTTTTAAATGTCCATTTCTTTAATTTTAAAAAATATATACAGGAGAAGCCATGTATCTGACAAAGGAATACACATATTAACAAAGCATTTCTTATAGTTCCCAAAACTCTATTATCAGTCTGAAATTCATAAATTAAATATACCAGAACTTTTTTAAGTTAAAATAATTCCCTGTAACTAAATATGCTAGATTTTTTCCAGAAATCAAATGAACCAAGAATATGAATATGGTTTGTGTTAAATAAGGTTTATTGTTAGCTTTATTGCCTATTGACTATAATATGCAATTTTATTGTGCCTTTGCAAACAGGATACATTGCTTAAAAAACTGATCAAAATTTTCCATACATATATCTCTATATAATAGATTACAGTGCAACACTATTCTTGTTACATAATTATAGAAATACTATAGAACCCAAGAGCACAGGGTAAGCAAAAGAAATACAATCCTGAGCCATCTGAACAAGATGGATGAATCCTTTTAGTGTAAGTTCAGAGAACACAGAGGGGGAAACATGCACACTGCAGTCATGAGCAAAATACATTAATTACCTGTTCCTTGCTAGACACACGTGGGGGTAATGGTGAATTCAGAGACATGCACACTCACTCACACTCCCATTTTTTTTCTCCTGCTTCCCTCCCATCTCCAATACATTCACTCCCTCCCCTTCCCAAAAGAAAAGATCAGGCACTAAACCCTAGTGAACCCCACATCTGCCTTGATGCAGAACATTAAATGACTACTAAAATGAGTGTAGGTCCTCACCCATAACGGGAAACAAAGCATGTGCTGTAAGTCAATCCCAGCTGCTTTTGTCTCTATGGAAGTAATGAAACATATGCCTACTGCAGTTTAAAACTGTAGAGGGAAACGTCTTGAAAACAAAGCTTTGTTTTCTCTCCCTATGTTTTACAGTAAAATTGACAGTGGAAAACTCACCCTAAAACTAGATGCTTCATCTATTAAAATACATTTGTCATTTTGTTTTTGGTATGTAATCAATTATAATTCAATAAACAGTCCATGAAGTTTGCACCTGCTTATGGTAAACTGACCACAGCTAGACAGGTGTTCATTAGTCCTTGCGAACATTCCCTCAAGACCAGAATGTGTTAGCGAAGATAATGTATGTTGAGTTAAGTAATGAAAGGTATTTGGTTTGTGTCTTCACTTTATACAGCTTAGTGATGAAATCAACCAAATCATACCTCCATGCCTTCCCTGAAAATAACCTGAGTCTTCTGACTACGCAGACTTACCAGTGTGACTGGCAGTCCACTTCATCAGAGGTTGAACCGGAAAACCAGAGGGCTAATGTCTACGAGCAGTTTGTCTTGTGCAGATGACCAAGAGTTCTTGGTTTTTGCAGGATCTACTGTCCCAAAGGCTGAAATCACTGAGGTGGAAATAACTCACAGCATAAAGAGTACGGAACGTAATTGCATAACCTGCGGAACTACTTGGAGACAAAAAAAGGATCCTCATCCCCCACATAATTTGGTGTGGGTTTTAGTGTCTCTGTATACACAGCTGCTACAGAAAAATCAAAACAAAAGATTTACTTTATAACTTTCTTATTTTCAATTAGATGCTCATACACTCATAAAATACTCACACACTCTATGAATATGAGGTGGCTCTTCAAAATTTTAAAATCAAGAGGCACCAATACCCGTTCATTTATGTATTAGAAGTCTCACATAATCACCACTAAAACAACAGAAATGGCATCTGTGATGATCACACCACAGAGAAAAAAAGATCAAAAGACAACTTTAGCCACGGCACTTCAGATTGTACTTGAAAGCACAGATGCTCTGGCTAAATCAGAATCTAAGGATCTAATAAGGTTTTATTGGTTTAGCATAGTCCAGGACAGACAAATGGAAATGGCTCCTAAAGGAATTTAAGAAACCACTCTGAAATTGTTTTCAATGTACATTATTTTAATTAGTCTGACTGTAAAAAACCTTGGTTCTACCATGACCTCTTGCAAGTGGAACGCAGAGAATGATGAATCAAAGAGCATTCCCCCACAGTGCTGACATCCACAGCCTATGGACCTGACACCACTGGTGAGGATGTTTTTAGAGTAGCAAGGACAGCATATTCTATTTTAGTATCTTTGGTTAAGGCCTGGCCTCTTCAAATCCACCTACCCTTCACATTTAAGTCACCAGTGAATTTTAGTCCACACATTTAGTTAAAGGTCACAAGACATAATTTTCACGTTAAATCGTCATGTCAAGGGTTTCAAATATTTGGCCCTAACCCTGGCCAGCAGGAGGACTACAAGGACCTGGCACAGGAAACTGCCAACAGGATTCCCAACCCTGGGGGAAGGGCAAAGCGGAGCTCTAGCTTTTGTCCTTGAAAGTGGCCTGAGACAACTATGAGTCTCTGGCTGCCAAAAATATTTACCACCAGCCTCCAGTGCAATGTCTGTACTGTTCAAACCCTATGTGGAGCCCAAATGCCATGTAGGTGTTTCTGCTGGTAGGTGAGAAAAAGTTGTGAATAGCACTAAATCTGGTCTAGCAAAAAAAAGCTTAAAAAAAAAAAAAAAAAAAGAAACCCTGGGTTTTAATTCAAAGGAAAAAAATATATAATAAGCCAGTTTTACATCCTCAACCAGAGTATTGCCTTGAATACTCCACGTTCTCTTTTGGAGTCCAAGGAGCTTCTCTCTGCTTTCTTCCTTCACTGCTTTAGTGGAGAGAGGGGGAACTTTAGAGAGGGTTGTAACAGGAAAGCAGAAACACGGGGCAAACGTACTGCGGGGCTGAGAGGTTGAACAAAGCAAGCACTCTGAGCAAGCTGATCCTGATTCCTGGCTCACCCACACAGCACACAGTAGCCCTCAACCTAAGCCTGGCCACACACCAGTCAAGCAGGGCTCTCTGCAGTACCCTCTACTTTACAAACAAAACCCAACTCTCCCAGGTAAGCACTTCAGGACAAACCATCCAGGCTGGTATACTATGGCAAGTGCTGCCACTTTCCAATTAACTTAGCACCAAATCTGTTCTCTCCCTCCCCCCAAACTAAGTCAATCTGTAGTTTAAAATGTGAAGTGTCACAATTCTCTTTCCTTTGTTTTCTTCTTTTTTCATTGTCTCATGAAGTTTTCCTATATTGATGCTCAGTTCCATGTCAGATGAAATAATGTTCCAAAATATTTGGGGATCTCCATATAACATTCTTCTTACGATGACGTACTTAAAGGGTTGTAAGTCAAAATTATGTCCACAAAAGTCTTTTCCATGTAGTTCTTCATACAGAGAAAGACTCTTACACATGGCTATTTCTGGATAGTGCATTACATGAAGATGCCTCACGAGAGAAAAGATCATTGTGTCTCTGTAAGAATAACACAGAGACTCAGTCCACGAGCTGACACACGCTGCAGCGGAGGCATTGAACATTATACTACTCAAATACAGAAACAGCAAGAAACATATTTTGCGCTACAGAAAATTTGCTAGATTCTAACTGTAAGGATTTAATGTAATGACTGATTACTGCATTTTAGAACTGGAACATGCTTCTTCCCTTCCAGATGCACAATGTTTGATGCTGGTGCACACACACACGCACACACACAATACTGTGTCTGCAATGATATACAAATGCAATAGACAGCCAAGTCCTAAAGGCAAATTTCAGAGAACAGGGCTACTAAGACCAAGAGAGCAAATATCAACTTAAGAACACTTCTAACTTCAGAATTTCATTTTATTGAACACACTTTTAAAATAAGCACCTCTTGGCAATAAAAGCAAAGAAACAACAGTGCTCCTTCCACTCTATTCCAGCGGAAGACTTCTCACACCAACCTGCTAAATTCATGGTGGAATTTTAAAAATAGGCAGCCAGGCCACCAGCAAAGCTCAAATGCAGGTCTGCTGACTTTTCAGTGAGAACTGGAGCAGAGAAAAAGATCAAAAAGCAAACTCAGAATCTATCACAGCTTTCTTTCTTAAGCAAAAAAAAAAAAAAAGTTTTATAACCACAATTCAATTTTTCAAACTTTTTCTGAAGAATTTTCATTTAATTATGTACACATAACAGGAAATAAAACCTTTTCACAAACATTCTCAAAGCTTACAATTATCAAGAAAATGACAAAAGTAAAAGCAGGAGAAATACTAATCACATGGCAGGGAGGTCAATTTCCATTTCTGCTCTTAAAAAGTAAAAAAATTACCATATAATTAAGTACAAAAACCTGCATTGAATGACAACTGCTGGTGTATTTACTTGATCAGAAATGAAGACCAAGAATATAATAGAGCCCTATGATCATATTTATCTGGAACACTCCCTCAGTGTGTACACTAACGTGTTGGCAACGTCCCTGGAGCATTAGCTTATATAAACACGGGAGTCCTTGGTTAGCTGCATTAAATGGAACATTCTCTTCTGAAATGCACCCACAATTCAGTTTCACTTACAAATTACAAACTAAATTATTTCTTCAGAAAAATATCTGTTTGGCGTCTCCTGGACTTTGTTCCATTGGACAATATGGACATTTTAATCTGTGTAAACACAAGGAAAAAAAACACCGAGTCAAGGAACAGGATCAGTATTGAGCATTCCGTTTCATACAGTCATAAAGTATCTTTAACAATTAATACACACACAGACTTACTCACAAACACACACAATGTGTTATTCGAGGGTGAACTATGGTTTCCCTTCACGTAACAGCCAAGCTTTGAAGAGTCACAATTAAAATCATGTAAGCCAGACCCTAAACTGAAAGGCTCTTCTTCAGCAGATGTCAGCAAAAATCATTTGGTAAACAAAACAAAGACAACTCTTCTGAAAATTGCTTTTGGAGTTTTCAGACGTAAATCCAAGGTTTAGGATGCATCTGTCTTCAAATGAGTTTCAAATCTACTGGTCACACAATCCACTCAAATGCAGCAAATCAGATGCCAGCTGCCAAGCCCACAAAATACGTGGCCTCCCAAGAGCGGCTGATGTGTCTTGTAGTGGGGCACACAAAACCAGCATGGATGCATGGTTTGGGGAGGGCACAGACACCTCTGTTACATGCCAGGAGCTCCTCTTAAAGGAAAGACTTTATCATAATGGTTTGCAATGGACTCCAGTAAACAATTTTCTAGCTGCCTAAACTAAAAATAGGCTTTGAGACTTTTGAGCTCTAATGTATACAAATTATAAGTATATGTACCCTTTGAATCAGCAGTTTCAATTATTAATATATAAATAAAAATATATAAATATATATACACCCTTTGAATCAGCAATATCACATATAGATAATGTAATTCACCTTACAGTAATAGAAGTTAAATGCTCACCAATAAGGGACTAGTTTAATAATTATCATTTCTACATAATAAAATAATCTGCAGCTTTAAAAAGAGAATGAGGGCTCTTTCTGTAGCATATAAAAGAGCCCCAAGATGTATCACAAGTGACCACTCTATAGTATGCTACATGTTACCATCTGCGTACAAAGGCAGGATGGGTGGGGGCGATGACATTGTGTTGCCTACCCAAGAAGAGTTAAAGATCATGCTTAGAAGTCTAATCACTAAATTCATAAACAAATTTAAAAACTGACCAAAAAAATAAAAAATCAGGTACCACCCACTATGCTAAATGAATAGTTATGAAATCTATTTCTACATTCTAACAACATTTACTTATTCTCATTACTTTTCATCCTCACACTAAGTTACAAAAGAAATTTTTTTACTAACATTTAAAAAGCCAGACACTTACTTGCTACCATTAAACATTTTGTTCAGGGCGTCTCTTGATATAATATGACCACAGACCAATTTCATGGGTGGATTGTTATCTGTTGTTTGCTGCCGAAGAATGGGGCAGGCAAATATAGAGTGATACCAGCACTTTTTACCAAGGTCCACTTCAATCTGTTAAAAAAAAGTAAAAAGACTCAGGTTATAGCTCAGGACACCTTCACAGCAGTGTGCACGCACCGTGCGGCAGAGAACACTGACCCAATGTACTCCTTTAACACACCTTTTTACAGCACTCTTCTAACTTGAGAGGGACAGTCATAGGATTCAAGTATTATTTCATAATTCTAAATTAACCTTCAAATTTTTGTTATAGAGAATTTTTATGAGTGTATCTGAGCCAAACTGACGACAACTGCAGGGAAGCAAATCTCAATGGCTTGAGAAAATAAATTATTTATGATACTTTCAAACAAAATTTGATGCCTGAGAACTGAGTCAAAAGCAAGCAAATCAATGCTCTAGAAGTCAAACACGCTCGACAAGTCATTAGATACACCTAACAGTAAAACCCATCAGAAATCCCGACTGTTTTACAGCACACTTAGCTAGGTGATAAAACTCAGTGCATTAATTCCTTTAAAAAGAAACCAAACATGGTTTGTTTCTATATGAACTTCACATCTAAGTTTCCCATGCTTTGTGTATAATGGTCCACAGAAACCTCCTGAAACAAGGGCCTCACACTGAAGTTCAGCAGGTCCTCTCACAGTCACAGTCCACAACACTTGTGTCAATTACTTCTCTGTGCAGTGAGCAAAACAAGGAAAAGCTATGGAATCGCCTAACACAGAGGTTGGCTATGGTAGGGGCCCAACAAATGACAATTTGGTTTTCTTTCTTTCTTAATCTAAAATGGCTATCAATATAAAAGTCTTTCAAGAAAGCTGACAAAGTGTAACAGAAAAATCCTGAGAAAAAAACAGCCAGATCATTACTTCCAAGTGCTTTATTATCCTTGACACACAGACTTGAGGTGAATTCAGATTTCAGTGTGCTCCGTTCTAGTGCATGAGTATGAGAGGTATACATCACTGGGAAACTGCCAAGGTCTTGCAGGAACTTGCCTCTGCAAAGCAAGTGAAGGTTCAAGTTCTAAGGGCACTCAAAATGAGCAGCAGTCAAGCAGGGGTGCTGCTGGTGTCCTGACCACACTCAGGACTGGAGATGCACCTGTGCTTTGCATCAAACCAGATGTCTGAGGAGAAGCTGGGGTAACCAACCAACAGTTACCAGCTGGAAGAACAAGGTAACTGCAGATAAATCTGTGCACAGGTGTGGCGGAAAAGAAACAAAAAGCCAAATGCATGTTTTAGCCCTTTAGGGTCTGTGATACAACCATGCAAAAGTAACTCCAAAGTTGTAGTGCTTACTGTCAGAGGCCTGGTGGAAATACACCTACAAGAACCTTTGTCTCCCTATGTAAGCAAACCTGAGTACTTACTCTGTATCCCATATTATTCTAAGCATATTTATGTTTCCTCCAGCCTTTAATAGTCCCAAAAGAGAAGGATGGTCTCCATTTCAGAGATGAACAAACTACTTGGAGAAGTTAGGAACTGGCAAGTTACTGGAAGTGACGTTTAAAACCATGGCCTATTCCACGACAACAGTGGACACACAGTACTGGAGGTACACACTGATGACTGCAGGTGTCAAAGGATGACCTTTAATTTAATAGCAATGCACTTACTTTACTTGGTATTAGAAAAATATAAAAAGCACTGGCTGGTGTAGCTCAGTGGACTGAGTGCTGGCCTATGACCCAAAGGATTGCTGGTTCAATTCCCAGTTAGGGCACATTCCTGGGTTGCAGGCCAGGTCCATGGGGGGCAGTGTGCAAGAGGCAACCACACGCTGATATTTCTCTCCCTTTCTTTCACCCTCCCTTCCCCTCTCTCTAAAAATAAGTAAATAGCCCTGGCTCGTGTGGCTCAGTGGATTGAGCACTGGCCTGTGAACCAAAGGATTGCTGGTTCGATTCCCAGTCAGGACACATTCCTGGGTAGCAGGCCAGGTCCCTAGTGAGGGCCATGTGAGAGGCAACCACACACTGATGTTTCTCTCCCTTTCTTCCTCCCTCCCTTTCCCTCTCTCTAAAAATATATAAAATCTTAAATAAATAAATAAACAAATAAAACGAGCTCAAACCTATGATCTCATAAACAACAATACTAAGATAAAACTAAATCCAATCAAATTGACTCACTGCTTTTATGTATTTTTTAAAAATCATAGTATGTGGTGTGTCAAGTGCAAAACACATTACATGCTACAGTATTTCCCACCCTCCCAACTGCCAGTGTTTTCTTCATTAGCTTTCATTGCCACTCTAAGTCAAAAAATTAAGAAAACCCCTCCAGTGCCTCCAAAATGTACTTGGCCCCCCACTTCTATTATTTAATCATGTGAGCATATGCATAAAAAAAACCCTGTCAAAAGGCTATACAATAATGTTCCCCAGTTAAAAGGCAAGACCAACATTTTAAATCCTTAACATTCATATTCTTCTAATGGCAGGAAAGGTAAATAACCAATAGGAAATGGAACTCACGGGTAATTCATCCTTCTGGTTCCAAACTCCAGTGCACTGCCTCTGTTCAATCACAGCTTTAATGTTAATTAAAGCCGGCAGTGCCACGCAACCTGCTGAGAAACTGGGAGAACAGAAGAGGAAATGTCAGTGTCAGGCCAGTGTCAGACAGCTTGGTCCTACAAATGTCAATTCCTCCAGACTCTGTGTGCAGAGAGCTATTACAATCGGACAGGGCACAGAGCTCTCCGCTCTGCTAAATTAGCACATATGTGCACATGCGCACACATAGGTTTTAAGTTATACAGAACCACCAGACTTAACGGGCTCTATCTATCAGTCATTAATGACATTCTGAAACATTTTCTTGCATGGTTCCTTCTAGAGCCAGATCACCCCTGTTCAGGGCACAAATACTCAGATCTAGAAGTGCCACAGTCAATTCTCAGCACAGTCCCTCTTCAGGACTTTCCACTGACTAGGGTCACATCTGATGAATGTTCCACATGGATACAAAAGCCCAGCCCTGCTGTCCCAATATCAGAGGTCCTCAGGGATGGGTTGAGGCCTTTGGTTAGCCTGCATTCACATTTCAACTTTTCCCTCTGCCTAATCTTGCTGCTTTTATCCCCACCACAGGGACTGATCCCAGTAACCTCTTCCTGTCAATCTCGACCCATTTCAGAGTCTGGTCCCCAGACAACCTGACCTGCGGCCTGGGCCTGGGCCTGCATTATAGTTAAATGCACGAGTGTCTCCTGCAGTCCAATGGCGCACCCTATGGGACGCAGACTGTACCCCACACGTTGCCAGGCACACAGCAGAAATTAAAAACACTTGAGGAATTAAATGAAGAGTAAAAAAAGTTATTTTCTTAAAACAGGTTCTTAAACTTTTTGGTTTCTGGTCCTCTTTGCATACTTAAATATTAAGGATATCAAAGAGCATTTGTTGTGGATATTGCACTAGAAATTAAAACAAAATTTTTTAAAATATTAATTCACTTAAAAATAATAAACAATACATGTTATAAATTATATTCTTACTCAAAACCCCCTATTTTCCAAGCCCAAAGTAAATGTGTGAGAAGACCTTCAAAGAATTAGCATATCTAATTATACATTATCAAAAAAATTTCATTAATATCACCAAGCAAATCAGAAAAGTCTTTAAATATGGGAAAGCTGGCAAGCTTACAGTGGCAGTACAAGTTTTCCAAAATTTCTATCTTAGCTCAAAATTTTAATTTTATCATTATGGCAAAAGATACTGTCAGCTGCTTTCCTTGATAACAGGCTCACTTTATTTTAAAAAATGTATGCTAAACACCTGAATATGAATAATTATAGTCTGTCTTTTAGTGATTCTTTCAAGTAACAGCTGTGTTCCATAAAAATAAAAGAAAAAAACTAGCTTATTAGCTCATAACTCTAACAACATACAGGTGCTTTTTCCTGAGACGATAATCATATTTGGGCATGAAGCTGAAGTGTTTTATATGAACTTCCTACTGTGACACACAAATATTAAAAAGATGTGTACTCAAAAGTCAATATTTAATAAAACTAATCATTTTAATGTTTTATCAAGAACATTCTTAAGTAAAACCAGCATGTCTTAAGCCGCAAGTATGTGGTGGTGAGGAAAATGGGATTTTTCAGACCACTGCTCTGATCTGTGCTAAGGCTCAAGCAATTAACTCACCACTGTTTCTGCACCATCTGTGCAAATGTCCACCTAGTGGAAGAGTCTCAAGACCCCCCAGGTTCACAGATTACACTTTAGAAACTGCTGCTCTAAAATTGTCACTGTCAACCATGACAATCTCTTAAAATACCAACTGCACTCTTCTTTGGAAAGACAATCTCTCGACTTTAAACATCAAGAACTAGGAAACAAGTTAAGAACTAACCAGTATGATGCATATTTCAGTAATAGGACCAATTTCCATACCTGACACTGAGAGGGGATTCCACAGAAAGCCCCAGGAGGGCACAGGCATCCCGTGTAAAGATGTCACAAATGTCAGCCCACTGGTTTGCATCAAGCAGGTGAACATATGGTGAGTTCTCAATCCCTTGTCTCAGGTACACGAGGCTTCCCATCAACACCTGAATGTCTAAACAAAAGCAGCAGCAACTTAGAGGTGTGAATGATTATACCTGAAATAGAGCTGGCCTGCAGGTAATAATAGGCTGAGAAAGGCAAGAATCCCTGAAACTGACACAGCCTAAAATAATTTATTCACAATGTCTTTTAGAATTCTGGTCTTTAAGCTTGGCTTCTCCCTTCACCTTGAAGAAACAGTACAGAGAAAAGGGAGGGAAAAAAGAAAGCACTCAACATTGGTCTTGCAGTTATTTTATAGTTACAAATAGTGTAGTACAATTACCATTATTTTCAAGAACAATAATTATGCTATAAAAGGGGCCACCACATATTATTTGACTGTAGAACTACCCACTACTTCCACTGTGACACCTAGGGGTGCTCTGAAACACTCTGCTGTAGCAGTAACAGCAGCATGGGGGCCTGGGAACGGGGAGCAAGTGCACACTTCCCTCTTTCTCATATCTCCTCTCAGTTTAGTATCAAATCCCCCCAAATGCAAGGTCTCTTTCTGACTTTTTTTAAGGGAGGGTGACTAGTTATTTCAGAGAATTCCTCTCTCCACTCAGCCTCAGTTTCTCAACATCAATAACTTGATATAGCTCCACACAAAGTATCCACGGAAAGCTTACTGTTAGAGAGATCAGTAATAAAAACTTATTTCCAATGTTTACAAAAAAAATAGAATCGGAAACGTAACATGACTTTTACAAAGTCACAAAGCTTGGAAGTACATAGTGAGGCCAAGGCCCAGATACAGATCTCCTGAAAATTCATCCAATGTCCTTTGGCTACTGAGTAATTATGTATAGAGCACTGAAGAAATTACTTGCTTTAAATTAACTTAATCTAAGAGGGCTCTATGTGCAATCTTTATTCTTGAAAGACACTATTTGGTTTTGTACCTATCCAGGTGAAAAGTTGATGAATGTCTTGAAAATAAAGCAAGCTGTATTGAGTGTGCATTAATTTCTTGGCTAATATTTCAGTTCACTACATTAGAGCCATCATGATCTGAACGAAAGAGCATTTCTGCTTCTAAATACCTGAATTCCAATTTGAGGCCTGTCAATCTAACTGGACTCATAAGTTGGCTTCATCTGATTTTCTCTGTTTCATAACAATATAGTTTAGTATTTGCTAGGCTGCATTTGATCTGGCATTTCACTTATGAGTCTAATACTTTTTTTGCTCCAGACCCAGTCACAGCTTTTTCTGTGAGTATCATCTACAACTGTTTCCATTCACTACGAAGCACATATTAGATCTACTTAAGATATGATTCAATTCCAGTGGTGGCTACAGGTCTGCTGCAAACATTAAAAACATGATTCACTTAGACTTCCTGTCAAGATGGCCACATAGGTAAACATGGCTCACTTCCTTGCACAACCACATTAAAATTACAACTAATATATATAGAACCACCACCACCAAGAACCATCAGAAATCAAGCTGAATGGAAGTCTGACAACTGAGGAATTAAAGAAACCACATCCATGCAGACTGGGAGGAGGGGCAGAGACACAGAGAGGGCTGGTCCCACATTCACATTTGGTGGATAAACATTCGGAAGGAGTATTTAAGGGAGCAAGGGATTCCAGCCAACACCAGGCATCCCAGCCAAGGGTTCCAGTGCCAATAGGATAAGTCTCCATAACTCCTACCTGCAAAAATCATGGGTAATTGAGTCAGTGGAAAAACCTGCTGGAGACCCAACCAGTTTCTCTTAAGGAACCCACACACAGACTTACTCAGACTCACTCCCTCTGACCTCCAGCACTGAGGTAGCAGCTGGAAGGCACTGGTGGCATACAGAGAGGAACTGAAGTGTCTAGCATCAAGGTGAGAACTGGGGGACCAGCTTCCTCCCAGAGAGAAAGATGGACAGAGGCCACCGTCTCCTTTCTGAATCCTCCCCCGCACATAGCCACACAGCCAGCAGGCGAATGCCACATCTGAGATTCCATCAACCTGGCTAACACTGTTTGCCCCACCCTGGAGATCCCTTCAGACTCCATCCCACCCAATTTACCAGGATACCCAAACCGTTAACAATGATGTTTCCATATGTATGGCAGGTCTTGGCTTTAGCTTCACAGCTTCCTAAATCCTCTTAAACAAGCAACAGCTGGCCTCAGTGAGCCCCTAGCCCCCTGTATCTCTTGCTAAGTGGCCCCAGGCCTGGCACTAGCAGCAGCCAGTCTAGACTAACAGCTTAGCTTCATCTGGGAAACTCCAAGCTCAGCACAAGCAACAGCCATCTCAGACTGCTTTAGAGTCAGGCAGAGTGGCCTCAGGCAGAACAAAGGTGGGGGTTAACCTTGGCCAGCACCACCTGGGAAACCCCAGAGCAGTGCACCCAGTGGAGGGCTACAGACCACACCGGAGCACTACCACACTGCCCCTGCACGGCTGATCCTCCACAGAGGATGGAAGTTGGTGGTCAGTGGTCACAACCAGTCCTTGCAGCTGACTGGCCTAGGTAAATCCCTCCCAGTGACCTGCCAACAGTCATCATGGCTCAACTACAAGATGAGAGTATAATCAGCCCACCCAAAGGGTGCACGTCGAGTACCCAGTGTGGGTAATAGTGGAGGCAGTGCCACTGGAGGTCACCTGCTACATTAGCTGATACTACAAAGACAGGGAGTCATAGTAGCTCGACCTAAACATAAAAACAAACACAAGGAGGCTGCCAAATTAAACAAAGACAAAGAAACATGGCCCAAATGAAAGAACAGATCAGAACTCCAGAAAAAGACCTAAACAAAATGGAGATAGCAATCTATCAGATACAGAGTTCAAAACACTGGTTATAAGGATATTTAAGAATTTAGTGAGGACCTCAACAGCATAAAAAAGATCCAGTCAGAAACAAAGGATACACTGACTGAAATACAGAACAATTTACAGGGAAACAACACTAGAGTGGATGTAGCCGAGAATCAAATCAGCGATTTGGAACATAAGGAGTCAAAAAACAACCAATTAGAACAACAAGAAGTAAAAAAGAATCCAAAAAAATGAGGACAGTGTAACCAGCCCTGGGACAGCTTCAAGCATTCCACATTTGTATTTTGGGTATGCCAGAAGGAGAAGAGAAAGAGCAAGAAATTGGAAATCTATCTGAAAAAATAATGAAAGAAAACTGCCCTAATTTGATGAAATAAATAGACATGCAAGTCCAGGAAGCATAGAGAATCCCAAACAAGATGGATACAAACTCCACTCCAAAACACATCATAATTAAAATGCCAAAGGTTAAAGACAAAGAACCTTAAAAGCAGCAAGGGAAAAGTAGTTAATTACCTACAGGGTGTTCCCTTAAGACTATCTGCTGATTTCTTAAAAGAAACTTTGCAGGCTAGAAGGGACTGAAAAGAAATATTCAAAGTCATGAAAAGCAGGGACCTATAGCCAAGATTGCTCTACCCAGCAAAGGCATCATTTACAATCAAAGGGCAGATAAAGAGATTCCCAGACAAGAAAAAAACTAAAGGAGTTCATCATCACCAAACCATTACTCTATGAAATCTTAAAGGGACTTAAATTTAAGAAAAAGAAGATGATCAAAACTATGAACAATAAAATGGCAATAAATACATACCTATCAACAGTTGAATCTAAAAAACTAAGCAAATAAGAGGAACAGAAACAGAATCATGGATACAGAGAGCATTTTGATGGGTGCCAGACAGGAGGGTGTTGTGGGGGAATGGGTGAAGAGGGGAGGGCATTGAGAAGAACAAATAGGCAGTTACAGAAGAGTCACGGGGATGTAAACTACAGTACAGGAAATGGAGTAGCCAAAAAACCTATGCCTGACCCATGGACATGAACAATGGTGTGGAGATTACCTAAGGAAGTGTGGGGGATCTAGGGAGGGGGCAAAAGGGGAAAAAATTGGGACCACTATAATAGCATAATCAATAAAATATAATTAAAAAACAAAATAAAATACATTAAAAATATGTGACTCGGGACTCACCTTTTTGATGATTTAGGGCAAATGGCTGAAAATTTTTAGCATATTGCAATGCTTCCCGCTGATTTGTAGTTCCACCCATTAGCAAGCTAATAAAATACAGTCTATGTAGCTTAAATTCCAAGGAGCTGTTTTGGGCTATAAGCATTTCTCGGTTTGATACTGCCCACCTAAAGAAAAAAGCAAACACAATTTTAACAATTATTAACAGCTTAAGTAAAGTATTAAAAATTGTTTGAAACCTAGTAACATGAAAAAAAGTGTTTGGCCTGCCATCTTGTGGAAGTTGGTGGTAACATCAATCCCTAGGCCCAGAGACATTTGTATAAAAGCAAGCATAACAATTAAAACTGAAGAGGCTTTCAACCAATGAAAAAAAGAAAAAAATATTGTTAGATGACAATTACATACTTAATATACTTTTATACTAAGGCATAATTGACTCTGATAAGTTACATGACAGATCTGGAATTGTGCTGGCCACATTTTGAAAAAGGTGTCAGCCATGAGACTCACTACTGAATTGCCTAGATCCACTACTTTTTTCCTGTTAAACTGAAAATGAATCACCAGATTCTGAAAGGGAACTATCAGTCTTTAAACCTTTGTTAGGTGCAAGATTTTGTGCTACTCACTTTGGAATTAAAAACAGTAAACACCAGTATTTACTCTTAAGTTGCTTTCAGTCTGATCAGGCACATAAAGCCATATAAACATCATAAGCAAGGATGTCACACTCATTTTCACCTGGGCCACATTGGCCTCGTGGTTGCCTTCAAAGGTCCGAATGTAATTTCAAACCCTCAATAGTTAAGGAGTAGTCACATTTATACAGTCCTAAAGTTATTTGGCCCTTTGAAGGCAACCACAAGGCTGATGTGGCCCCTGGTGAAAATGAGTTTGATGCCACTGCTATAGTGTATTATACTGTGCCAGAAAGATATGAACAAACATAGAACTAATGAGAAAAAATACTGATGATCCAAACAACAGTGACTCGGGCCTCTTAGTACGAACAGTTTGAATAACCAATCTTGAGCTGGAACTACCAGTTCAGGTAAGCACTAAAACAGAAATGTGTAACAGCCAGCAGTTAAATTCAATTTTGGAATCAAGTGGTAAGAAGCATTATTTTGATTTTTTTAGCATATCAAGATATAGAAGCCATTAGTATTATATTCTTCTTTAACTTGACCTTTAGTTGGACAAATATTCCCCACCTAACACAATTTACCAAGGACCGCTGGATATGTTAAGGGAGGGGAAAAAATGGTGTGATGTATAGAGAAAAGTAACTTCTAGTTGACAGAATATTTAACATTAATGACTCCCCAAAAGTTGGATTTCACACATTATTTATCAGCTACTATAGCATCTACTATGATAAATCAGAACAGGACACCAACTATTTGAGCACCAAACACCAAGGGGCTAAAAACAACCGTGAGGACACACGAATGAACAGCAGCTAACAGTACTCCAGATGACAATGATTTTAGAAGTAGTCTATGCTGACTATGTCTTCCAAGTTTTCTACAGTAAACATGTACTACTCTTACATGTAAAAAGATAATACATAATTAAGCTAATGCAAAAGTAAACAAAATTTCTTCATTTTCATCAAAAAGCTAACAAAGTAATTGCAAATTACATTTCCTACAATTCAAACCACAAATTATAAATTCAAGTTTTTCAAGCTATAAATATAAGTGCCCTATTTTTTAACCTGGAGGTGTTTTAGACCATGTAATTTCTAATTTATTACTTGAATTTACTTGTACACATTTTCAAATTCTGTTATAAATAAAGCTACAAAATAATCAGAAAAAACTAGCATTGCTAATTCCTGCCCCTTCCCCTGAAATTTTTAGAAAAGTAAATTGACATCCATTACAAAAATGAGGTGATGGAATGCAGGAGAACGCAAAACCCAAATTCATAGGATACAAGTTTTCACATGTCTGTTTCTTAGTTTTATTTCTTGTCGTTCTATCTGAATGACAATAATGAATTAAATGTATTAAATTCATTTAACTTCTGAATATTGTATTAAGCCTAAATCTCAAAAGGGAAGGGGTTTAGAATAACTATTTGTAGGCTTCTCTCCCCGGCAAAATGTCATTTTCTAAACTAGGGATGATATACCCCCCAAATACATAAGCACCAAGGTGAAACCCTTGCCCGATAAGACCTCAGTCTCATACCCCCAGGCCTGTACTTTGGCAAACGCATTTATATTTTCCTGACCCCCCCAATTCCTTTTCCACAAATAACTGGACAGATAAGCATAGGTCATACAGTCACTCTGTGTTCTCTCCTAATTAAAAAAAAGGTTCATATACCTTTATCTCTTTTATGACCACTTCACGACCTACATCTTTTGTTGTATAAGTTCTTGATGGGGTTGTATTCCTTGGCAATCATAACATCCATCTTAGCTGATCTCTGAACTCTGGATATAAATCTCACAGCAACATTCTGATCCACACTAGCAGCTTCCCCAGATAACTTAACATTGGTGAATTCATGATAACTTCTGAGACAATGACATTTATTGAAAAAGATATAAAATATAAAAAACATCATACACAGGACAATGACATCTCAGTTCCCTACAAAGTAAGCACCTTGGGAACTCACACAGTTCTCCCAATCACCATCAGCTGCCCCATCATATTTTTCTGAATTTTTCTTTCAAATTTCCCTGAATCTCATCAATAGTCTGAAATCTCTTCCCTTTCAAAGGTGATTTTAGTTTTGGGAAAACCCAGAAGTTGCAGGGTGCCAAACCTGAGGTATAAGGTGGCTGAGTAACCTGGGTGACTTGATGTTTTGCCAAAAAACTCTGCATAAGACATGATGCATGAGTGAGTGTGTTTATCGTGATAAAGCTGCCACTTACTAGTTGCCCATAGATGCAATATTCTGAATCATCCAGTTTCCACAAAGGACTGTTCAAGCTTTAACGCAAAATCTGATACAGATCAGTTGCTCTACTCGCTCAGTCATTTGAATATGATGGCCACACAGTACACATGCTTACTCAACAGTATCTACTGCCCCAATGACCAGTGCAGTGAAGTCATCATTGTTCATGATGCACATTCATTCCAGTCTACTCTCCTTGGCTGCCAGATTACACTGATGTCATTCCCATTATATTAACAATGGCTGAACTTTTACCAGACAGACCTCATATATTTTACTGATTAAGTTGTTACAGTTCCCCCAACTTTTCCCCCTTTGCCCACCCCAACCAAGCACCCTGCACTCCCTCATGCAAAATGCACCCCTTTATTCATGTTAATGGGTCACGCGTACAATTTCGTTGGCTATTCCATTTCCTATACTATACTTTACATCCCCACGACTATTCTGTGACCCATTCAGTACTTCTTAATACTCTCACTTCTTCATCCCTCCCCTCACATCTCCCCATCCTGGTAACCAACAAAAAACTGTATCCATGATTCTGCCCTTGGTATTCTTGTTTGCTTAGTTTTTTAGATTCAATTGTTGGTATGTAATGTGTTTATTGCCATTTTATTGTTCATAGTTTTGATCATCTTCTTTTTCTTAAATAAGTCCCTTTAACATTTCATATAATAATGGTTTGGTGATGATGAACTACTTTAATTTTTTCTTGTCTGGGAATCTCTTTATCTGCCCTTTGATTCTAAATGATACCTTTGCTGGGTATCATTTGATATCACTGATAGAGCAATCTTGGTTGAAGGTCCCTGCTTCTCATGACTGAATATTTCTTTCCAATCCCTTCTAGCCTGCAAAGTTTAAGAAATCAACTGACAGTCTTATGGGCATTCCCCTATAGATAACCCACTGCTTTTCTCTTGCTGCTTTTAAGATTTTCTCTTTAAGGCTTGGCTGAATACTGTGTTCTTTTTCTCAGTAGTTTACACAGCCAGACATCATACAAAAGTAAAGTCTTCCCTTTAAAGTGGCTATGATGGTACGCAAAGTGTCTTCATAGCATATCATTACTTTAAAAAAAAAGATTCTCTCTTTATCTTTAACTTTTGGCATCTTAATTATGGTGTGTCTTGGAGTGGGCCTCTTTATATCCATCTTGTTTGGGACTCTGTCCTTCCTCGACTTGCATGTCTACTTCCTCACCAAATTAGGGAAGTTTTCTTTTGTTATTTTTTTCAAGTAGATTTCCAATTTCTTGCTCTTTCTCTTCTCCTTTGGGCACTCCCATGATGCAAATGTTGGTACATTTTCTTTTTTCTTCTTCTTAGCTTCATCCAAGAATCAAAGCAATGATATGCCCAGGTCTTTTTTAGCCTGTTGAGGTACTAAGTTCCTTGAGCATCCCCATAATCTGTGTTTTCAATTGTGCATCTGATAAATTGCTCATCTCCATTTCATTTAGTTCTTTTTCTGGAGTTTTGATCTGTTCTTTCATTTGGGCCATGTTTCTTTGTCTCCTAATTTTGGCAGCCTCCCTGTGTTTGTTTCTTTATGTTAGGTCAAGCTGCTATGACTCTCTGTCTTGGGAGCATGGCCTAAAGTAGCAGGTGTCCTGTAGTGGCCAGTGGCACCGCCTCCCCTATTACCCAACCTGGGTACTCGAGGTGCACCCTTCTGGTTTACTGAGTACACCCTCTCCTTGCAGTTGAGCTTTGATGCTGTTGGCAGATCAATGGGAGAGATTTACCCAGTCAGCTACAAGGATTAGCTGTGACTACTGACTACCAACTTCTACCCTCTGTGGAGGATCAGCTGTGCAAGGGGCAGGGTGGTGGTGCTCCGACATGGTCTGTAGTTGTTCACTGGGTGCACAAGCTCTGGGGTTTCCTGGGTGGTGCAGGCCAGGGTCAGCTACCACCTATGTTCCACCTGAGGCCACCAAGCATGAGCTACAAAAGCAATCCTCAGGTGACTGACACTTGTGCTGGACTTGAAGGTTCCCAGGTAAGGCCAAACTGATCCAAAGCTGACTGCTGCTAATGCCAAGCCTGGGGCTGCTTAGCCAGATGTATGGTGGCTCACTGAGGCTGGTTGTCACTTGAGAGGGCTTAGGAAGATGTCAAGTCTGCGCTGAGATTACCCATTCATACGGAAAAGCCACTGTTAACAGCATGGGTGGGCTGTAAATTGGGTAGGGCAGAGCTTTAGGATTTCCCCATGGTGGTGCAAACCATGTGAGCCAGGTTAATAGAGTCTCAGGTATATCCCCCACCTGCCAGCTCTATGGCTCTGTTGGGGGAGGGTTCAGAAAAGGAACAATGGCCTCTGCCCAGTTTTCTGTTTCAGAAAAAGCTGTCCCCCCAGCTCTTACCCTGATGGCAGCCATTTTTGTTCCTCCCCATATGCCACTGGATCCTTTCGAGCTGCTACCCTGGTATTGGAGCTCAGAGGGAGTGGGTCTGAGTAAGTCCATGTTCAGGCCCTTTAAGAGGCACTGTTTGGGAACTAGGCTGGGGTGCTCGGTGTAGGGCTGGGGCTCCTCGCTCCTGAGATATTCCTCCTGAATTTTTATCCACCACACATGGGGGTGGGACCAGCCCATTTCACGTCTCCATGTCACGTAACAGTCTGGATGGATATGGTTTCTTTGTGTATTTGTTGGACTTCCATTCAACTTGATTTCTGATGGTTCTGGTGATGTGTATTCTGTTGTTCAGTTGTAATTTTGACGTGGTTGTGTAAGAAAGCAAGCTGTGCTTACCTATGCCTCATCTTGACCAGAAGTCTGATCTATTTTCTTTCAATGAGGTTACTAACTTCAATGCTTTGGCCTGAATGTTAGTTAAACCGAGCTGTTTTTGTCTTTTTTTTTTAAGTCTTCAATCCAAAGCAGAATATATGATCCATCATTTAAACCACAAGGAGCTTTCTATTTCCTGTGCAATTTTAATTATAAGATGTTGAAGTAAACTTGATTTTTATATTCAGAAAACTGTTCTCATATGCTTTTTTACTACAGCTTTGTGCAGGCCTAGGTTTTGTCACAGCTTCACTTTGTTGTTTTCACTTTCAAATCTTTCTAATAACATTCTATTAAACTTCCAGTAATTCATTTTTGTTGACCAAGTCTCTCTTTAAATAATCCATGTAATATGTTACATGGGTTTATCACTGGGAGAGAGGTGCCAACACAACCACACACTTGCTGTCCGAGGGTGTGATATATAACAGATGCAGAGTGAACTAATCGCTGAAAGACTTAGAAAGAAGTGATGCGACTAATGGTGATCATGAGGCACACCTGTTATTTATATAGTGATTTGTAGACTGAAGAGTTGACATGGAAGTTATGTAATTATTCACAGTTAACATATATTACGGTAACTGAAATTTGAACTGTGTTGTTGGAGAACCAATGTTATTCAAACTGTGGTACATAAAATTTGGGCATATTGTACAGAGAGGGTTGTCCATAGGTGCAATAGAGAGAAAGAACATAGGGATCTTAGAGGCAGGAGGTTACTTCATAAAGACAAGGAAGGCTCACAGCGGTACAATAAAGAAAGATGTAAATTTGAGGAACTGATCAAGTTTGGGATTCTATGTTCTATTACCATGGACCTGGAAGAATTAGAAAAAAAATAAGATTAGTTTTCTATTTTCCACCAAGATGTCTGCCCCTCCACTCTTCTTTTTTAAGGCAAAGGAGGGCTAGGCTAGAAAACCAAAGGGTTTATGCCAGGAAGGGATATTATGCAAGCAGTGGATGAAGAAAGCAAGGGTTGTCCAACAGGATAAATTAAAGGCATCAGTCATGTAATATGAAAAATTAAAGAAGGAAAATAGGCCCACTGAGAATAGAATGAAGGTAGAGAGGTGCAGGCCAAGAAAAACATGCAAATATGTTCAGATAATCTGGTCTAGCAACTTGCATTACCATCAACAGTGATGTGTCCAGGTGAATTAAAGCTAGTCCAGTGAGAAGACTTGTTCCCTCTACAAAATTAAAAGCCTTTCTCCCAACATAGATGCTAGTTAATTTTTTACAAAAGTACAAACACAAATTGAGTAGCTGAAAATAGGGTTGAAAAATTCAAGGCCAAGGTTGAATTACCACACTTTCCATAATTTTCCTAATTTACTGAACTTTAGATGTTCTTCACTTGAACCTCTCACACGGCTCACTGTATAATCTACTTGGTAGGAAGGTTTCTGGTCTCATAAGGCAGGGATTATGTCTTGCTCATCTTCTCACACCCCCTACTTTGAATGGGATATACAGATAAGGAGTATAGGTTAGAAGAATCAACTATTTGTGGACTTAAATCTAGCTCTGCAGTGTGAATTTGGGCAATCTACTACCTAATTCTCTAAAAGCCTATTTCCTTACTATTAAATGCGGGCACTTGGAAGGGTTGTGAGCATTAAAAGAGGAGACTGGTTAAAGCACTGTACACAGAGACTGGCACAAAAAGACATTCAATAATAACTTAGCATGTGTTTACTGAATGGATGAACTGTTACCATTCTTCAAAGTCATATTTTCAGTAAGAAAAGTATATTTAAGATTATATTTTTTAAAAGTTTCATGGGTACTTCCATGTAATACTCTGTGCCACTTTACTTTTTATAGAAGCAACTGTATGAGAATATGACAATGTGCATGTATGAGTTAATCCCCTTAAAAAATGTTTCAAGTTCTTAGCTAGAAGTTCACACTGAGTATTTGGGTATTTGATCCATGGGGCAAAAATGGGGGTAGAAGATAGTCACAGGCTTAATGAACCTTGTAACAACCAAATCGAAAACCTGCAAAGCACAAAACTATAATCAGAACCAAAAGATTAACCCACTGTCTACAAAGCACTAGAAAACATGACCAAAAAGAGATGAATCTAGTTAGTGATTTGAGGATATAGAATGCTATACTCTGGATAATGGCATTCTAGCAGAACACTTTTGATTTTTAATTTTTAATAAACCAATCACCACTATTGCATAAACCAGCAGGCTAGTAAACATTCAGTTATATTATAACTTTACTGTGATTTTTTTAAAAAAGAAATTCTGCTCCCAAATCTCCAATGTAGGCTAGAAGAGCATCATCAGCTTTGGAACCACTCCTTTTTAGAGAAATACTGCAGACAAAGAAATGACACCCATTAAGGTCACAACGTAACAACTGTCTATCTCTGTTCACTGCCCCTGCATCCTCCAGACCTTTTGGGCCTCTTCCATAAAAAGACCCTAATACTTACTTATTAGCAACCCACATCTACACAGTTACCCCACAGAAACACTAAGCATTAATTATCCTGCTTGTCAGGCCTCTAAAAAGACTTGGCACATTGTTAGCTCCACATTTAGAATTTCCATATCATTCCAAAAATAATTAACACAAGATTCTACCTTCAGTTTGCGGTTCTCCCCCAGGAATCTAACTGACAGAATTAATCTGTTTTTCTCCCTCCTCTCACAATTTGGCCAATCTGTGCTGGTGTCTATTTCTGGTAATAGTGAAATAAAAATGCCTCTTGCCAATTCCCACAGTACACTCCACTACAATCTGTCATTGCATTTTTCAAGGCTTACGAGTATCTCTTTTTTCTAGTTTCCTTTAGGCCTGTAGTCTTGGGGGTAAAAAATGAAGTTCAGGGAAATGAGTGACATTTATTTACTCCACAGGTGTGGACTTGGCTGATCATTACTGGCGACTAAATCAAGTGCATAAAAATTCAGAGAACTGCAAAAATGAAAATGAAAGTTCAGCCAAAAGTTAGGAACCCTATAAACTTTGCTTTAGAGACTGAAATGGACAGTTAACATATTATTTGTGAGAGATTTTCAATAGTAATTTCTCAAATAAGAGTTGACTCCATCACTGGAATTACTAACATTTTACTCATCTCAGAACTGGTGTGAATCTTCGTCCTTAACATAGCACTTAAGAAACTGTACAAACTGTAGAATTACACATTTAAATCTACTTAAAAACACAATACAGACACCTCCAACTTTACATGAGTTTCTCAGAAATGCAGTTTGGTAAATGTGCCTAATAGCAGGTGTAGCAGGGGCCACCCTATTGATCAGCACAATTCTGTACACTGGTGGTTCTTAATACAGTACTTAAATATACCATTGCCTTATTTACTGCTAATTTCCTACCACAAAACCAAGAGATTTTATTAACCTAAGTTAATAATAAGCATTTTACAAGCACCAAACTCCAGTGTCTTTCTTCTTAACTCCCTGTCCTGGCCTAGTCTAACTCCTTCCTCTTTAAAACAATTCCATGGATAGTTTATTTCAATTTTCCTCTTATTTCTATAGAGATTCTCAAGTTCCCTATTGTCATGGCTTGCCTATTCAATTCCATGGTGAGAATATATCCAGATGAGTGCTATTCTTCCTCCTGAGGAGTATCTATTGTCTTAGAACTTCATTTAAATTTTGCCAGCAGCAACAAACATAAAACAGACCATGGAAAATGATATTATTACCCCAAATATGTTTTTCCCTCTTGGCCTTTACATTCCATTGTGTTATCTTCCCTTCTGTATCCTTTCCATTGGACACACAAACTCACAAATATAAGGGCAGGAGCAAAAAGTAGGCAGCTTCCTGATCTGTAAGTGTAATTAGCTGTTCTTCTGCCATTTCTCTCTACCATAGAATCATTCTTTTCTGCCTTCTTTCCATTGTCTCTCACTATTTGCAATTACTAGCTAACACTCTCCAGACTTCCTTCTCATCTACTTCTTCCATGGCCTCTGTCCACATTAATTTTTTTGGCTGGCCTATCTCTTCAACTGCCTAGGCTGCCTGGAAGAAACTACTGCAGCCTCTCACCTTCCTCTTTCCCTTCTTAGGTCATTCCATATGCTTTCCTCCCAAGAGGTACAAAAAGAAGATGCCACACAATTGAAAGATATTTTCCCCTTATATCTGAACCACAATTCCCCAAACTGATGTCCTACATTTTTCAACTTTTGCTACACACAGAGTGAATTTTCTCCACCTTACCCATAAAAGATGCTAAGTAAATACTGCTTATATCCAGTGGTAATAGGCAAGAATTGGAAGAGTTTGAGTTGTTGTAATAGAGATTTCCATTAAACTATCATTTTGCAAACTTATATTCCATAGAACTGCAATTTTGTGGGTTTTAATAGGCATTGTGAGAGTGTGGGTGGACAAGGATTCTTTTATCAAATATGCATGGGAAACACTGGACACAAAATTTAATGAGTTTCTTAAGGATTGCTGATGGACCATCTAATATACCGAAGTAAATCTCTTACAGGAGAGTATTAAGGAAATATTTTGTAAAGCATTTATCATACAACCTTTGACTCTGTATCTTTTGATTTTCAGGTAGTATGTTCCAGATTTCAATTCCTCTTCTGTAAAATGAATACCTACTTCATAGGATTATTATGAGGATTATAAGTTAATACATGTAAAACATCTGTTAAAATAATGCATGTTAAAGTACGTATTAATGCATGTAAAATGTTCAGAACAATGCTAAGTACATTATAAGTACTCAACACTATAATTATCACTACATCCCCCCATGCTGGTATATATCAATAACATGGCAATAGTCCCAGAAAAGTGAAATGAAAAAACTTTTACTGTAATTTACACTGTTACCACCAACTGGATGGAACACGTCTTCCCTTTGCCTGAAAAGCATTGCTTGAGACAACAGGAAACATTTACAGAAAAAACTGATGTGTATGATACAGTTATCAGTAAGACATTTAGATGTTATAGAAAAAGAACAAAGTTAAAAGGGTCTTATCAATTTCCTTCATTCCAAAAGGAAAAAGCATTGCATACTTTGCTGAGGAAGTCCAAATACTAAGTACCATCTCTGGTACACAGTAAGCACTCTCAATAAAAGTTCTGATGAAAAGCCTGGGAAATTAATGGATAAATAATAAATACTACTTTGAATAACATATATTATTTCCAAATCACTATATAACGTCTGGAAAATCCATATATTTTTATTAGGTTCTCTCACTCCCCTTTATAGATGTTTTAGCTATACAAAATAGGAAAGGAGACAGAAGAGTGGTTGCCATACTTTATTTAAGAGGTATTAGAGGTATATGAATTTAATCTTCCAGGTGTATCACAATCTGAAATCTTCTTTAAAAAAATCAAAAAATTATAAAGGTACTATGCATCAATAGCCAATGGTACCATTTAAGTAACATCTATCTTCAAAAATATAGTACCTACCTATCTCATATTTAACTTATACAGGAATTTATAATTTATAAATTTACACAGAAATGTATCTATCTCTACCTGTTTATCAGGGCTGGTTCAAGAACCCAATAAAAATAAGTTATAAAAATTAAATAGGTTAATAGAAAAAAAATGTGTTTTATGAAATCAACAAGGATCTTCCAAACAATTTTTTTCTGGTAATAATAGTCTCAAATACTGCCAACTTTAAAACACCAGGATTCTAAGGCCATGATCTCACAACAGCATCACTGTTTCTATCAGCTAGTTTCTTCCTTTTAGGAACTTTTCTTTTTCTCCCACCCCCTTTCTTTCTTTCAATAAATAACCCAGTAATCCTCACATTAAAAAATTCTAGGACAAGGGTCAGCAAACTATGGTCAAGGGCCAAATATGGCTTGCTGCTCATTTTGTATGCCAGATGGCCAAGCTGGTTTTTTACATTTTGAAAGTGTTGTAAAATAAAACAAAGAAGAACATGTGATGGAAACCTTATGTGGCTTGCAAAGCCTAAAATATTTACTATCTGGCCCTTTACACAAAAATTTGCTGACTCTCTCTAGGATGGTATTTATCATGGCTTAATAATTTCAGACAATTCATAGCGTAACAAGTTCACAGTAAATAATTAAATTTTACAGTGGTAATTAGAACAGAACTCCATCATAACAATCTTTGTTCTCTTTACACATACAAGTTAGCTACAATTATATTGTTTTTTAGAATACTAGTGCAGAGCCTGGCCCATTATGGAAGTTCAAATATCAATCTCAGCCTGCCTGAATAACAGTGCTCAGTTACTAGTCTAAAGTAATGGTATAGCCTGGCTACAGGAAACCCTTTCTCTCATGGGAATTCAGATCAATTGATAAGTGAAGTAAGCTCTAACCGTTCCTCGTATTATACATCTCCCATATTCCCTTAGCTAAAAGAAAAAAAATAATTCTCCCTTGATTTCTCTGACACATACCCCAGATGTGATACAGATCTCAAAATCTCTAATGTGTTTTCTAAAGAAGTCTTCTTACAGGGTTCTCTCAAAGTATTCAAAAGAAAACAAACTCAGTAACTTACTCCAGAGCAGGTCTCAGAACTCTGACTTTTAACGCTTCTAATATTCGATTTAACTCCACAAATGGTTCTTTCTGACTGGGGTCAACAGAAAGACCAGACTCCTAAAGAAAAAAAAAAAAAAAGACAGAACTTTTGTTAGCAGTTATTGGGATAAAGAGATATACTAAAAGCATATTATAAATTAAATATGGGACAAACCATTCAAGATCTTTTTTACATGTATTTCTATGGCAGAGACTGATGACTGAGACCCATTATCATTCCTTCTCCTTTTCCGAAGTAGCAGAACCCCTAAATTTTAGCTTGGCATATAGTCATGTGAAATAAAGCTGGGTATGATTGCAACACAAAGTTCTAGCCAATGACCTATAAGCATGTACTCTTTGCCCCTTCCTGGAATACCAAAAGGTACAGCTTCACTGGTATACTTGACCACGAGGACGGGGGCAGCTTAGAAACAGGACAGCTACAAAGAGCCTTGGTCCCTAAGAGCTTCATGAAACATAGTATATGCTGTAGATGACTTACTACCTCCTATTTCTGTGCAAAAAAAAATTGTTTAAGTCAATGGTATTTTGGGTCTTTGTCACTTATAAACAAACAATCCTAAATGACAATTTACTTGAGGAATTTTATATAGACAAATATAATTCTCATAAAGTATGGAGAAAGACATGAGTTATAGTTTATCTGTTTAAAATATAAAAGGACTAGAGGTTTTGTTTACAGACTAGCCTGTAATTAAATTATTTAATCCTTACACTCCTTCAACAGAAAATACAATAAAAAAGCTCCTCTGCGTTTTGGCTAAGATTAAGTGTAGTATCCGTTCTTATCAGAAAATACAATAGCACATGGTAGCAGAGGACTCAATTTGAAGAGGCATAAATTTGGGACTGAATCCTACCTACTTACTTTACTAAGAACCTGTATGGCCTTGGGAAAGTTACTGCTCCAGACCTCAGATGCTACCTACCAGGAGGACTGCCATGAGAAATAAAGGTAAGTGGTAAGTACTCAGTACACAGCAGCTGCTACCATTATGATTAGATGGTATTTGGTAAACTGTTCTGAGATCCCTATACTTATGTCTAATAGAAATAAAAGATAAATGATACCCATCTGAAGTAAATTTTAGCTTGAAATTCATCTGATGAAATTCTTCAAGTTGGACTAGAACAGAAGGCCAGATATAAACCTCTTTGTTCTTTTCTATATTAACCTTCCCTATCAAAAGAGTAAATGAAAACAGTAGCACCCCTTCTGATGATTTTTTTGAGGACTCAGAACCAACATTTTGGGGCAGGAATAAGGAAATAATCCAATCAAGAAGTTCTAGGATTTTTAATGTTCTCTAATTACAAAAAAGATCTCCTAGTAAAATGAGGTCAGTCCTGATAATTAAAATACTAAAAATCTATCTATGGCTAAAAGAAGACTCAAAACTCCACAAAGAGTTCCTTTGTTTCTTTTTCACCTTCTCACGGTTGGCACACTGTTACCTGGCAGAGCTCCTCGGCTACGTCCAGCATTCCTTGTCGAAAGAAGTGCTCCACCATCACCTCATTGAGAAGCCTCTGGCTGTCTGCCTGCCAGCAGCCATCTATTCCCACACTGCTTATGTCAGAATCAAAATTCTGAAAAAAAGAAAGTAACTCATGAATTGATTAGGATGCATCACTGTACACAGTTTTCACCCTATCTAAAAGAAAGAATGGCCTTCATTTCACTCTGAGATACCCCCAATAAGTACCTAATTCAAATTCATCTGTAGCCTGAGACAGGAAGTAGTTTTTTCCATTGCTCCTTTCTAAAACTTGACACTCATTGGTTATTGCTAGGAGAATAAACAGGTGATGTTTTAGAGGGCATTTCCCAAAAACATATAAGTTTAATAATAATTTCTGTGAGTAACTGATTTCTAGGCATTATACAATACCAATTATTTTCAGAGGTTCATAGTGATGCCTGTAAAATCATGTTCAATGCAGTACTAATAGGATAAAAAAAAAGGAGTGAAAACCCATATGCTCAATACAGAATTAGTTAAACAATCAAGTTTAACTTGACAACAACTGCAGTGCCACGGTGGGCAATCGAGGTAGGGGCATGACCAGGTGGTTAAGAAAGCAGGCTCTGGAGCCAGTCTACTTGGATTTGAATCCTGGTTCTATCCTTTATCAACTGTGTGATCTCGGCCATATTACACAAGGTTTTTGAGCCTCAGCTTCCTTACCTTAAGGGGAAAAAATAACACTACCACCCTATCATGGGCTGCACTGCATCCTCTCAAAATTTCTGTGTTGAAATCCTAACTCCCAATATACACCAAGTTAAAATGAGGTCTTTAGGGTGGGTCCTAATCCACTAGGACTGGTATCCTAATTTTTTAAAAAAAAGGAAATTAAGACACAGACAGGTACAGAGGGAAGACCATGTGCGACGGACTGAATGTTTGTGTGTCCCCCCGCCCCAATTCCTACATGGAAGGTCTAACTGCGTATGACTACAATTGTCCGTAAGGAGGTGATAAAGGTTAAATGAAGTCGTAAGGGAAAACAAGGAAGAAACACCAGGGCATGTGCTCTTGCATGCTCTACCCCCCTTCTTCTCCCTACCGCTTCCCACCATCTGAGGATGTAGTGAGAAGTAAGTCATCAGCATGCCAGAAAGGAGGTTGTCTGCCCTCAACAGAAAATAAATTGGCTAGGACCTTGATCTTGAACTTCTCAGTCTCCAGAACTGTAATAAAATAAATTTTTTTTGTTTAAACTATCCAGTCTATGGTATTGTAAAATGTCATAAGCTGACTAAGGCACCATGTGAAGACACAGGAAGAAGATGGCCATCTACAACCCAAGCAGAGAAGCTTCAGAGGAAAGCAATCCTGCCAACACCTTGATCTCGAACTTCTAGGCCTCAAGATTGTGGAAAATAAATGTTTGTTTAAGCCACCTCGTCTGTGATACTATTATAGCAGCCCTAGCAAATTAACTATACTCCCATACTGGTTAAATGAAATGGTAGTCGCTACTATTTTAGTATTACTATTCACAATTAAAAAGTGAGGTTCATTACTGTGTATCTACTAATATGTAAAAATGCCCGTAATACTTTAAGTGAAAAAAAGCAGCCTTGAAATGGGAGGGAGGAGGGGAGGGTTGGGTGGGTGGGTTGGGATGGAAGTAAAAGATAGAAAATCGTATTGCAACAACAATTTAAATAAAATTTTTTTAAAAAGCAGCCTCTACAAAATTATGACCCCATTTTTACTGTTGTTGTTTTTTTTTTTTAAAAAAAGAACACCTGCAAATGTTTAAGAAAAAATATGCAAGAATGTACACTAAAGTATTAGCAGAAACTACCACTGGAGATTACCACTCTCCACATAAAAAAACAAAATTCTTTTCATAATAAACTAATTCAGTTCCGGATAAGATCAAGTAAGCACACTCTACCCTGTCTCTCCCACTGAATGCAGTTATAAAATCAGGACAGAATAAATAAAGCAGCTATTTGGGAACACTAAAAAGTGAACAGTAGTACATGGATTGAGAAAGGTCATAGAACTGGTAGTAAGTTTACTACTTCTCTCTCCTCAAGATCTCTCAGATGGATGCAATGCAGCCAAAACCCAGAACTTGGTGCCCACGATGTGAACAGAGAGCTCTAGGGAAAGCCATTTTGTTTTGCCATAAGGAAGAGAAATGGGCTTTCCCACCATTCAGAGAATAAGGGAAATTGCATGCCTTTTACCCCTCCCTTTATTTTCTTCCACCTCTAGCTCAAGGCAGTCTGCAGGTATATTCATTTTCTATTGCAACTTAAAACACAATTTTATTACCTCACAGCTCTGTAGGTCAGAAATCCAATAGACTCAGATATTTCTCTGTTCCAGGTGCCACAAAACTGAAATAAAGGTGGCAGTGATCTGGCCTCTTATCAGGAATCTGGGAAGAAACCGATTTCTAGGTTTCTAGGCTGCTGTCAGAATTGTCCCATGCAGTTGTAGGGCTGGAGTCCCTGTTTCCTTACTGACTAGAGTAGTGGTGGTTCTCAATTTCTAAAGGCTACTCACATTCCAGGCCTCAAGCCCCATCTCCTATCTTCAAAGGCAACGACAGAAATGACATCCCTCTCACACTTTGAATCTCCCTGCCCACCTCTGCTGCTTTTAAGGGCTCATGGTATTACACTGGGACCACCTAAATAATCTCCCCATTTTAAGGCCAACTATTTAGTAATCTTAATTATATCTGTCAAGTCCCTTCACAGCAGTACCTAGATTAATGTTTGATTGAATAACAAGGGAACAAGAATCTTAGGAAGGTAGCTTTAGAACTCTGCCCACCACAGCAAGCTATCTAAAGCTCTGAAAGCGAGGGTCCTTTCCAGTCAGAGGAGTTATGGACCCAAGAGAGGGAGGGGGGAAACCCCCTAATGCATCTTTGCTCTCTGTCCTTCCACTATCTAGGCCCAGACACAGACACCATCAAGGCAAGTAAGTGAAGCCGCAGCTTTCTGACCAGATTACCAAAATAGTAGCCCTAGAGAACCGTAAAGTACCAGAAAGACAAAGAGAGGGAAGAACTTAGAAAAGTGACCCCTTAAAGTTGTTTATGAACTCCTTGGCTTATACTTGAGTTGCATGGGCCTGGTTATGACCCTAAGCAGCACACCACAGATTGAAAACTGAACTAGGGGACAGGTCTGGTTTCCAAGTCCTAAAATGGCTACTGGTTGGCACACAAACAGGACACAATGAAATAGCTCTGTAATACCTTTGTAAACAAAGCTGACATTGAAACTACAACTCAGAGAAAACTGGTCACAACTTGTGTAATGAACCTACCTCCAGGTCAACTGCATACTAAAACAAAAACATCAATATTTTCCATAGAATTTAAATAAAATGTAGAGTCTCATAACAGAACACTAAAAATGTCCAGGATACACATTTCACACAGAAGCAGAATACACGTTCTTTTGAAGTGCATATGGAACATTTTCCAGGATATATCACACGGTAAGCCAAAAAACAAGTATCAATAAATTTAAGAAGATTGAAATCATATCAAGAAATCATATCAAACATCTTCTCCAATCACAAAGGTATAAAAACTAAAAACCAACTATAAGAAGAAAACTAAAAAACACACAAAAACATGGACCATGATTTATCATGCTGTTAAATACATGGGCTAACAATGGTATGAAGAAATAAATCAAAAGATATTTAAGACAAATGAAATGAAAATACAATGACCCCAAAGTATCTATGGAACACAGCCAAAGCAGTTCTTAGAGCGAAATTCATAGCAATACAGGCTTACCTCAAGAAACAAGAAAATTCTCAAATCAACAATCTAATTTTACACATAAAGGGATTAGAAAAAAGAAAAAAAACCAAAGTAAGGAGAAGAAAGGAAATAATAAAAATCAAAGCAAAAATAAACAAAATTGAGTCTAAAAAATACAAAAGATCAATGAAACCAAGTCCTGGTTCTTTGAAAATATTACAAAATTGATACACCTTTAGCCAGACTCATCAAGAAAAGAGGGCCTAAATAAATAAAAACAGAGATAAAAGAGGAGAAATGACAACCAACACCAGAGAAATACAAAAGATTATAAGAACATACTACAATTACATGCCAACAAATTAAACAAACTGGAAAAAATGGGTAAAGTCCTATAAATGTACAATCTTCCGAGACTAAATAAGGAAGAAACAGACCAGTAAGTACTAACAAAATCAAATCAGTAATCAAAAACCTCCCAACAAACAAAAAATTTTGGACCAATGGCTTCACAGGTGAATTTTACCAAACATGTAAAGAATTAATGCCTATCCTTCTCAAACTGTTCCAAAAATCTGAAAAGGAGTCTAGGATCCCAAACTCATTTTACAAGGCAAGCATTACCCTCAGACCAAAACCAAAGAAAGACATTACAAAAATGAAAATTAAGGTGAGTATGTCTGATGAATACAGGTGCAAAAATCCTCACCAAAATATTAGTAAACTGAATTTTTCAATATATTAAAAATATGACACACAATGATCAGGTGGGATTTATTCCTGAGATGCAAAGATGGTCCAACATCTGTAAATCAATTAAATTTATAATAACTGCCTAAAACACAATAAGGATAAAAATCAAATGATTTTAGAAAAATATTTGACAAAATCCAACATTTATTATAATTAATACTCTCAGCAAAGTGAAGACAGAAAAAACTTATTCAACATAATAAATTCCATATATGACAAACCCATAGCTAATATCATATTCACTAGTGAAAAGCGAAAAGCTTTAAGATTAGAAAAAAGACAAGGATGTCCAATTACACCACTTTATTCAACATAGTACAGGAAGTCCTAGCAAAAACAGTAAGAAAAAAAAAGCATCCAAATTGGAAAGGAAAAAAAGTCGTTATTTATAGATGACATGATACTACATATAGAGAGACCCCTAAAAAATCCACCAAAACTATTAGAACTGATAAATGAATTCAGTAAAGTAGCAGGAAATGAAATTAATATTCAAAGTTGGTTGCATTTTTTATACCAATAATGATTTGTCAGAAAAAGAATTAAGAAAACAATCCCATTTACAATTAAATTTAAAAATATAAAATAGCTAGAAATAAATTTAACTAAGACCTGTACTCAAAAAACTAAAGACACTGAAGAAAGAAACAGAAGAAGATACAAATAGACAGAAACATAAACTGTGTTCATGATACAGAGAATCAACTTCATTAAAATGTCTGTACTACCCCAAATAACCTACAGGTCCAATGCAATCCCTAACAAAATACCAATGGTACTTTTCACAGAACTAGAACAAATAATCCTCAAATGTGCATGGAACCACAAAAGACCTTGAATAGCCAAAGCAATCTTAAGAAGAATAAAGTTAGAGGTATCCCAGTGAGTTCTTGAAGCATCCTGATAATCTGATATCAAACTATACTACAAAACTATAGTAATCAAAACAGCATGCTACTGGCATAAAAAGACACATAGATCAGTGAAACAGAACAGAGAGCCCAGAAATAAATCCAGAGAACTTCTGGTCAAGATAGAGATGTAGGTAAACATGCCTTGCCTCTGCATACAACTATAGCAAAAAAGACAGCTACACTACAAAACAAATATCACCCAAAACAGAAAATTAAGCTGTGTGGAAGTCCAACAACCAAAGATTTAAAGAAGCCACATTCATCCATACAGGTAGGAGGGGCAGAGATGCAGAGTGACACAGAGAGACACAGAGATGGGAACAGCTGGTGCCACAATTATATGTGATGGATAAGAAATGGGAGGGATACCTCAGGAGCCAGGGATCGCAGCCCAGGTCTCAGCACCAGGAAGATAACTCCCCATTACTTCTAGATGTAAAACCAGTGATGGTTGGGGCTGCAGAAGAAACTGCATCCTCTTAAAGGGCCTGCAACAGACTTAGGTCTCACAAAGACCCATACCCTCTGGGATTCAGCACCAGGGCAACAGCTGAAAGGGCACCAGTGGCATATGGGGAGAAAGTGAAGTGCAAGTGGGGAGACAGCTTCCCCCTGGGCAAAACTCCAGAGGCCAGGTAGCTGCTTTGTCCCCCTGCAAGCCCTCCCCCACAGAGTGACAGAGCAGTGACACAGGTTGTCCAGCCCTGGCAATTATTTAAGGCAATGACCCATACAACTTAACAGGTGCACTAAGACAGAGAGTCAAAGCAGCTCTACCTAATACACAAAAACTAGCACAGGGAGGCTGCCAAAGTGAGGAGACAAAGAAATATTGCCCAAATGAAAGGACAGAACAAAACTCCAGAAAAAGAACTAAATGAAATAGAGATAAGCAACCTATCATATGCACAGTTCAAAACACTGGTTATCAAGATGCTCTTAAGAACTCACTAGGTACTTCAACACCATAAAAAAGTGGCGAGGATGAAGCCAAGAATCAAATCAATGATTTGGAACACAAGGAAGGAAAAAGCATTCAATCAGAACAGCAGAAAGAAAAAAGAATTAAAAAAAAAAGGATAGGCTTAGGAACCTCTGGGACATCTTTAAACATACCAACATCCAAATCATAGGGGTGCCAGAGAAAGAAAAAGAAAAGCAAGAAATTGAAAACTTATTTGAAAAAATAATGAAAGAAAACTGCCTTAATTTGGTGAAGAAAACAGATATACAAGTCCAGGAAGCTCACAGAGTTCCAAACAAGATGGACCCAAAAAGGACCACACCCAGACATATCATATTAAAATGCCAAATGTTAAAGATAAAGAATCTTAAAAGCAGCAAGAGACAAGCAGATAGTTACTTACAAAGGAGTCCCAGTAAGACTGTCAGCTGATTCCGCAAAAGAAATTTTGCAAGCTAGAAAGTACTGGCAAGAAGTACTCAAAGTGATGAAAAGCATGGACTCACAACCTAGATTACACTATCCATAAAACATATCATTTAGAATGAAAGAGCAGATAAAGTGCTCCCCTGAGAAGGTAAAACTAAAGGAGTTCATCATCACCAAGCCATTATTATACGAAATGCTAAAGGGAATTAATTATATAAAAAAAGATTAAAATGATGAACATTGAAATGGTAATAAATTCACAGCTATCAATAATTGAATCCAAATAACAAACTAAGCAAACAAGCATAGATATGGAGATCATTTGGAGGGTTATCAGTCAGAAGGGGATAACAGGGGGAAAGATGCAGGGGGAAAGATGCAGGGATTAAGAAGCACACACTGGCAGGTAAAAATTAGGGGGATGTTAAGAACAGTATAGGTAATGGAGTAGCCAAAGAACTGATATGCATGATCCATGAACATGAACTAAGGAGGGAGATCACTGGAGTGAATGGGGATACTGGGCAGAGGGCAACAAAGGGGAAAAAACTGGGACAACTGAAATAGCATAAATCAGTAAAATATATATTTTTAAGAAGACATAAATCTATGCCTCTATGATCAATTAATCTATGACAAAGGAGGCAAGAATACACCATAGGGTAAAAACAATCTCTTCAATAAATGGTATTGGGTAAACTAAAGAGATACATACAAAAAAAAATGAAACTTTAACTTTTTTTTCTATTTAACTTTCTTATACCATATACAAGAATGAACTCAAAATGGATTAAGGAGACAGCATGGATGGACTTCAACAGCATTATGCTAAGTGAAATAAGCCAGTCAGAGAGACAAGTTCCAACAGATTTCACTCAAATGTGGAATCTAATGAACAAAATGAACTAACAAGCAAAATACTGACAGATTCATAGATAACCAGCCAGTTGACAATTGTCTGGGTGGGGGGCGGAGTCAGAAGGGGTGAAGAAATTGAGCAGAGAAGAAACTCATGGACATGGACAACAATGTGGCAACTGTAGGAGGTATGGGAAGGTGGGTGGAGAGAAGTGAAGGAGGGTATGGGGGATAAACGGTGATGGAAGGAGACTTGACTTTGCAGGGTGAACATACAATACAGAATATAGATGATGTGTTATAGAATTGTGCACCTGAAATCTATATAATTTTGTTAACTAGTGCCTCCTCAATAAATTCAATAAAAAGGAAAAAATGGATTAAAGACTTAAATATGACACCTGAAACCATAAAACTCTTAGGAGGTAACACTGAAAACTCTTTCATTGTTCTTAGTAATATTTTTATGTCTTCTTGAATATGGGAAACAAAAGAAACAAATAAATGGGACTACACCAAAATAAAAAGGGTTTGCATAGTGAAGGAAACCATCAACAGACCAAAAAATAACCCACTAGATGGGCATTTGCCAATGACATATCTGATAAGGGGTTAATGTCCAAAACATATAAGGAACTTGCCCTGGCTGGTATGGCTCAGTGGATTGAGTGCCAGCCTGTGAATCAAAGGGTCATGGGTTCTATCCCCAGTGAGGGCACATGCCTGGGTTGAGGGCCAGGTCTCCAGTGGGGTTGTGCTAGAGGCAACCACACACTGATGTTTCTCTCCCTCTCTTTCTCCCTCCCCACCTTCTCTCTAAAAATAAATACATAAAATCTTAATTAAAAAAACATATAAGGAACTCATATAACACAACACACACACACACACACACACACAACGCCTGAGGACCTGAATTAGACATTTCACCAAAGAGGACATAGAGATGGCTGGCCAACAGACATATGAAAAGATGCTCAACATCACTAATCATCAGAGAGATGTAAATTAAGACAATGAGGTGTGGTCACCTCACACCTTTCAGAATGGCTATCATCAATAAATCAAACAGGTGTTCACAAGGTTTTAGAGAAAAGGGAACCCATTTGTACTGTTGGTGGGAATGCAAATTGGTGCAGCCACTATGAAAAAAAAAGTATGGGGTTCCTCAAAAAATCAAAAATAGAACTAACATATGACCCAGCAATTTCACTTCTTGATATTTACCAAAAGAAATCCAAAATACTAACTGGAAAAGTTTATGCACCCCTATGTTTATCCAGCATTATTTACAACAGTCAAGATATAGAAAACATCTAAGTGTCAATCAATAGACAGGTGGATAAAGAAGATGTAGGACATATATGCAATGGAGCATTACTCAGCCATAAAGGAATGAAAGCTGGTCATTTGCAACAACACAGATGGACTTAGAGGGTACTATGCTAAATGAAATAAACCAGACAAAGATAAATACCATATGGATTCACCTTTATATGGAATCTACAAAACACACAAAACAGAAACAAACTCATATATAAAGAGAACAAGTCGATGGTTGCCAAATAGGAGAGGGGTTGGGAGACTGAGTGAAAAGGTGAAGGGATTAAGAAACATGAATCAGCAGATATAAAATAGTCACAGAGATGTAAAGTACAGCATAAGGAATTTAGCCAATATTGTAGTAACTATGTATAGTGTTGGGTGGATGTTAGAATTATCGAGATGATCACTTTGCAAGTTAATGAAATGTCCAATTACCCCACTGTACACTGGAAACTAATATAACACTGTATGTCAACTCTAATTGAAAGATGAAAAAAAGTAGAAAAATTAAAAATAAAATAAAAACATCTAGGATACAATGCAGAATTATTTGGTATACAAAGAACCGGGAAAATCTAAACTTTCATGGGAAAAGATGTTCAACAGACACCAATGCTGAGATGATGCAGATGCCAGAATCATCAAAGACTGTAGTGCAGTTATTCACATTTTGAAAGAAAAATGCAATCTGTTTATTTGCAAAGAAAATATTCTTGAAAGTAGCTAAAGAAAAGTAATGCATTCCTTATAAGAGAACTATGATTCCAATGACCAGATTTCTCAAAAGAAACCATGGAGACCACAACGAAGTGACATGACATTTTTCAAGTACTGAATGCAAAAAACTGTCATCCCAGAATTTTATATCAAGTGAAAATATCCTTCAGGAATATTCTCTGATGAAGGCAAGTTGAAGCTAACACCAGAAAACCTGCTGTAAAAGAACTGCTAAAGTAAGTTCTTCAGACAGGAAGGAAATGATACCAGAGGGCAACCTGGAACATCCCACATGAAGGAAGAACAAGTCCACCTTGTGATCTGACATTTTTCCCTGCCCGATTTTACTTCCACCCCCTTTACCTTTCATTGGCAATACCCTCAACAGACCTCTTGAATTTCTTTTTTTTTTAAGGCATATCAATTTAATTAGACAAGATCATTAGATTAATTGAAACTATAATCCAAACAACACAGGATTATTTTATAGTACATACAAGAACAGGTACAGGGTAACCTGCAGTAGAAACTGCAAAACTCCCACCATTTATACCACCAAAATGCATTAGAGGTCTCTTCTCCAAAATTAAGCACATTTTTCTTTAAAGAGCTATCTAGCCTATTCTTAGATGCCAAGTCAATAGCCTAAAACTAAATACATACATTAAAATTTGGAAATAATCTGACAAAAAACAAAAAGGTAAAATTACTGTCAGTCCTAATTTTTATTCATTTTCTTTTCATAGACATCTTCTTTGGACTAGTACGTGTTTAACTTAAAAAATGGAGATAATACAGAGTAACTAGATAATATGGAGTATGCGCATGAAAGCTAAAGCAACAGCTTTCATGCACATACTAAATAGATTACCCCTAGCTCTGAAGAGCGAGCATGGATCAAGTTCTCTAATTTCGTATCTGCTCCTCCAGATGCTTCTGCCTGTTTTGATGATTTTATAATAGTCCATCAATACCATTAACCAAATTATTTTACCTTTATGCTCTCTATGACAACTAGAACACTGGAAGTAGAGATGGTGCTTTGTTCCCCTTCTAAAGTAGAGGCCTACAAGGGTGACTGATGTCACGGATACTCTCATATTTTACTCCCCCAGAGAAAAAGGGTCATTCAAATGAATGAAGATGACAGATCTTATTACAAACTCAGGAATCTGCCAATAACTCCCTAAATGGCTAAGTGAATCCTATAAAGAAGAAGTGAGATTAATTAAGAATCTTCACCAATCTATCAACCTCATTCAATCCACATACAATGTTCAGATTTCTACTTGTTCATTTAATGATTATTCTCCAACCCTATCAACTCCCAACAAATATACCAGGTGTCTATTCTACAGTAAAGAAATAAAACAACTTTGCTCAGCTCAAAGCACAGATCAAGTTAAAACAGACAATTTTATTTGGCAGTATGCATTAAGTCAGAATGTTAATAACTACCACCAGAGTTAACTGTGCAGATCAAACAGAAGAATTCCTTCAAATCTTTCCTTTACGTACCAAAAGGAAGCTTTGATCATCTAGGAAACTTTAAAATATAAGAGTCTAATATTTCAACAAATATAAACAGTTTTACGACGATGCTTTTCATGTACCTTTATTTGCATGGCACCTTTATATACCACTGTCATATCTATACAGGTAAGCAAAATCATACACCCTTAACATTCAGGATAGCTCTACTACATTCAAATAATATAACTTAACTTGCTAGTCTTGGAAAATACAGCTAAAATGTGAATAAGCAACAAATTCAATGAAAATTTCTGAATTCCCTTCTACCATTCTGATTTTCTAATTCAAACCACTAAGGTAGATAAGTAAACTTTTTTCATAGGTTATTTTCTGTTCACCTATAGTAAAAAAATGAAAGCTAAAATTATTTTAAAAAGAGGATGAGGAAATGCAACACAGTGTGAGAACTCCTTTTGTTATAACTGCACATTCTTACTATTGCATCAGAACTAGGATCAGTTGTGGCTTCTGTTGCTAGGCGACCAACCTAGTTTGCAAGGCTGCCCAGAAAATCAGCAGCACTCTAAACCAACCAAGTGGCTAATGAAGAGATACATCTATTATTAACACTTCTGTTTTGTTATACTTTTTCCTTTTGAAAAAAAGAAGAGAAGCCCTGGCCAGGTGGCTCAGTTGTTTGGAGCATGGTCCCATGCACCAAAAGTCTGCAGGCTCAATCCCCAGTCTGGGCATGTATGGGAGGCAATGGATCAATGTTCCTCTCTCTCTCTAAAATCACTAAGCATGTCCTGGGGTGATGATTAAGAAAGGAAGGGAGGGAGGAAGGACCTGGAAAGATGTTCTTAAATGTGAAGGCAGGATTCAAAGAATCAAAAATAAAACACATGAAAGAGATATGGAAGGAGTAAGACAGAGAAGAACATCCTCATCCCAAGACTGAAGACTGTGAAGCTTATTATCTCTCTTCCACATTGTATTAGGAGAAGGTTCATTAGTTAAAATGCCTTGTCTTCCTATTTGATACCCACTTGACCCATAATAAAAGGACTATGTTAACCTTCCAAAAAAAAAAAAAGGAAAGCATACATTCAAGGGTGTGTGTGCCTAGAGAAGACGTTATGACTTGGAAAGAGAAATCCAAGACACACTAATTCATAAGCCATCTCATGTACTTTTAGCATCATTCACATTTGGACTATTAAGTTTTAAAATCGGGAAGAATAAATTATGAAACTGAAATCTAAACAGACCGTCCTATCACTTTAACCATAACATGAGCATGCTTACAAACTGGTCAAACCTTAGGCTTTCATTGTTCACCATCTAAAAACAATCCAATTCTGAAATACATTTTATAAAATTATTGAACACAGTGTTAACAGTACATGATCAAATGCAGCATTTGTTTTAATTCCTAAGGGCCAATTCTTTAGTACTATTAATTTTTTAACTCCCCCATCTATTTTTGAAAAAAAGTTGGCACTTTTGGGCTATTGTTGCACCTACCAGGAAAAAAATTTGCTTCTAAGCAACCAGCTAATCTAGTTTAAGAATAACAGCTGTACTTCAAAGAAAACTTAAAAGAGAATAAGATTTGCATTTTAGCTCCATTCAGTCTGAAATAATATCTACTTTACATATAACCCACAAAAGATTAGTATCCAAAAGTTTTTTAATTCCCACCAATCAAAAGTAAAGACCAACAACCTAACAGAAAAAAATAAAAGGTCAAAAAATAAGCGAGAAACTCACAAAAGGGAAAAATTGTAATAATCAAATGTAGAAAAAGGTGCTCATCCACATGAATAATTTAAAATTTTTTTAAAAGCTGGTAACACCAAGCATACATGAGAATCTAAGAAAGAAGAACTCATATGTAATGGTAGGATTGCAAATTGATATAAAACCTTCAGGGAAAAATTTAGCAACACCAATAAAGCTGATGATAAGGCACATACCCTATGATGAAATAACCCATATTTAGGAATATACCAAACAGCAGTGCTTTGCTAACTATAGACTAGAAAATAATTTAGTAGTGTGTCATAATCAGCATTTTCAGATGCATTTTTTATATGTAGATGCCACCTTTTTAGACATTCCATTCTCTCCACTGTATGATATTCATACCATTATCTACTTTGGTTTTCTTTTTTAAAATATATAATTTTATTGATTATGCTATTACGGCTGTCCCAATTTTCCTCCTTAGCCCTCTCCACCCTGTATACGCCATTTCTCATGCAGCCCACACCCCCTAGTTCATGTAAGTTCTTTGGCTACTCCGGGTAGGTTTTGCCAGATTAAGGAAAGGGGGTGAAGAGGGGGGATAAAGCCAAACTGATTAGTTTTTACTTTATAAACAAAGGAGAGTAATGTAGCATGGTCAGAGGTATGCCAAACTACTCTGCTTGGCTTTTAAGATCCTTAAAATTCTCTATAATTTAACCATCTGTCACACTTGCATACCCATCCCCTCATAATTATTTTGCACATCGTTTTACACACCTTTTGGTCTGGTGAGCTGCTTCTCTACCTATCTATTTATCTGAACAGAATAGAGAAATCTGAGTGACTATTTTACTAATTCTCCCAAAGATGGCACATACCTCTTACCATTTAGATAAAGTGGAGAGAAATTCAGGTCACTAGTGATTAATTCCCTCAAGGAATTCCACTTAAGAAAAGCTCCTCAAAGTCTTAAAATTTGGGTTTTTAGCCCAGCTCTTCCATTTGCTTTCTAGTTCTGTGATCTCAGGGAGGTTACTTAATCAAAGACTTAGTTTTCGCATCTCCATCTGCAGACAATAATCCCTACCTTACAAAACGTTGGTAAAGATGAAATTAATAATGTACACAAAACTCTACCAGGACCTATCCCACAGGAAGCCTTCGATACACAGTAGCTGATTCTGAGAGGCAGGTCTTGCCACCAAATCTTCCATTCTACATTTAAAAGAATCTTCATTTTAGAAAACATAAATCACTTGAATACAAATTACAGACTAGATTAGTTGACACAGCTTAATATGCGTAAAATCCTTTTTCCAACCTCTCAACCCAACATGACTTGGATACTAAACCAAGCACAGCTATTTCATTTTGTAGCCTCAGGCAAAAATGTGTCTGTACCACCTCCAGGTCCAGGAGAATTCCCTGATCCTGCATCCTAATACAAGATCTGATTGCAAAGGTCCAGGCTTTCCTCTAAGGACTAGACTATAATTCAACAAATAATTACTATTACCAACTAAATAATGTTGTTTCATTCTGCTCATAGCAGAAGTATAGTAAGAACAAGATAGGCCCATAGCTTAGAGCTAATGATGTAATGGGACAGAGAGCAGAGAAAGCAGAACTCACCTTCTCTTTTGAGAATGCTCTTGATACTGAAAGGGCAAAACCAATATTGTTTCACAGGCACTGAAAACCCAACACAAGCAAAGAGACCCAGAGAGCATCTAGCTGCTTGCAGGAGTCAGGACTCTTGGTTCCTACAAACAAGTACCTTTTGCTCAATGAAGCTGGATTTAAAGAAAGGCTCAGGTAACCAGGGTCTCTTGAAATCAATTGTAGGCTCACACATTCCCAGCCCTTCTTTCTGTAAGAGCTCTAATAAGAAAGACACTAGAGAAGCACCTTGAGACACCCTCCCTGCAACAAATAACTGTGGCCAAGCCTGGGGGAATCAAGCCCATTCTCAAGAGCATGCACTCTGGCCAAAGTGAATTGACTACTGAGAACATGGCTGGTCCTATTCAACCCCCATAAAAAACATCTTCCATCTTGACCACAAAAATATAAGATTTTAAGCCCTGGCTGGCGTAGCTCAGTGGATTGAGTGCGGGCTGGGAACCAAAGTGTCCCAGGTTCGATTCCCAGCCAGGGTACATTCCTGGGTTGCAGGCCATGACCCCCAGCAACCGCACATTGATGTTTCTCTCCCTCTCTCTCTCTCTCTCTCTCTCCCTCCCTCCCTCCCTCTCCCTCTCCCTCCCTTCCCTCCCTAAAAATAAAAAATAAGTAAAATCTTTAAAAAAATATATATATAAGATTTTAATAAATACCTTGCAAAAATTTAGACACATTGTCTACTATACTTTCTTGGATTACTCACTAGTAATTCTGAGGAGGGGACTTAGTTTGATGTTTTCTTTTTAGTGAAAACGTTCTTAGCTTTTTAATCACTGTTGTCTCTTTATAACTTTATTATTCCTTTCAAATAATTCTAAAAATTCTACCTAAAATATATATCAAATTATCTATCAGATATATCAGAACTCAGCAATTTTTCTTTTTAAGCTGAGTGAATTTTCTGTCTTTGTTATTCCCTTTCCCCTGCATTAACAGTAATATCTCTCTACTACACAAGGATTTACCCATTACATTAATAACAGAACTTCAGAGCTAGAACATCTGACCTCACCCACATAGTCTATCTAAACTACCTACCACTTAAGGCTAAACTCAAGACATTTTCGACCTCTGGTATGCTTTTTCTCCTCTCATACCTCAGTCATATCTACATAAAAGGCAGTTCCAAACTGCTCACCAGAACTATCTTAAAATATTCTATACTACTTTTTTTATAGCATTACTCCATTTGTTTTTTCAGTATAGTCAGCATTTGCATCATCAGTGTAGGTACTCCATCTAGGGGCAAAAGATCAGTTAAGGAAATGTGATTTAAAAATTTTTTTAATCATTATTCTCCTCCTTAAAACATCACCAGCCCTGCGTTGGCCTAATTTCCTACTATAGCAGTGTTTAAGAACAGATTCTTGAGATCTTTTCCACCTCCTGATTCATCACTTTGAAGTTGTACACCTGGGGTATGTTAATATCTCTTGAGTCTTAGTTTCCTCATATGCAAAAGGGGAATAATGTACCTGCATGATGAGATATAAATAAATATACTGAGCATAGTCAACACTCAGTAAATGATGGCCTCAACTGCTTTTATCATTCAATCTCTTTTCCCCTAATTCTCCTTGGATCAAATCCTTAGGCCCTCCATCATTTCCTGTCCCCCAACCTGATCTTGCTCTATTCCCGACAGGGTCAGCCACTCTAATCAAGTCCCTGCGAGTTTTTAACAGGACTCAAGCATATTCTCAATTGTCATTCAGCCCCTCTCCCAGACCAACAGAAACTACACCTCACTGTTCTCTTGCTCTAAATCTTACCCATTCTTCCAAGTCAAATTTAAGTCACCAACTCCACAAACCTTAAATTAATCAACAGCACAATGATCTTCCTTTTATTTTGTAGTAAGCAGAGTCCAACCCTGTTTCCTCAGAATTTTTTTCCGTTCTTCTACATATATGAAAAGTCAAACTACACCACAATCTTCTAAATAACATGTACTACATATCTCACTTTCAACGGTCCCACAAAAAATTTTAAATACCTTAAAATCTTAGCACCATTTATTTTCACACACATGCACCTCTAATGCGGTAATCATTTCATTGACTTTTCTTACTTAGGAAGTAAACTAAAAAGTCAAAAGACAAACAAAACACTGAATAAAATGCCCTTTAACAGGAGAGAGTTCTAAATTTTCTGAAAATAGGGGAGAAAATTAAAAACAGACCAACACACTGTTTTAAAAAAAATATTGCCACGGAACCCAACAGCTAATATTATGTACTTTAAATAGTGATCATAAAACTATGGACATCTGAAAAGAGTCAATATAAAAGCAGAAATCCTCCACATTTTATGTTTATAATCATTAAAAGACACAAAACACCTTGGCTAATACCACAAATTTCTTTTCTGCTTACATTTTCAGAGAAGTGATAACTAGAGAACATTAGATAACTTTAAAACACTAGAAGCATTAAAACACTAAAGGGGAGAAAACTCATTCAGTGTGTCAGAAATTTACTGCAGTTCCTTACTCAGAATGCCAGCTCACAGAGGAGTCCCAGTGTCTCTGGCTGTCCGCCTGGGAGGATGAGAACACTGTTCATCTACAACACGTGCTCGCAGGATGCTGGACAGCATTCCAGTTATTACTCAAGTCTGTCTGCTGTGGTTTTTAAAGGTTTGTGTCACGCCCTGGCCTGTGTAGTTCAGCTGGTTGGAGCATCGTCCCATAACCAAAATGTTGTGGGTTCGATCCCTGGTCTGAGAACGTACAGGAGGCAACTAATCAATGTTTCTCTCCTACATGAATGTTTCTCCCTCTCCCTTCCTTTCTCCCTAAAAGCAATGGGAAAAAAAAAAAAGGTCCTCAGGTGAGGATTTAAAATAACTAAAGGCTTATGCCACAACTGGTTCAGCTCCATCCTGAATGTTTACCACCAATTCCCGTAAGATTCCACCAAACCTTTACAGCAGGTGGTCCTGGAAACTTGTACAAATTTACCAGTTCAAAACTTAAAAAGAAGATGAAGAACATGACTTTATAAGTTAATGGAGTCTCTTATGACAAAAGCCTACACAGAGTTCCTCATGTTTGTGAGAAGCTCATGAACAATGTCTAGGTAGTTCTTGTGGACAAACATCTTCCTCTACAGCTGAGTCCAAACAGATGCCAATAAAGACAAATTGGAACCAGCCCTGGCTGGGTAGCTCGGTTGGTTTGAGCATCGTCCCAATACACAGAGGTTATGGGTTTGAGTCCCTGGTCAGGGCACATACAACAATCAACCCATGATGCATAAATAAGCGGAACAAGAAACTGATGTTTGTCTCTGTCTCCTTTCCTCTCTCTCTAAAATCAATAAATAAAAATTTGTAAAAATTGGGAGAGAATATACTAAAAGATGTTAGAGAACTAGGCTAAAAGATCCAGGCTTTTTCCTTTGGCCTAGGACTATGATTCAACAAATACTTCTCAGTATCAACTTAGGAACGTAGTTTCATATGATGGGTCAGAAGAATCTAGGTCACCTAGAACTTAAACAACTTTCATAAGAACATAAAACTACCAAAAAAATTACTTGAAAAAGTCCTTGTAACTTCTAAATACATGAAATAAATGTCTTCAAATGACAAATGAGTAAATTAAAATGTGTTAATTAGGAACATTCACCTTAAACACATCCCTACCCAAAAAGCCAGAATTGAGGTTACTCCCTATGTGTTCTCTTGGTATCCCTTCTCAAAGAGGTACTGCCATTTCTAGTACCAAATACATTTAAATGCTTTGTCTCAGAGATTAGCCAAAAATACCTGGCAAAAACCCTTATGAACATTTGTAAAGACTTGCTAAATCAGGTGGAAGACATGCTCGACAAGTTACCAGTAGATAGGGGGACAAGAGTAAAAAAGGATCGTGATGATAAGTATGACTGGACAACAGACACCAACTAGGAAATGGGGAAACCAGTGATTGAATGCAAAGTTGGTAAATTATTTGCCCAAATGATTCTTATCCTGGTGGCCAGTACACACTTGAGGTCTGGTTGCTGAGGCTGTCCCCACCTGTTCCCAGACTTTGGGATTTCTTAAGATATTTTTTCTGACTGGCTTCAGCTCTTCTCACTGTCATGGCATCTTCTGGTCCTGCTGTCCCATCCTCTGTCGTAACTGCAGGCAGCCTTGTGGTCAAGCAATCCCTCCAGGAACCTTCTGGAGTTTGAACCATCAAAAAGACTATAACACCTTGGGCACTGCCAGCCACTGAAATCTGAAGCTTCCTAAACACTACCAGTAGTTACTTCACCCTAGAGAAACTGAGGGTTTTTCTCACTCACAGTAATTAAAGATCATCTCTACAGTGCCTCACCACCATTCCAATATGTCCTTAGGCTAGTATACAGCAAGAGTCACTTCCCATAACAACTGAAGACTTGCAGTGCCATAGCCCCAAAAGGTCTGATGCCAAAGCCTCTTCCCAAGCTGGGTTCACTCCCTCAGAGTTACCAATCAGGCATCACAACCTCAAAGCTGTATCGAAAATGTTCACTGCCTTTCCAGCCTTTGCTGGCAACAGCCACCAATGATCCAGAAATGGGACTGCTGCCACCAATACCACTTCTCTGGTCTCTTTTGCTGAGTCGAAGCCCTCAGCACTATGGAAGTGATCAAAGCTCTCTGAAAAGTCACTATCACTTCTGTAAGCCACAGCTACCCAAACAGTTCCCAGAGCCCCTGCCCCTTACTGTCCTGACACACCACACCTACCAGTTAATGACATTTCCTTAGGAGCATATAGTTCTGACTTAAGCTGCCTCAATTTAGCCTTTCGACACTACTGTTCCATAGGATAGTTTCTAACAGGTTTATCCATGAGTTAGAGCCATTCTCTGGATTCCATGAGTTCCTTCTATATTACAGTTAGTGCTCTTGTGTGTACAAACTAATCAACTAGTTAGGAGATGGCTTTACTACAAAGAGCTCTCCCCAAAAGTTCTTCCTACTCTCCCAGAATTTTACAGTGTGTGAACAAAAGTGTCCATAACCAGTCACAAACCCTACAGTGGCTGAAGTGGTCAGGATTATCATCCCTTAGGCCACTTCTCTTAGGCCCTACTAGGGCTATAAATTTTAGCACTGACTCAGTGCTACAAATGACAACTGCTTATAAGTAAACCACTAATTCAAAAATTCAAGAGATGTTATAATAAAAATCACCCAACACCAATGACCAGCCTTGCTGGCTAGCAACCAACCCACCCATATAAACCAATACTGGAGAAAATCAATTAGCATGCACATAGGAAGACAACAGAAGTTAGGGTGATACACAGGAGACAAATGCAAGGATATTTCTTTAATCATTCCACAACACAGACAGAGTCACAGCCAGGAAATTATTCAAGGAAGTAGGAAAAGTTACGTCTATAAACAAATTCCTTCATAGTAGGCTAAAATTTCTTTGGGAATTTACTCATCGTGACATTAAGAACTATATTCATATAAACAAATGGATAAATAACAAGGATATAAAAAGTTTTTTATTTTTGATTTTTAAATAACTGCGACCGGTAACTTAAATAACATAGTAAAAAAAAAAAAAGATCTGTGTAAGTTATTAAAAATAGAAAGGAATAGCATAATTTGTAAAAGCTAACGTCATCAAAGCAGTGACAAGAGATGAAGGATGATGCTTAAAAATACCACAAACTTCCTTCAACACCATACCTTATCAATGGCTTTTCCAACCCGAGAAACACTGCTGTGGATGTCTTTGTGATCTGAGGCCAATTTCTGAACAGTGTCCTTTATTCTTTTACAGCACTGTGTCAAAACAAGTGAAAGTGTCCCTGACAACTCAGTATCTTGGCCTATAAAAAAAAAAAGAGAAAAAGATTGGTTACTCAAAAAGCAAGACCAAAGATGGCACATTTCCAATAGGCCCTTTGGAACACTGAAAGATGGAGGTGAAATAGATCAGTGTCTAATTTGAAGCCGAGGGCCACATTCATAACATTTTTCAAGTGAAAAATTAAGAAAGTTACCTTAATATTGTATTTTTTTGTGGAATAAATAAGAAAAATTTACCATGAAATAAACCACTTTTGTAATTACTAAAATCAGCACAAACTATAAATAATACTTCCAAGGCATTGTTTAGAAAATGTTTCAATAAACGAACTCACTTATTCAAACTGCTTACACTGTTCAAATCATTTTCAAGCATTTTAATTGTTATGAAATTTCCTAAAGAGAAGCTATTTAGTCTAAATGTTTTACATATTATATAAAGAAGTAGAATAAAAAAATAACAAACTTCTTTGGATATCATTGTGTGTAAAATAAGTTACCATAACACGCCTGAGACTGCTATCCTTAGAAAGGCCTGCTTGCAAAGCTGACCCTTGGCCGTCATCTGGGAACTTGGACTCCAGGAGGGTTCCCACCACCCTAACTGAAAAGAATGGTTCACTGTGCCTAAACTGCTGATACAATGTAGGTTATGCTAAACTCCTGCTTTCATTGGGAGTCTGGAATTTTGGTACATGCCAGGCAGATGGAGCCCACATGACCAGTCCCCAATAAAACATCCTGAGTACAATGTCTCAATGAGCTTCTCTGGTAGAAAACACTTAATATGTGTTATAATTTGATGTTGGAGGAATTAAATGTGTCCTGTGTGACTCCAATGGAAGAGGACTCTTAGAAATTCCTCCTGGTTTCCTCTGGGCCTTGCCCCATAAACTTCTGCCCCGAGCAGATTTTGCTTTATACCCTTTTGTTGTAATAAATCTTAGCCATGAGTGTGACTACATGCTGAGTCCTGTTTGTCCTCCTAATGATTCAATGGACACTAAAGATGCCATCATGGGGACTTCTTGAATCACATGATAAATGAGCCAAAATTTACTATAGTTTATATCCTCTTTCCCTATGCTACCTCCTCAAGAAAAGGAAATGAGAAGGGAGGGAGGGAGGACAAACTCAGTTATTATTTGTCAATTACCTCATACATCTACATAGCTCCACATGTAAGAAAAAGGCCTGGCTTCTGAAATCCTGCTCAATATTATATAGCAGTGGTTCTTAAACTTTAATTAAAAAAAGAAAAAAAACTTCAATTCATTTGCATCAGAATGACCTGGAGACTTAGTTAAAACAGAGTAGTTGAATACCATTTCCAGAGTTTTTAATTCAGGAGGTCTGGGATAGGGCCCAAGAATTTGAACAAGAACAAGCTCAAAAGTACAGTAGCCGTAGCATGTTTGTTCATTCAACAAACACTTATTGAGCACTCATTATGTGATAGGTACAGCAGTAAAACAAGACCACCAAAAATCCCTGCCCTAAAACTTACTTTCTGGTGAACAAGATAAACAATACACAAAATAAGTCAACTATATAGTATGATAAAGAATGATACATGCTACTGGTCAGGGGGCAGGAGGGGAAGCAGAGTAAAAGAGATAGGAGTATATGTGGGTTAAGCAACTGTAATCTTAAAATGGGTGGTCATGGCAGACCTCACTGAGAAAATGACATTGAGCAAAGACTTAAAGACAAAAAAGACAAAAAAAAAAAAAAAAAAAGAGGTGAGGGAATTAGCTCTCTGGTTATCTCAAAAGTAAAGGGTGGCAGGATAGCTGTTCCCAAATATGCTTCTTTAGCATAAAGATTACTTTGAGAAACAGCAAACAGAGAAGCAGCTCTGAAAACAGAGTAGAAGTTACCCTTTTGTAAGGAAAATTCACATTTATAAAAAAAAAACCCTCCATTTGTAAGGGTGTAACAGGAAAAGAAGGATAGCTCTAAATTACAAGAAACATTTACTGGCTTCCAGTCAACATGGCAGAATAGGTAAATGTTGTACTCGCCTCCTCCCACAACCACACCAATATTACAACTGAACTACAGAACAAGAATCAATGAGAACAGCCTGGCATCTAGCTAAACAGAAATCCTGTAACTAAGGGTATAAAGAAGAAGCCACGTCAAGACTGGTTAGGAGGGTAAGAGATGCTGAACCAGCTGATCCAACCACCACATGTAGCAGTGAAAAAGGGGGAGAGAGATGTCCCCCCCTGAGGAGCAAGGGGTCCCAGCCCCACGATAGACTCCCCTGCCCAGGGTTCCAGTGCCAGGAAGGTAAGTCTCCATAATTTCTGGCTAGAAAACCAGTGGTGATAGTGGCTGAGTGAGACTGAGCATCTTGGGAGTCCCAGGCATTCCTCTTAAAGGGCTCATGACAAACTTACTCAGACTCACACACTCTGAGCTCCAGTGCAGGGGCAATAGCTCAAAAGGCACCAGAGGCATACAGGGAGGAACTGAAGTGTCTGACATAAGGACAAGAGCTGAAGGGATAGCTTTCTCCCAGACAGAAATGCTGGCAGAGGCCACCGTTCCTTTGCTGAGACAGCCCACAGATCCAGCAGGCAGATGCCATTATCTGACCCCCCATCAACCAGGCAAACTCTGTTCACCCTGCCATGGTGATTCCCAGAGACCCCACTCCACCCACCTTATGGCCCACTCAAGCCACTTCCATTAGCTTTTCCATACAAACAGTCTGTTCTGTCACAGCCCATGCTGCAGATGTTCCTTACATCTTTCAGAGGTTCACAAACCCCAAACAAGCAGCATTTGGCCTTGGCATGCCTTGTACCCACTGCTGGGCAGCCCCAAGTAGTTGACCTTGGCCTGTACCTCCCAATAGGCCCAGAAATACCACAGCTGGTGGCTGGTGTCAGACCATGCCAAACCACTACCCAACCACAACCAAACAACACACTCAAAGGGAAGACTTAGCAGGCACCAGAGGCTTGATCAAGCAAATCATGCTCCACAGGGTCAGCCCCTGCACAACAGCTGTAGTCACAGCCAACCAGCCTAAGGGTCAATTCCCTCATTGAGGTGCCAACAGCAATCAAGCCTCAACTACAGCACCAGGGCACACACAATGTACACAAAGGATATTCCTGGAGAACCTGGCTCAGGTGATGAGGGAGGCTGTGCTATGGGGCCCTAGGGGCCACTCTTTCAAGATTGGGAGACAGCACCTCTACCAAATACAATAGAGAGAAACAAACACAGGGAGGCAGGCCAAAGGAGGAGACAAAGAAACATGTCACAGATGAATGAACAAAACAAAACTCCAGAAAAGAACTAAACAAAATGGAGACAAGCAATCTACCAGTGTTCAAAATACTGGTTATAAGGATGCTCGATGATTTCAGTGAGAACATCAACAAAGAGATAGGAAACATAAAAAAAAAGCAGTCAGAAATGAAGAATAGCTTAGAGGGAATCAACAGTAAATTAGATGAAACAGAGAATGGAATCAGAGATTTAAAAGTAAGGTAGCAGAAAACACCCAATCATAACAGCAAAAAAGAGTGGGGAGAAGGAGAGGAAGAAGAAGAATCCAAAACAATGAGGATACTTAAGGCAGTGGTCTCCCTATCTCCAGGCTGTGGACCAGTACTGGTCCAGGCCTATCAGGAGGAGGGCTACACACCAGGAGGTGAGCTTGAATGTAATGTGCTTGAATCATCTGCAAACCAACCTCCCATTCCCAGTCTGTGGAACAATTGTCTTCCACAAAACTGATCCCTGGTACCAAAAAGGTTGAGATACACTGATTTAAGGGGCCTCTGAGACAACATCAAGTGTATCAACATTCACATCATAGTGGTACCAGTAAGAAGAAACAGAACAAGAAACTTAACACCCATTTGATGAAATAATGACAGAAAACATCCCTAACCAGGTGAAAGAAATAGACATACAAACCCAAGAAGTACAGTGAGTCCCAAACAAGATGAAACCAAAGAGGCCCACACCAAGACATATCATAATTAAAATGCCAAAGGTTAAAGACAAGGAGAGAATTTAAAAGCAGCAGGGGGGAAAAAAGCAGTTTAGTTGTTTTCTGTTGAGAAATCATTTGACAGTCTTATGGGACCTCCCTTGTATAAAACTGCCTTTCCATAAAACTGTCAGCTGATTTCTCAACAGAAGCTTTGGAGACCAGAAGGGATCAGCACAAAATATTCAAATTGATGAAAAACAAGGACCTGCAACCAAGCTTACTCTACCCAGCAAAGCTATCATTTAGAATCAAAGGACAGATAAAGAGCTTCCCAGACAGGAAAAAGCTAAAGGAGTTCATCAGCACCAAACCAGTATTGTAAGAAATGTTTAAAAGGGACTTATTTAAGAAGAAAAAAAAATAAAGATAAAAAATGTGAACTACAGAATGGCAATAACTACATATCTATCAATAATTACTTTAAAGTAAATGGATTAAATGGTCTAATCAAAAGAAATAGGGTGGCCAAATCAATAATAAAACAAGCCCCTTACATATGCCATCCACAAGAAACTCTCGTCAGATCGAAAGACACAGACTGAAAGGAAGGGGAAAAGGTATTTCATGAAAATGAGAAAAAAAGCTGGGGTAACAATACTTACAAGAGACAAAACAGACTTTAAAACAAAGGCTATTAACAACAGACAAAGACGGCCCCAGTAATTTCATTTCTGTGTATTTATCCCAAGAAACCCATAACACTAATTCAAAAAGACATGTATGCACCCATGTTTACTGCAGCATTATATACAATAGCCAACATATGGAAGCAACCCAAGTGTCCATCAACAGATCGATGGATGAAAAGCAAGTGCTGCATATATACAACAGAATACAACTGAGCCATTAAAAAAGAATGTAACCTGAGTTCCCGCCAAGATGGAGGAGGCGTAGGTAGAAACCCTTCACTTCCTCGCACAATCAAAAGAAAGATAACAACCAATCTAAAATCAATAAATAACCAGAAGTGCCAGAAAAATCAAACTGCATGGAACCCCAATAACCAAGAATTGAAGAAACAGTCAATTAGAACAACCAGACTGGTAAGACCACAGACCAGAGAACCTGTGGCAAGGTGGCAGACCATGTGAGTGGGGCTGGCTTCCGTGAGGAGGCGGACCTTGCAGGTGGAGCTGACTGAACTGGAAACTGAGACTCAGAGCTGACTGTGGACTATGGTGGTTGCCCCAGTGGGAGAAACTCCCAGTCTTGCACGAGATTATTGTAAAGTAGGGCTAGAGCCAAGCAGGCAAGCTGCATTGTTCCTTCTCTGGCCCCTCACCCACAGGCAGTCCCGCAGCGCAGCAAGGAGGGTTGCCCTGCCTTGGTGAACACCTAAGGCTCCACCCCTCACTCTAACAGGTGCAACCAGACCAAAAAAAAAAAAAAAAAACAAGAGAGAGAGAGAGATATGGCTCAAACAGAAGAACAATCAAATCAAAGCCCCAGAACCCATCCTTTTAAGCAACCAAGAGATAGCTAACTAACCTATCAGATGCACAGTTCAAAACACTGGTGATAAGGATGCTCACAGAATTGGTTGATTTTGGTCACAATTTAGATGAAGAAATGCAGGATACAATAAGAGAAATGAAGGAAAATGCACAGGGAACCAATAGTGATTGAATGAAAGCTGGGTCTCACATCAATGGAGTGGACCAGAAGGAAGAAAAAAACATACAACCAGAAAAGAATGAAGAAATAAGTATTCAAAAAAAAATGAGGAGAGGCGTAGGAACCTCCAGAACATTGTTAAACAATCCAACATCTGAATCATAGGGGTACCAGAAGGAGAAGAGGAAGAGCAACAAGTGGAAAAGTTATTTGAACAAATAATAAAGGAGAATGTCCCCAATCTGGCAAAGGAAATAGACTTCCAGGAAGTCCAGGAAGCTCAGAGAGTCACTAAGAAGTTGGACCCAAGAAGGAACACACCAAGGCACATCATAATTACATTAGCCAAGGTAAAAATGAAGGAGAGAATCCTAGAAGCAGCAAGAGATAAGGAGACAGTAACCTACAAAGGAGTTCCCATTAGACTGTCAGCCGATTTCTCAAAAGAGACCTTACAGGCAAGAAGGGGCTGGAAGGAAGTATTCCAACTCATGAAAGGCAAGGACCTACATCCAAGATTGCTCTACCCAGCAAAGCTTTTATTTAGAATGGAAGGGCCTATAAAGCACTTCTCAGATAAGGTCAAGTTCAAGGAGTTCATCATCACCAAGCCCTTATTTTATGAAATGTTAAAGGGACTTATCTAAGAAAGGAGGATTTTAAAAAACATGTATAGTAAAATGACAGCAAACTCACAATCATTAACAACCACACCTAAAACAAAACCAAAAGAAACTAAGCAAACAACTAGAACAGGAACAGAACCACAGAAAGGGAGATCACATGGAGCGTTAGCAACAGGGGAGTGGGAGGAGAGAACAGGAAAAGGTACAGAGAATAAGTAGCATAGATGGTAGGTAGAAAATAGACAGGGGGATGTTAAGAATAGTATGGAAAATGGAAAAGTCAAGGAACTTATAAGTATGACACATGCACATGAACTAAAGAGGGGCAATATGGGTGGGAGAGGGTGTGCGGGGTGGAGGGGAGTAAAGGGGTGAAAATGGGACAACTGTAATAGCATAGTCAATAAAATATATTTAAAAAACACTACAATGAGAAACTACTTCAGACCCACTGGACAGCTATAATGAAAAAGAAGGATGACAATAGCAAGTGCTCGCAAGGATGTGGAGAATTTAGGAACCTTCATACATTGCTGATGGATTGTAAAATGATGCAGCTACTACAGAAACACTTTCACAGTTCCTCAGAAAGAAAAAAAGGAGTTAACATATGAGCCAGGAATTCCACTCCTAGGTGTATACCCAAGATAACTGAAAAAATGTGTCCACACACAAATTTGTATATGAAATATTATTCAAAATAGCCCAAAAGTGAAAACAATCCAAATGACTAATGAATAACAAAATGTGGCATATCCATACAATGGACTATTATTCAACCATAAAAAAAAAACAACAAAGTACTGATACATGCTACAATATGGATAAGCCTTGAAAACATTATATTAAGTAAGCCATACACAAAAGGACACATATTAGGTGATTCTACATATGAAATGTCCAGAACAGGCAAATCTACAAACAGAAGTAGATTCGTAGTTGCCAGGCGCTGGGGGTTGGGGGGTAGAGAGGGAGAGTGACTATTAATGAGTAAGAGGCTTCTTTTGGGAGTAATGAAAATGTTCTGGTTATGGCTGTACACCTCTGAATATACTAAAAGCTAGTTAATTGTATACTTTAAAAAAGGAAAGGGTGAATTTTATATGTGGACTATATCTCAATTTTTAAAAAAAGCTTTAAAAAGCAAGCCATAATTCCTATCCATCCAGACATTTTTATTTCTACAGTCAATAGACAACAAAGTAAACATAATAGAACAAAAAAATCAGAGACCAAACTGGGAGAGGATATTTGGAATTTACCAAATGAACTTCCATGCCCCAACCCTGAAAAATTCATAGATGTTTTCAAATCTTATATATCTGAATTTTGATGTTACTGTTACCTTTTCTTCCTTTACCATCTACAAGTCCCTATACTTTTTGGTTTTCAAGTTTATAAATGCTAGACACTAGTAGTATAAGGTCAGTTAATTAGCACTGAGAATTCTCAGTATGCCCCAAGGAAAAATAATTCCTACAAATTATTTGGAAGCTTAAGAAAAGTATAATGAAACAATCTGAAAGGGAATCCTGGGAAAGCCTTGTTCAAAGAGAAAGAGGCCACTAATGCATTTTCAGTGGAAAGCAGCCAAAGGTAAAAATAGGTTTGAAAATAACTGGAGTAACCAAACTGAGTGAAACCAAACTTCAATCGTGAAAGGCGAGTCCTAATTTCTTTTAACTTCTCTATCTGAAAAACAAAACCTGCTTCTAGGAAAATCTTTCTGTGAAAGAAATCTATCTAACTAGACTCAGTGCCTAGAGTGATGCTGTAAGGAATTACTGTGACAGCCATCTTCACCACAACTAAGGTAGATCTGAAGGTGAACACTGAAATCCAGGCTGGCCACTGTGGGGGTCACTTTTTACCCAGGATCAAGTCCTGTGTCAACTGTTTTTCAATGCAATAACCCCCACTGGACTCCAGCCCCTACATAATAATGAAAGAAATAGTTCTGAGGCATTGCTCATCATTTACAGTCATCATAAGTATTTTTTAAATATATATAATTTCAGAGCAGTTTTTAGCTTTGCAACAAAATTGAGAGGGAGGTACAGAGATCCCCATGCACACCTTGCCCCAACACATACACAGCCTCCCCATTATCAACATTTTTTGTTATTTTGTGCCAAGAACAAACCTGCACAACACATCACACTCACGCAATGTCCCTAGTTTACCTTAGAGTTCACTCCTGGTGTGGCACATTCTATGGGTTTGACAAATGTACAGACAGAGCATTTTCACAGCCCTAAAAATCCTCTGTGCTCTACCTATATTCATCTTCCCCATCCACACTATCCCTGGCAATGGATGAGCTTTTTATTGTCTCCACTGTTCTGCCTTTCTCAGAACATTAAATAATTGGACTCATTCAGTCTTCCCAGACTGGGTTCTTTCACTTAGTAATACGCATTTTCAATACACACACACACTGATTTTCAAATAAAACACATTCACAAAACAGAGCCACCCCAGTTATAAGTTTCTTCTCTCTTCCAAATAATGACCTTCCCCCAAAATAAAATAAACAACTTTAAACATGTAGGTAACTACTTGGCGTAAGAATCCACAGGATTGTGTTTTTAGCCAATTTCCCTGATTGTAAAAGAAAATTATCCCAAGGTTTGTCAAAGAAATGAAATTCATCTCAACTTTAATCCATAATGTGTTCCTATAAAAGAGTATCCCAAGCCAGAATGTAGGAATGTAGAACTTACAAGTTAAAAGGAGTGCCTAGTTCTCACCAAGTGAAAAATCATAAAATTCCTAGTTATACACTGGTTTTAAAAATAACCTCCAATACAGTTTAGCAATTTCTACATATATCTGTTTAATTATTTTCCTTCATTACTGATCACATAGCTTGAGACAATCACATGTCCAACTACGCAACAAAATTTATTCATTTTGGGCCATCTAATACAAAGATATTAAGATTGAAAACTATGTTTCTCATCCTTACATTGTATTTGCATTTTCAATTTTGTTTGATACTTGTTTTTATGACATGGTGGGGGGGCCTCAAATAATTGTACACACACTGTTAAAGAAAGATAGTCTTGCTAAAACCAAACAGCTGGTTGATAGGCAGCACTACGATCCTGTAGCTTGATGTCTGTTCATTGGCAGATAATCATAAATTCTAATTTGGTCTATAAAAGGCAATTCAGAGGTGTCAATTACACCATGAAGTATATGCTGCCTAAGAGTCAAATAGATGAGAAATGAGACCCACTATAATTGAGAGCACTCTATAAAAAATGGTGAGGCACAACACAGAAAGGCAGTACTAGAATGATTAATTCATAATGATTCAGATTTCAAAAAAGGCTGAAAACTTCACCACCTAGGACTAGAATATTTTGGTAGAAATAAATAGCAGGATTCCCCAGGAGTCACTAGTACCTGACTTACACTGTTACAAATATCCTGGAGGCAGAAAATATTTTAAATATGTAAGTGTATAAATATTACATGTATTACATTTGGTATCTTTTGAGTTATTAAAAGTTATCTCCAATTTCATAAAATGGACAAAGAGCTTAAATTCAATGAACACTTACTGAGCACTGAGCACCTGTGTCAGCAATGTTCAAGGTACAGATTGGGTTCTAGGCAGATTAAGAGGTTTAGGATGGGGGCAAAATGAGATCAAGGATAAAAGGGTCTAACATTGATTCTAAAGTCATTGACAAGATGAACATGGATATGCTTACAAACTATTAAAATAAAGAAACTAGAAAACATAAGGTTAGTATTAAAAAATAATACAAAACTATTTCATACTGTGAGTGGCAAACTAAACTGAGGCCTATTAAAGTTTTATGCTTCTTATGAGATACCTCAGCCAAGCAATCCCCAAACCCAAATAAGGTGAAAGCATGTTTCTAAAAGCCTCAAGTCCTGCCAGAAATTCTAGTCCCTGTTCTTTGAGGCATTAGACTAGCAACTAATCTAAGAGGAAGGCCAGAGTTTCTGCCACTCTTCTACAAACTCTTGGAACTTTAAAAAAACCACCCACTGAGAGATCACCTCCCTGGTATCTGCCAGCTTCTGGGAGTTATGTGGAGTACCACGGGGTTCCAAGTACATACCTTGGGGCCAGGGCCACTCCACAGTTCTCCCCAAAATTGCATTTTGGGGTTATTTTTAAATATTTTACAGATACAAAAAGCAGAGCCCCAAATAAAAACAAGTCATTTTAATACCCCAAGTAAAAAGTTTGCTAAAACACCATTTTTACCATCCTAATAACTAACAGACTAAAACATGAAAACAATGGAAATTTGTCCATTAGCTGTAGTAGGGGAGTATCACAGAAGTGCTGGCAAGTATCTCCCTGTTATTATCTGGCATTAGAAATTACATAAAAGATAAAATAAACTTAGGGAAATAACTTTACTATGTCAAGCATTAAAGCAGTTTCAAGTAAGTTCTCAAAGGTAACATGAATCAAATTGATTTTTTCTAGTCTGACAGATTAAATCATACTACCATTCAGTATTTGAATTATACAAATACTAGTGTGAGGAGGCAAGGCAAACACTGAGAAATAAAGATTGGGCTGGTCAAGAAAATATCTCAAAGAACATTTGCTATTCATGTAACTTGTATGATGTACAATGATAATACAGGGGTGGGCAACAGTAGGTTTACAGTTGTGAGTTGTGAAACAGTTTATTCTTGTATTATTATTTATTAATTATACTATTATTTTCCCTACGAACAACTGTAAACCCACCCCATATACATCCATAGTAGACATCTACCACTTCTGTCCTGGGTGCAAGTTCTCTTTTCTAGAACTCTCTTCTCTGTGTGATCAACAGTGGATCCCATGACCATACATCTACTGATGCAAGGTAATCACCAACTTGGCCAATGAACTGCACGTCCCAGCCCCAGTTACTGATTCAGGGAGACGTTTATACGACCTAAACCACGACAAGAAGGGCATTTCCTGGTAATTTTGTTAGGAATGCAGGCAAAAAGTATGTTTCTGTCTTCAGGGTCCCTAGCAATAAAGGAAGATGTGAGCTCCATTGGACATCTCCACCTCCACCTGGAGAAAGCTCCTTTGAGAATAAAGACAACCACAGAAACCACAGCTGAGAGGACGAGAACACAAGACCAGTCTTTATGACATCCTTTGTGCCCCTGAAGCCTGCCTGGCTTAACCTCAGCCTATTTAGCTATGAGTCAACAAATTCCATGTTGCCCTAGCTCAGCTGGTTACAGCGTCATCCCTAAATGCCAAGGCTGTGGGTTCCATCCCCAGTAAGAATCAACCAATGAAGGCAGAAATAAATGGAACAGCAAATCTCTCTTCCTTCCTCTCCAAAAAAAAAGAAAAAATCAATAAATTTTCTAAAAATTTTAAACAAATTTCACTTAAAACTATTAATTAAAACTAATCTGCCATCTACAACCAAAAGAATCCTGAGTGATATGCTAGTCTGAATGAATAAGGTGCCAAATAACAAAGAATTATATCCTACATGAGCCTGGAAAAGAATGGCTGACAAGGTTAAATCTGCTTCTAGACCCACTAGAAACACCAACAATGACCTATTCTCACCATCTAAAGTAGCTCAAGTAGTTTGGTTACTAGTCTATTCTCCTCCTAGAATATCTGAAAAATGGCTACTGTTATCCACCCAAACTTTGCCGACCTACTTATTTGCTACTTTCCAGATGAGATGTTAAACTAGATATCAAATTTTATTCAATTCAAAATTTAGTCATTATTCTCATAACAGTGCCTTGTTAGTATTCAGCAAAAAGTTTGGTTAACAAAGGAAATTAGGCTACATAGCCTACTCCAAGTATACCAAAGAACAATGCTGAATAAGCAAACCCCTAGACCCCCAAACCCTGATCCTTTTAAACTCATTCAACATTGGTAGGCTCTGAAAAGCACAAAGAATTTATATACAAGCATACTTTTCAATGCATATGTATAATAACACAAGCTCTAGAATGGAAAGTCATGCCTAACATGTGACACTGGTTTCTGTCTACTGATGCAAGACAAATCACATAAATTAAAACTATGACCAGCAAATTTGTTTTTTTTTTTTCCTTTCCTGCTAAACTATCTACTTACCACTCTCAAATACTGAAGAAAAAAAAAGAGGAGAAGAAAGAAAGGCAGAGGATTACAGTTTAAATGATTTTTACTACCAGGAGTCAAACCACACACCACACAAAGAAAGGAGTTTTAGATACTTCCCGCAAATAAAGTTGTTTCTACCAATTTGCAAATTGAGATAATACTAAGAGTAGATCACAGTAAGTAGAATTATATTTCTCTAGTGCTTCAAAGTAAAAATAATGACAAATTATTTACCTGATTTCTCTTAAAATTTTTTTCTGGAAATTAACATCTTTATGAGGTGGCCAATTAGGTGTTCCAGAAACAAGAAAGAGGGGGAGAAAGATTTTTTTTAACCAGGTATCCTTTTTTGCATGTGAGTTTTTATCACTATATGTATTATCTATTACAAATAAATAAAATTTAAACTTACAAATCTTTTTGAGAATCACTTTCAGAAACTATGTTGAAACTCCCTTTAATAGCCTAAAACTAATAATAAAAAATACTATGTACCCTTTACTCTTACAAAAATTGTAATTTCCTTAAATATACTTTAAACAGGTCATAAAACTGTTACCCAAATGTTTGGCTGCTTTTCTTTCACCAAATGTGAATTCAGAATATCAGCAATACAAGGTACATAATTCTTCTGGTGTCCCTTCCACCACAAATGGAAACACAGTATATAAAAGTATTTGCCAAAAGAAAAAAAAAATACTACCCTGACCAGTGTGGCTCAGATGACTGGGCATAGTTCCAAAGCAACAGGATGCTGTTTCCATCCCTGATCAGGGCACATGCCTGGGTTGTGGGTTTGTCCCTGGTAGGGGGCACCCATCACAGGCAAAAGACATGTTTCTCTCCCTTTCTCCCTCCCTTCTTCTCTCTAAAAATATATAAATAAAATCTTTAAAAAAGAAAAAAATACTAAAAAGCATAAATAATCATAAGTCAAATCACCAAAATTTATCCATACTATTTACCTGTTAACAGTTGTCCAAAGTGTGGTTCCCATACCACTGATGTGAATGGTGCTTTTACCCAAATGTAAAATATTTTAATAGTTATGAGTATATTTTTAATATGTAGTTTATCATACTGAACACACTAAGCTTACGACTTCAGAAATATCACTGCCTAGAATGAGGACAAGTCTACTTAAGTTAAATTGGGCACCCGTCTGAAAAATAAGAGTGCCCATGTGTGAGTGAAGCTTGAGAAGCACCAGTGCATTATTCAAATTAGATCAAGGCCACACTGGGAATGATCAAAGAGCATCACCCATACTGAATCTTAAATTAGATGGAACTTCAGGCTTCCAGGGAAACTCTCATTAAAAGGCTGGTGCAACTAAATGACAACAGTGCTCTCCTGTTCCCTCAGATTGGGGAAATTAAGATAACCTAAAGTTTAATCAAAACAATTAAGGATAAGAATCAGACAGAGCTCAGGCCTGGCTGGTGTAGCTCAGTGGATTGAGCGCAGGCTGCGAACTAGAGAATCACCGGTTTGATTCCCAGTCAGGGCACATGCCTGGGTTGCAGGCCAGTTCCCCAATGGGGACGCAGGAGAGGCAACCACACATTGATGTTTCTCTCCCTCTCTTTTTCCTTCCCTTCTCTTCTCTCTAAAAAAATAAATAAAATTTTTAAAAAAATAAAAAGGATTTAAAAAAAAGAATCAGGGCTCAGCACAATCCTTGAACTTCTGGAGAACTAAGTTGAAAACTGATACTCCGTCCAGGCCAACACCATCCATGCATCTTCAGTCACCAGTGAACAAACATTAGGCCCCTGACTCTATCTTCATTAGCCCTTCACTCTCACTTTATCTCTCATAACCAAAACCACATTCACCAGAGCCTCCCCGGACTGCCAGACCACTTCACCTCCACTCCCCTTCACAGGCGACCACCTAGGTCTGCTCATTTTTCCACATTAATATTTTAACTCCTAGCCCCACTATCGTTGCAGGTTTGTGTATTCCCAGGAGTTCAAAAGTGACTGTGGAGTCCAGAATGAGATGCTGTTGTAAGACTCCCTTACTACAGGGACTAACACTTATTCTCAACTGAAAGCCAACCGGGAAAGGAAGGTGTAGAATGAAGGAGAGGAAGAGAGAAGCTCCACTAGCGCCACTACCCTCATCTCACCTGTCACAAGTATCCGCATTTCACCCTGGCTCCCAAACCTTCCTTCCACAAACTTCTATTCAGCCGAGTTGAAAAGGCTTCCTCCTTCCCATGCTCCTGACTTAACCTATTCAATAAGTTCCTTTACTTCTTGATCAGAAGGAATTATCATTGAGACTATTTTAATGTAAGGATAGCAGATCTTTAATATTACTTAAAAAAACAAAAACAAAACCCCTTCTCAACCAGCTACCACAAGTTAACTTTGGCAAACTGTCTGCCTCCAGAGCCTAGGGCAATACTGAAAAAACCTAGGTAAAATATCTTCTACAGAGATTCTGCCTTCTAAAAGGAGAACAAGTAAAAACTTGATCAATGAAGGCCAAGTACTAAAAAACGTGTTCCACAATTTGCTTCAGGAAGAATTATTGCCTGTTCTTCCCCAGTTTCATCAGAGGCAACACTAGGAGGGCTGACCAGTTTGATTCAGCTAATTCCCTAGGAATCGTGTCAGCGCTGCTGCGGAGTTGAAGGGCCGCTTCCACACAAATTCTGAAAGTTGCAGGAGACACAATTGTGTTAACCCACAGCTAAGAATAACACTTGCCTAATTAAAAAAAAAAAGTAAGAAGAAGAAAGTGAGTCCTCAGCCAAGGATTTGGAACAGGGTGCCCCTCGGGTCCAACGCAATTCGCGGGGACAACGGGAGACCGCCCCCAGGAGGGGCAAGGGGCACCTAGCTGAGAGAGCCACAGTGTGCAGGTGCGGTGGACTGATCCCCACGCACGCTTAACAGGGCTGGAGCATCAGGCTCCAAGACAGGTTTCAGGGTGGGTTCGCACTCACTCTTAATTAACAACGAGGTCGGACGGGTTAGAGGCTGATCAGACGAGACGAGGAAGAAAAGTCACAGGGGTCTGACTGTCTCCGCGCGTCACGGGGGATGGGGGCGGGAAACGACACCCCGAGGGCACCCTCCCGGCCCGCCCTGAGGAGCGCGGGCGAGTGGGCCCGGCCCCGCGCGCCTCCCCCGGGGCGCCCTACCGTGGCTCTGCAAGATCTCGTGCTTGAGGCCGCCTGTGTAGTCAATGAGCTCCTCCAGGCCGCGCTCGCACAGCTGCCCGTAGCCGGAGAACTTGTGCAGCACCTTCTCCAGCTCGCGCTCCACCGTCACGCACTGATCCATTTCGGAGGCGGCGGCGGCGCTCGGCGTCCCGGCGCCCGGGTGTCCGCAGCCGTTCGGCCCGGGCCCGGCCGAGGCCGCGTCCTCCTCCTTGTCCCCCAGGCGGGCGGCGCGAGCTGCTGAGGCGGCGGGCACGCTAGCCCCGGCGCCGGGGAAACCCCGCACAGCCCGTGCCCGCCTGCCCCATGGCGCACGGCCTCAGACGCGTCGCAGACACCCCGCCTTGCTGCTCCACCGGCCCCGGCTCGCCGCGTTGGGATACGCGCAGCAGCGCCGCCGACTGTTTTGTTTTCAAGGGAACCGGCCGGTGACCTGGTTCTCCAGGGCGGCACCGAGAGCCGCCAACCCGAGATGGGGAGGGGGGGCGGGGGGAGGTTAGCCACCCCAGCGACGGGAGGAGGCGGCGCAGGCCGTACCAACAGCACGCGCGAGGGGGAGCAGCCCCGCGAATGCGGAGGGAGGAACGCGACCCGCAGCCGCCCGCGCCGCCCCTCTAATGGTGACGGCCGAACCACGCGGGAGGCGTGCAAGTGAGAGGTCGAGGGTGGAGCAAGGACCCAATTGGTCTGAGAAGCTAAATACGGAACTTTGGAGACAGCCCTGGAGCTCCGAGAGCACTACAACTACGCGCTTCGTAAACAAGAGGGTGGAAACCGTCCCTAACCACTCCGCCCAGAAACCGGGAAAACTAACCAATGATGGCGAGGAATACGTGAGGAACCAACGTCCTCCAACCTCTGGCCTAGGCGTAAACCTCCAGCCAATCCGGGTCTAGAGGCTGAACCAATAGTCTCCCTGTTGGAGGGGGTGACTTTGAGAGCTTACGGAGAAGCAAGTCATTTGTGGAAAACCGTGAGATAAAACGAGACAGAAATCAAAAAGTCTACTTTCCATAGGACTTGTCCCTGGCCATAAATTATTTCACCTCTGTATCACTCCAAAGTACGGTTATTCCGAAGTTTTGGAAGACGAATTCGCCGTCGCGATCGAAAAACCCAGGCAGGCCGGGCGCCTACTAGAATTAAAGACGGGGTGGTTCTGGGAGCGTTGATGAAAGATACTTGCTGACTGAGCGGTAGTCGCTCCAAGGAAGGCTCGGCACGGCCGACAGTGCTACCTGATGCCTGCGACACGACTAGGTTACATCCCGCACCCCCAAACCCCGGCAGGCCTCTGCCCTTTGACTCTGGTCCTGGAACCTTCCTGACTGGTTGCCTCACACCTCTGCCGTGTACAGGCTGCTTCGCAGAATGGAAACTGGTCGGAGAGCCGGGCAGCCTAGCTAGCCGCTGCCTCTTAGGCGCCTTATTCCATTGAATCGGAACGATTTGTCGCCCCCCGCCCCCCGCCCCCTTAATGTAACCCCTTCCCCTGATTTGGTGGCTTCTCCAATCTGGCCTGTATCCCTTGCTCACAAAGCTTCATTCAGCTGCACAAACCTTAGCATCGCTTAGGGGCCTAGGGGCCTTTGCGCACCTAGCCTTTTCCTTGGCCTAGAAAACTTCCACATTTCTCCTCCTAAAGTTCTCAGCTCACTTGTTCCCTCAGAGGGTCCACCCCTGACCACACTGATATAGCTTTACCTCCCAGCAACACCCTCCTCCATTGCTGTATCATATTTATTATAATATCAAGTATCACTAGTTTTATTATTTTCTCAGCACTTATTAAATCTGAAGTGATCTGATTCATTTATTTGCTTACTTTGTTTTTTCCAGTCTGCACCACATCCATAACAGCTCCATGAAGGCTGGCTCCTTGCATGTATTGTTCTGTGTCCAGAACAGAGCCTGGCAGCATAATAGACAATCTCTTTTTAATTACAACAAAACCTTTTTGATCTCCAATTTCCTTTTTTTATAATTGAAATTATTAGTACTTCATTAGAGTCTTAGGAAAATTAAGTGAGATAATATATGTAAATGCCCATAAACACATGATAGTGACATGATAGATGGTGGTGGTTGTTACTATTGTAAGCTCCCATTTAGCCTTCTTACTAGGATGTTTCTTTCCCCAGGTTATATCCTCAACCTTCTCTTTTCCCTTTATCTACTAGACTGAGAGAAAACATTACAATTGCCCCCTCCAGCCCTGATTTGTCTCATAAGCTCTAAATTCACATTCCCTCCAACCAGCAAGACATCATCATCCAGAGGACTCTTCCTCCAATCAACATGCCAAAAGTACTGTTTATATTTCTTTCCCCAAACCAACTTTCCTTGACTTCTCAGTCTTTGTCAGCATTACCTGAACTCTTCCAGGTCCTTCTGCCACTTCCCCATCTTCATCTTTAACTTACCTGTAGGATTCTTGAAAACCTTTTATATATCAGATTCCTCGGCCCCACCGAACTATTTCCATTGCCACTGATCGACATCTTTCTCAAGATACTTTTGCTAAATCAAATGCCTTAGCAAAACCCCAGAATCACTGATGTTCTGCAGGATTTTGTCCTCATCAGTATCCCTAAAGATAAAGATTGTCTCACTCCCCTTTTCATTCACCCTCCCCATACAGTCAGATATCAAGTTCTATTTAGTCTAACTTCCTAACGTCTTAAGTGGGGCTTTTTAATTTCTACATTCTCACCTTCATTAGTACCTTTGACAAGTTTCCAACATTATAATTTCTTCACTTATCTGCCTTTGGTCTCTTACCCTTATAGGACCACCAAAAGAACTCTTTATTTCCCCCAAAGGATGTTATAATAATTAAATGAGATAATCCATGTAAGACACTCAACATAATTCTGGCACATAGTGAGAACTATTCACTGATCAGAAACAATTATTCAAATCCTGAATCATTACACTGTACTCATGAAACTACTATAATGTTATACCTCAATTTTTTAAAAAAGAAAATAACCAATAACTCCCCATTACCTATAGTCTGAAATCCTAACTCTCAGATGTATGATCTATACAGGGTAGCTAGCCATTACAACCCCTCATCCAAACACTGGGTACTTTCACACACCCACATCCAAACACTTTCATACTTTCTGGTGTGAACTGAACACAACTTATTTATGCCTTTTCTTCTCCTGGAATGCTTTTCTTTATTAGTTATTCAGATCCTCCCCTTTCTTAAAGTAACAGGACAACACCTCTTTTAACCTTAGAGTTTAGCCTGCACTCTTGAATATGATAATTACCAATTATACAAGGGGGGGACATCAAAAAAACATGGAATTATTTTCTGGAGGGTGGGCCCTTGTAGTACAAGCTTCCCCTGTTGGGTGAATGTTCTAGGAACCCATCTGTATCAGTGTACCAGCTGGTGTTGTTCTGAGAGACTGCATTTGGCTTCAGTGAATTTTTATTTTGAAGACTGTTTTCAACACATTTGCCCATTTCATGATGGCTGATTCATGAGACCTAACTACGCTGTGTTCAGCAGTTTTTGACCCAGACGGCATGAATCCCTCTGCCCCACCCTTCCTATTCACCTAATCTTGCCCCAAGCAACATTTTTTTTGTTTACCCGCAGCAGTTTTTGACCCAGACGGCATGAATCCCTCTGCCCCACCCTTCCTATTCACCTAATCTTGCCCCAAGCAACATTTTTTTTGTTTACCCGAATGAAAAAAAAGTCCTCAAAGGGAAACATTTTGCCCATGTGGAAGAGGTGAAGCAAAAACACTGCAGAAGTACTAAAAGGAATCAAAATTGATGAGTTCAATAACTGTTCTGCGCAGTGGAAAAAATGTCTTGGTAGGTGTATTGCATTAAATGGAGAGTACTTTGAAGGTGACTACAGTTTAAACATGTAAGAATAAAAACACAATTTTTTATCAATTCTGTTTCTGTGGCTCTCCCTCATATATAGCCATTTAAGTTAAATTAAAAATTCCTTTCTTCAGTCACACTAACCATACTTTAAGTACTTAGTAACCACATGTGGCTAGTGGCTACTGTGCTGATCAGCACAGAAGGAACATTTCCATCACTGTAGAAAGTTCTATTAAGTGGTGCTGATCTAAACCATGACCACACAGTATAAAGAAACCAGCCACTCCTTCAACAGCTTATAGGACTTCTCTGTTGTCATTTAATGCCTAGGTGCACACTGCCCCTATATTTTTAAAATATTTGCCTTATTAGCTCAACTAGATTGTTAGCTCCTAGGTCAGGGCTATTTTTCTTTTTCTTCCCCAAAATCTAATAGCATAGAAAACAAGTATGAGAAGGGGCCTCAAATTTAACTGAAGAGAGAAAAATAGTGCTAGTATGGAAAGAGATCTTTATGTTCCCTTCTGACTTCCTTTTTAAAATATATTTTATTCATTATGCTATTACAGTTGTCCAATTTGCCCCCTTCACTCCCCTCCCCGCTGCCCACCCCCTCCCACCCACATTCCCCCCCTTGAGTTCTTATCCATGTGTCATAAGTTCTTTAGCTTCTACATTTCCCACACTATTCCTGCCCTCCCCCTGTCTATTTTCTACCTATTGTCCATGCTACTTATTCTCTATATCTTTTCCCCCTCTCTCCTCCTCCCACTTCCCTGTTGCTAACCCTCCATGTGATCTCCATTTCTGTGGCTCCACTCCTGTTCTCTTTGTTTGCTTAGTTTGCTTTTGTTTCAGTGTGGTTGTTACTAACTGTGAGTTGATGTCTTTCTTTACTGTTCATATTTTTATCTTCTTTTTCTTAGATAAGTCCCTTTAACATTTCATAAAATAAGGGCTTGGTGATGATGAACTTCTTTAACTTGGCCTTATCTGAGAAGCATTTTATCTCCCCTTCCATTCTAAATAAAAGCTTTGTTGGATAGGGTATTCCTGGATGTAGGTCCTTGACTTTCATGAGTTGGAATACTCCTTTCCAGACCCTTCTTGCCTGCAAGGTCTCTTTTGAGAAATCAGCTGACAGTCTGATGGGAACTCCTTTGTAGATAACTGCCTCCTTATCTCTTGCTGCTTCTAGGATTCTCTCCTTCATTTTAATCTTGGGTAATGTAATTATGATGTGCCTTGGTGTGTTCCTCCTTGGGTCCAACCTCTTTGGGACTCTCTGAGCTTCCTGGACTTCCTGGAAGTCTATTTCCCTTGTCATATTGGGGAAGTTCTCCTTTGTTATTTGTTCAAATAACTTTTCCACTTGTTGTGTTTCCTCTTCCCCTTCTGATACCCCTATAATTCGGATGTTGGAACGTTTAAAGGTGTTCTGGAGGTCCCTAAGCCTCTCCTCGTTTTTTTGAATTCTTGTTTCTTCATTCTTTTCTGTTTGGTTGTTCCTTTCCTTCTTCTGGTCCCTTCCATTGATTTGAGTCCCAGTTTTCTTCCCATCATTATTGGTTCCCTATGCATTTTCCTTCATTTTTCTTATTGTAGCCTTCATTTTTTCATCTAATTTGCGACCAAATTCAACCAATTCTGTGAGCATCCTGATCACCAGTGCTTTGAACTGTGCATCTGATAAGTTGGCTATTTCCCGGTCGCTTAAAAAAAAAAAATGGCTCTGGGGCTTTTAACTCTGCTTAAGCCATCTTTTTAATTTAATTTTATTTTTTCCTTTGGTCTGGTTACGCCTGTTACGTATGAAGGGTGGGGCCTTAGGTGTTCACCAGGGCGGAGCACCTCAGTGGCTGGGTTGTGACGTTGTATGTGGGGGTGGGGTCCAAGAGGGAACAATGGCACCTGCTCCTCTCTCAGCAGGACTCCAGTCCCCCTTGCCACTTCTCACAAGTAAATTGGGCCCCTCTGGTGCTGGCTCCCCAGCGGGTGGGCTTGTGCACTCTCTCAGACTCTGTGGGTTTCTCCAAGGAGCCTCCTGTGAGGCTGAGAGAATCTCCCGGCCTCAACTTCCACAGGTGTTTTCAGTCAGTGCCTTAGGCCTTGTTTCCGGGCGCTGGGTCCCTGGGTTGCACAGTCTGTGTCACTGCCCATTTTCGCTTAGTTTGTCTGCATGCGAATGTGTGGCTGCAGACAGCCAGCTGCCTTGCGCGCCTCACTGGGTCTGCTGGTTGCCTCCGGCGCCCAGGGTCTGCCACCAGTCCATGAGCTGTCCCTGCGCTTCTGGGGTCCACCAACTGCCATCTATGCCCTGCGCGCCCATGTCTGCCAGCCACCGCTTTTGCCTCAACCCCTCTCTGTAGGCCTTCGATTCCACCCCTCCTTACCAGACTGGATGTATGGTATTCAGATTTCTGTTCAGTTCATTTCTCTCTGTTCTGGTTGGTTTTTGTTTGTAAATTCTTGTTGTCCTTAGTTTTGGTTGTGCGAGGAGGTGCAGTGCGACCACCTATGCCTCCATCTTGGCCGGAAGCCCCCTTCTGACTTTCTATTGGCCTTTCTACCCAATGTATAACTGTTTTACACCTAAACCTTGATTTGTCAGAGAAGGGTCTCTAGAAGCAAGAGGAAAACAATTCAGTTTTCAGAACTGTAAGCTATTTTTCTATGATTGTATTTCAGCACACAACAAAAAAAGAATGTACACACATAAATACCACTCCAGTATCAAATGGACTCTTGCCCACATTCAGTTCAATCTGGAGAACCTTTCATTTGCAATCATTCTGGACCTTGCTCTGCTCCTCCCCTGCTCTCCAAATTTGATTCTTTGTAACATTTAAGTAAACATTTTTTTAAAGGAGACAAAAATACATAAATTTTTTTTCTAAAAAAATTTAGAAAATGTAAAAGAGTAAACAAATAATAATACCATGAAATCCCAAAACCCAGGGGAAAAAATCAGTTTTAACATTTAGGGTGAATTTTCAGAGTTTTTCCTGTGAATACACATACACATCTATATGTGCACTTTTATAAAAGATAGCTGTCATTATATGTAACTACTTCATAAACTGTTATTGATATCCACTTCAACAACATTTCTCTAGCAAAAAAAGTTTATGGAACCGCTTTTGACATCGTTTTGAAGTGTTAAATAGCTGTTAAACATAACTACATCTTAGCACTTACCCTTACTCAATGTATTTCATGTATTCTTTGCACTTTTATTTTTAGAGCCCTGAAACTAGGCAGAGGTAAGACAGAAAAGGTCAAAATTTCATCTTTTAGATTTGAGAATTTATTTGAAAATTACTTTAGAAATGTACTTTTATGTAAAATCCACTTTCAGATAAGTGTAAAAAAGGGTATGTTTATAATTACAATTGTAAAAAAAGGCCTTGTGGAAAAAACTTTGCTAATTTACTGACTATTCTAGCTGACGGACAACATAAAACCACTGGTCACCTGACAAAATGTGTTTTTATGAAATACTGAAGTCTGAAAAGTGTCATTCATTCTCATCATTATTTAAAATTTTCATTATTTTCAAGTCAAAAAAAGAATCTTCATGTGAGACATTTCTGGAAATTGCTACTAAGACCCAGTTTAAGATATCAGTGGAAGCACAACTACTACTAAAAATATTAATCTGAATGTTTTCTATTTTTAATAGATATTTTGTATTTTATTTTAAAAAAAGACTTTGTTTATTTTTAGACAGAGAGGAAGGAAAGGAGAAAGAGAGGAAGAGAAACATCGAAGTGTGGTTACCTCTCACATGCCCCCTACCAGGGACCTGGCCCACAACCCAGGCATATGCCTTAACTGGGAATTGAACCAATGACCCCTTGGTTTGCAGGCTGGTGCTTAATCCACTGAGCCATACCAGCCAGGACTGTTTTCTACTTCTTTTATATCCCCTGTGTGGTTTGGGGCACATTGCCACTTAAATGACTGTTTGGAGGTTGGCTGGATGACACTTGCCCCCATTAAAACCTACTTTTAGGAATTGGATAGGCAGTGTTGACAATAATGCCTTTTCTTCTGCATCTACTACCCACTTCCTTCATCACCCACTAATGTTTCTAGAAGACACCCTCTCTCACCAGCAAAGCCCTCCCAGTGTAGCCTTCACCACTTCTGAAGGCCAAGTCACTTCTAATTCAATGCCTATCAGTTAATCTACTCCCATATTTTTCATATATATATGGATGGTATATAGGCATTTCCCTCATATATGGTGCTCATCCTGGAGCGGGGTATTTATACCTTTCAGACCTGCTCCTTCAGGGTCTTATTGATCTGAATCTTTTCCTTTCTGGAGTCTGGGGTGTCTTTGTACATTTTTGTTTTCTGCTTACTCATTTATGTGCTTTGCCAGGTGTAGCAGGAAGTGTATTAGCACTGTAATCCTAAAGTAATTCATTCAACCTCGCCCAGCCTCAGTTTCCTTATCTATAAAATGAGAAGCTTGAAATAGATGACCTTTAAGTCCCTTCCAGTTAAAATTACAGAGATGGTGATGTTTATTAAGCAACACGTGAGGTGCTGCACAGCCAAACAGGAATGGACAGGTGCACCCTCCCTGCTTCTGAAAGTTTTGAGTCTGAATCATTACTTCCTCATTATGGAAATGCAGTGGGGTTTTTTTTTGCTTTATTTATTTTAATAATAATAACAACAATAGCTACCATTTATTAAGCCAGGCACTTTGCTTTAAATGTGTAATTATCCAATAGAACCTTTTAAAGTAAATATTGTGATCCTCATTTTACAGATTAAGAAACTGAGGCACAGGTGAATTTGATTCATCTCATCATTTAAGTAATTTTTTCCAAGATTACACAACTTAAACATGGTGGAGTTGGAATTTGAATTGAAATCTCTGACTTCAAAGTCCATAAGATACTGTACCTCAGAAAGACCAAATCATGCTCCATAATGACTTGTCAAGCATGACATTTCTAATAGAACAAAGAATCATTTACCCTAGGTAGTGTGGTTTGGTAATAGGATCCCAGGGCCAAAATTCACAAAAATCATAACACTTCTACTTACCAGCTTTTCAACCTTAGGCAAGAAACTTAACCAAACAGCCTCTCCCTTTTAAAAATAACAATACCTACTCCACCTACCTTGTACCATTGTTGAGAGTAATTTATATATACGTATAAATTCATACATTTAATTAGTAAATATTTGGAGTACATGTGTATAGAAAGTGTGTATTAAATAGGATCCAGAACCTTATCTGTAAATCGTGAAACCCTACATAAATTTAGGGTGCTATTATTCCTTTTATTAGGATTGGATTTGATTCATCTGTTTATATATCTTACTATGCATCTGTTCAGGACAGAGTCTCAGTTGTAAATTGCTGAAATACAAGCTTCATGACTTTGGACAACCTGGAGGAGACTCCAGGTGGTAAATTAAGCAAGTGTTTAAAAAATGGCCTTTTGAAGAGACTTCCAGTTCCACTAACATGAAATAATCCCGTTCCTCCCTAAAAACTCTGGAGAGACACACACAAAAGCATGGGAATACTTTGAAATGTAGAAAGAAGTTGGGCTACATAGGGATCTTGGCACTTGAGGAATGGTGTAGTGGTAAGTTCCTGGGTTTCTTTATTTTCTGTCTTATCTCTGACAGGGCACTGCAAAAACCTGAAACCCAGCACCATAAACAGGCACAGATAATAAAAGCTCCAAAAAAAACCTGTTTTCCCTAGCCAAACAATGGGGAAAAGGTTGGCATTACAATGGAAAACCTTATTTGGCAATATCTATTTTATTCCAGCCAAACTAGACAAGACTGCACTCTCTCCCACTTCAGGAGAACTGAGAAAGGAGTTATTTTTCCACTTAATCCCACTAATGCATGGATGGGACAGTCAATGCTCTATTCTCCTAAAAAATGGTTTTGGAAGGGCTGAGTGGGGAACTGACCTCCTACCTTCTGCCTGCAAAAGTGGGTGGTGCTCCAATTCCCCCAGCAGGTAGGATCAACAGGTTGAGCTCAGTGCTGAGTTTATATCCTGACTCAGAGGCAACAAGACAGTGGAGTCTGTGCCCCACTTTCACTGGGAAGTTGTCGTTGGAACAAGGGGCAAACTGAACTTCCACCTCATCCATTCACAACAAGGCAGTGTGATTCAGTGCTCTACTTTTGCCAAGTTGGTGGTGGTGGAGACCAGAGAAAATCTAAACATACACACCCAGCAGCCCATGTGCTAAATCTCAACAGGGGACTGCCTCCTAGAAGAAATAAAAGATTAAATAAAACCCAAAGCCATGCAATATACTGCCCAAAATGTTCAGTATACAATTTTAAAAAATCAAAGCATGAATGAGAAAAGACACTTGGTGTACGCCAATGATGAGATGAATCAAAGGTTGAGATTATCTGACAATTATGTTAAAGCAATTATAAAAAACTTCAACAATCATTTACAAATTCTCTTGAAACAAATTAAAGATTAATTATTCAGCAAGTAAATAGAAATGATCAAAAAGAACTGAATAGGAATTATGAAACTGAAAATTACATAAATAAAATCTTTCTCTATGGACTCAATTGTAGAGTAAAAATAACAGAGATAGATCAGTGAACTTGAGGAACAGACCAATAGCATTTACCCAATCTGAGCAACAGAGAGAAAATACAATGAAATAAAAGGAACAGAGTCTCAGGAATTACAGGATTTTTTTAAGACAAAAATCATATCATTGTAATCACAGAGTGAGAAAAGTGTAAGAGAAGGACTGAAAATGTATTCAAAGAAATAATAGCCAAAAAGTTCCTTAACATGACAAAAAACATTAACCTACAAATTCAAGTTGAACAAATCTCAAATAAAATAAACCCAAAAAAGTCCACTCCGAGGCACATGACACAAGACACAATTATTTGAAAACAATTAAACTTCTGAAAACTAAAGACAAGAAAATATCACGAAAGCATCCAGAGAGAAATGGTGCACTAAAGGAGAACACAAATATGAGTTACAGCATCTTTCTCACCCGAACTGTGAGGGCCAGAAGGAAGTGGCACATTTTTTAAGTGCTCAAAGAAAAGAATTGTCAGCCCAGTATTCTATATCCAGTGAAAATAATTTTTCTCACTGCCTTTGATTAGGTTTTTATTCAAAATTAGTTGTTCAAAGTAATTGAACCATTAGGGAATAAACAAATTTAACTTTATGCCACAAGCTTCTTCTCTTCTGTGGTAGGTTTTCTTTTCTGTGGGTTTCTTTTCAGCTTCTGGTCTCTTGGTAGTGGCAGCTTTTTTTCCCCACCAAATGCTTCTTTTACTTCATAATGCCAACAGTCTTCTTTCCTTTCTTCTCTACCCTACACTTCTTGTTGGAACCGCATGTCATCTGATTTGGCTTCTAGAGCTGCTGCTGCTTTATCCACCTGGAGCTTGTGGTTCTCAGCCTGCCAAAGACTGGTGTTCCAGCATGTGGTCTTTGCATACGGATTTAGCTTCAACACGATTCTCAGGTTTTTCAGTGGATGCTTCTTCAGGACTCTGCAATAAATCTCCTTGCATAATGCTCAGAAGGCTCTTTGGATCTCTGGGGTTTTCAAGATTCTGCTAATGTCTGTATTGAGCATCTTGTGCATGGAAGCTGTAGTTACCCTTGAGAGAGGCAGCTTACGCCAAGGTCTGTACAGATCATTTAATTTACAGAAAGCACTGTCAGTCCAAATTCAGAAACAGCCCACATGCCCACCAAGAAGCAAGCTTCAAAATGTTCAGTTTGCTTACATTAAGCAGCATAATTCCATGATTAAATCTCAGCATTATTTTTCTACTTTCTCTTCTTCCTATTTTCTATAAAAACCTTATTGACATAAGAAACATCAAAACCTGTAAATAACTTTCAGGAGTTTATTTGAAAACAAAAAAAAATTAATTTAAACAAACAAAAAATAGTTTATTTGAGCCAACTGACAAAATATGCAAAGGACCAAAATCTCAAATGCTCCCCTAGGGATATTTCTGGAGGCTTTGATGATACCATTCTCCTCATTATAGATGGTACAAGGTCCTCTATACTGGATACAATGACAGTTTCTCATTTTGCCCTTGACAGCTCTTATTCACTGAGATTCATAGATCTTTTTTATATCATTCCAGGCTTTCTTAAGAAGCAAAACAGCCTCTTGGTCATCTTGCAGCCTTCAACTTTATCTTCAATTGCCACAGGAAGTTCAGGTAATGTTTCCATATGACGACTTTTAGACATGACCAGCACTAATAAGACCAAGCCTGCCAGAGCAGAGCAGATGGCACATCGCCTCCATGTTGTGCTCACTCTGCAGTGCCAACAGCACCAGTTTGGTGGTGCAAATGTGCAGCCCCCACAACACATATGCCCAAAAGGACTCTGGCCAGAGTAATGAGTTTCCCTACCTGGAACCCTGGAAATTGGAGCCATGGTTCTGCCAGTACCCCAAGACTCAGCACTGGTTTGAAGACCTGTGAATTCTCTGACAGCACAGAGCTGTCTGTTGTTTTTGCACAAGTTGGTATGAGCAGAGTTCACCATATTTGGTTGAGTGGAAGCCTTGCACACAGTAGGCAAAGTGACATTTTTGTCAGGTGATTCCCTCTGCTCAGAGCACACTGATATTTGTGGCCACACTCCTCTCAAGCCAGTGGCTCCCACAGGAAAAGGGAAAATATTCTTTAATAATGGAAAGGAAATCAAGATATCCTCGGAAGAAAGAAAACTAAGAGAATTTGTCATAAGCAGACTTGTCAAAAACAATGTTTTTTAAACAGAAAGGATATAATAACCAAAGGAGACTTGGGACATCAAGAGGAAAGAACACAATAAGCAAAAATATCACTATATACAATTGACTTTCCTTTCCTATTGAGATTTCTAAATTTCTAAGTTAACAGTGAAAGCAAAAACTATAAAAGTGTTTGATGTCGTTCTAAATGAGGTTCTGAATGTATAGTAAGTATGTTAACATAACAATATTCAAACCTGTAGAAAATTTTTATAAGACTTTATTTGAACCAAACAGAGGATACACATGGAAGCTACATCTCAACAGACTGAGATAAATGCTACTGAGAAAATTACAGTTGCCAGCTTCTTTTATGAATTTGAAATTAAGGAGGGAATGAATGTAAGGAAGATTACATGAAAGTGGTAGAAGACAAAGCAGGGATCAAAAAACAGGAAGATTAAGATTACATGCTCTCTTGAGGATGGTCAGGCTTTAGTAAGAGGGGTCTGAAAAAGAGGTATTTCAACAGTGTGTTAACCTAGACATGCAGAAACAAAGGGATTCTGTGGCAATTAACCTCACAGGGCGATTGTTCCTAAATTCCTCACTGGGCAGATCTGTGTGTAGTCATGCCCCAGGCATATAACTTTTTAATACAAGATTTATCTTTGCCTTTAGCAAGCCCTGTCCATTGTTTCTGTGCATCTAGGCTAAAACACCTTTGAAATAACCTGTAATCACCTGTCAAGAGAGCACGTAATCTTGTCAACCATCCTGTAATCCAGTTCCCACCTTGCTTCCTCTCACCTCCATGTAATCTTTCTTACATTTCCTCCTTAATTCTAAGTGCATAAAAGAAGCTGCAAAACTGTTATTTTCAGGAGCATTTGCTCCCTGCCACATGTCATCAGTTTTGCTCAAACTCATAAAAATTCTCTATAGGTTTGGAGATTTCTTATGTCAACAACAGATAAATCAAAACAGGACTCTTCAAAAATGTTCAGGTAACCCACAGGATGGCAGGAAAAAAAAAACTAGAGAAATGGAAAACAACAAAAATACAAAGAAAATAAAAAATATAATGCAGCCCTAAACTCTAACATATCAATAATTACATTAAATGTAAATGGTCTAAGTACACTAATTAAAAGACAAGGTTGGCAGGGTGGATTAAAAAACATGACCTAATTCTGGCCAGGTGGCTTAGTCACTTGAAGCATGGTCCCATACATCAAAAGGATTTGGGTTTAATTTTTGGTCAGGGGTCATATCTAGGTTGCAGGTTCCATCCCTGGGTCAGGGCATGTGTGGAAGGCAATTGATCAATGTTTCTCTCTCACATCGATGTTTCTCTCTCTCTCTCTCGCTCTCTCTCTCTTCCTCTTTCTTGAAATAAAACATGACCTAACTATATGGTGTCTACAATAAACTTATTTCAAATACAATGAAAAAGCAGGTTAAAAGTAAAATAATTCTTTTTTAATCCTCAACTGAGGACATATTTTCATTGCTTTTTTTTTTTTATTCTTATTTATTTATTTTGAGAGAGGGAAGGGAGGTCATGTGCGGTTGCTAGGGGTCATGGCCTGCAACCCAGGCAGGTACCCTGACTGGGAATCAAACCTGTGACACTTTGGTTCACAGCCCGCACTCAATCCACTGAGCTACGCCAGCCAGGGTGTCATTGCTTTTTTTAAAGAGAGAGAGGCAAGGAGAGAGAGAGAATGAGAAACATCGGTTGGTTGCCTTTTTGTTCACACCCTGCCTCCAACCATCTGAGACACACCAGCCAGGGCAAAATAATTTTAAAACACTTATCATACAAACATTAATCAAAAGAAAACAGGAAAGTCTATATTAATATTACATTTAAAAGACTTCAGACAAAGAAAATTATCAGACATAAAAATGGCCATGTCATCATGACAAAAGAACCAATCCACCAAGAAGACATAGCAATTCAAAATATGTATGTACCAGAAAACAGAATGGCAAAATATGTGAAATAAAAACTAACAGAACTAGCCCTGACTGGTGTGGCTCAGTAGATTGAGTGCTGGACTGTGAACCAAAGGGTCACCAGTTTGATTCCCAGTCAGGGCATATGCCTGGGTGGCAGGCCAGGTCCCCAGTTGGGGGCGTGTGAGAGACAACCACACAATGATGTTTCTCTCCTTCTCTTACTGTCTCTTTTCTCCTCTGCCAAAAAATAAATAGATAATATCTCTAAAAAAACTGATAGAGCTGGAAGAGGAAATAGACAAGTTCACAATAATAGTTGGAGTCTTCAACACCCCTCTCTGAACAATTTTTAGAACAACTAGACAGAAAATCATCAAGGATATAAAATAACCCACCATTGCTAACAACCTGATTGACATTTACAGAATATTCCAACCAATAACAGCAAAGTACACATTCTTATTAAGTGTCCATCGAACATACACCAAGATCAATCATAACATCAGCCATAAAATAATTTTCACTTAACTTAAAAGGAATAAAATTATACTATGTTGTCCAAGTATACTGAAATCAAACTACAAATAAATAACAGAAGATAACAAGAAAATGCCCAAATATTTGACAACTAAACAACTTCTAAATAAAGCATGTGTCAAAGAAGTCTCCCATCAAGAAACTAGGAAAAGAAGCACAAAATAAACTCAAAACAAGTAGAAGGAAAGAAATAATAAACACAAAAGCAGATATCCAAAAATTTGTAAATATGAAAACATTAGAGAAAAGTCAATAAAAAAATTAACAAACCTCTAGACAAAGAATAAAAAAGAGAAGACACTAATTACCAATATTAGGAATGAAACAGGGCATATCAGTACAGACCATACAGACATCATAAAGATAATAAGGAAATACTACTACAACTCTAAACATATAAAGTCAATGACTTAGATGATATAAAGCTAGCGCCAAAAACACAAGCTAGCACAACTGATTCAATATAAAACAGATCATTTGAATAGCCCCATATTAAGAAAATTGAATCCATAATTTTAAAGCTCTTAAAAATAAATCCCTAGGCTCACATGGTTTCACTGGACAATTCTGCCAAACCTTTAATGAAGAATGTACACCAATTCTATACAATTTTTTCTGAAAAATAAGAGAGAAGAGAATACTTTCCAATTCATTCAGTGAAGTTAGTGTTACCCCAATACCAAAACTAGACAAAGACAGTAAGCCAAAAAAAAAAACTATAGACCAATATCTCTCTTGAACTTAGTTGCAAAAATATTCATGAAATAGTAAATCAATTCCAGCAATATATAAAGAGATTTATACTCGATATGACTGATATAGTAGGGTTGATTTCAGGAATACAAGGATGATTCAGTGTTCAAAAATCAACCACATCACTAGGCTAAAGAAGAAGAATCATTAATTACATCAATTTATGCAGAAAAGGCATTTGACAACATCCAACATTTGTTCATGACAAGAAGTTCAATAAGCTAGGAATCAATGGGAACTTCCTCAACTTGTTAAGGAGCATCTACAAAACCTACAGCTAACCTCATACTTACCAGTGAAGGCTGAATGCTTTTCCCTTAAGATGTCCTAGAATGTCCATTCTTACCACTCTAGTTAAGTACCTAGAAGTTCAAGCCAGTCCAGGAAAGCCAGAAAAAGAAATAAAAGGTATGGTATACCAATTGCAAAGGAGGAGATAATATTGTCCCTATTTGCAATGACATTAATGTCCATGTAGTAAATTCCAAGGACTCTATACGTGCATATAATCTGAGAACTAATAAGTGATTTTGGCAAAGTCACAGGATACAAGATCAACACAACAACCAATTGCATTTCTATATACTAACAACATATGGAAAAACTGAAATTTAAAACACAATGCCATCTACAATTGTTCTAAAAAAATACCTAGGTATAAATATAATAAAGCACATACCATGTCTGTATTCTGAAAATTACAAAATGCTGATGAAAGAAATTTAAAAGACCTAAGTAGCCCTGGCTGGCGTAGCTCAGTGGATTGAGCGTGGGCTGGGAACCACAGTGTCCCAGGTTCGATTCCCAGCCAGGGTACATTCCTGGGTTGCAGGCCATAACCCCCAGCAACCGCACATTGATGTTGCTCTCTCTCTCTCTCTCTCTCTCTCTCTCTCTCCCCCTCCCTCCCTCCCTCCCTCCCTTCCCTCTCTAAAAATAATAAATAAAATCTTAAAAAAAAAGACCTAAGTAAATGGATAAACATGCTATGTTCATGAGTTGAAAGACTCATTGTAGTAAAGATGTCAATTCTCCACCAGTTGATTACTATAGATTTAATACAATTCTGATAAAAATCTCTGCAAGATATTTTCTAACATAGACAAGCTTGCTGTAAAATTTATATGGAAAAATGTAGGACTTAGAATAGCTAAAACAATTTTGAAAAAGAAGAAAAAAGTGGGAGGACTCATTCTATCCAATGCTGTCTTAATATATAGCTACATACATAATACATGGTTTAACATGTAACCAAAACTATGATATTGGAGCAGGAATAGACAGATAGATTGATGGAATAGAGAACCAAAACAGGTCCATGCAAGTATGACCGAGTAATTGTTAACAAAGGTGCAAAAGAAATTCAATAGAGGAAAGATAGCCTTTGTAGAAAATAGGGCTGAAAGGTAATTGGGCATTGGGCATTCATTAGCAAAGAGAAAGAAAGAGAGAAAGAGAGAGAGAGAGAGGGAAAGAAAGAAAAGAAAGAGAAAGGAAGGAAGGAAGGAAGGAAGGAAGGAAGGAAGGAAGGAAGGAAGGAAGGAAGGAAGGAAGGAAGGAAGGAAGTGGGAGGGAGGGAGAGAGGAAGGAAGGAAGAAAGAAGGGAAGTGGGGAGGGAGGAAGGGAGAGAGAGAAAAAGAGAGAAAGAGAGAGAGAGAGAGAGAGAGAGAGAGAAGGGAAGGAACTCGACCTAAATTGTTTCAGAAATGAATCACTGACTTAAATATAAAACAGGTAAAATAAAATGTAAAATAACAGCAACAAAAATATAGGTAAAAAATCTTTGGGACATAAGCAAATAATTCTTAGATTTGATAGCAAAAGCACAACTTATAAAGTGAGAAATTGGTAAGTTGAACCTGAGAGAATATTTGAAAACTACATATCTAAGGAATTATATCTGTATCTAAAATACATACAGAAAACTCACCAGTAACAAAAAACAATCAGAGAAAAGCAAAGGGCACAAACATTTATATCACTGAAGAGGAAATACACGTGGCAAATAAGCACATAAAAAGCTGTTCAACAATCATTAGCAGTCAGCAAATACAAATTTAAACCACAATGAGATATCACTACATACCTACTAAGATGGTTAAAATAAAATACAGTGATAGAAATTATACTTGAACAACAATTAAAATAAAAGTTAAAAAATGGGGCTGGGTGGGTGGGCTGGGATGGGAGTAAAAGAAAATTGTACTTGAACAAAAATTAAAATAAAATTTAAAAAATACAGTGATATATCAAAAAGCAGGTGAGGATATACAGAAACTGGATGTACAGATCACTCATACATTGCTGGTGCAAACATAAAATGATACAGGCATTCTGGAGCAGAGTATGGCAGTTTCTTACAAAACTAAACATTCACCCTACCTGGTGTGGCTCAGTGGACTGAGCACGGGCCTTCGAAGCAAAAGGTACATTCGATTTCCAGTCTGCGCATATGCCTGGGTTGTGGGCCAGATCCCCAGCTGGGGGCATGTGAGAGGTAACCGATTGATGTTTCTCTCAGACATTGATGTTTATCTCCCTCTCTTTCTCCCTCCCTTTCCCCTCTCTAAAAGTAAATAAAATCTTAAGAAGAAAAAAAAAACTAAGCATGGATCCCAGCAATTGCACTTTGGGAATTTATCTCAGAGAAATGAAAACTTAGGTTCACATAAAAACCTGTACACAAATGCTCACAGAAGTTTTATTTGTGATGGCTCCAAACAGGAAACAAACCAAATGTTCCTCAATGGGTGAATCATTAAACTGTGGTAATCCATACCATGTAATACTATTCAATAACAAAAAGAAATGAACTGTTAACACACACAAGAACATGGATGAATCTCAAGGGAATTATGCTAAGCTGGGGGGGGGAGTTCCTTTTATATAGCATTCTTGAATGCCAAAATTATAAAAATGGAGAACAGACTGGATGTTGCCAGGGATTAGGAACAGTAGGAGGGACAGGAGTGGTTGTAGCTTGTTGCTCATAACAAGCTCATGAAAGAGTAACACGAGAGATCTCTATGATGGGGCTCTGCTGTATCTTGATTGTGGTGGCCACGTGATTCTACACATAAGTGATAAAATTGCATACAAGTAAGCTTGAGCCCCTGGGTGTGCACACACACATGAGTGCATGTAAAGCTGGTGAAAACTGGGTAAGTTTGACGGGTTGTACCAACCTTAATTTCCTGATTGTGAGATTGTACTGCGTAGGATCTCTCTGCATTGTTTCCTACAACTGCGTGTGAATCTACAGTTATCTCAAAAAAAAATTTTTTTAACTGGCCTTTTAAGGATAGTTATATACGAGGAGGAAAGGCAACTTTCTTTATGTCCCTAATTGTTATATTATAAACAAAAAAGTTTCTTCTCTTTGTTTATAATTACCTGGTTTACTTTTCTGAGTGATTAATTCTGAGTTTTGTCTAATCACCCCTTTTCTATCCTCTCCATTTTTCCTATCAAATAATCAGTAAGTTATTTGGTTCTGATGCAAAATTATTTAAAGTTACATTTAAATATAGAAACTTGATTGCAGTGCTCAAACTGATGACTCATCTTCTTCATCATCCCAAGGGCAGGGAGAGCATTATGTTTTTTGGTACTCTCTAGTGGACAGCACATGGGAAGCCTGTAAAAAGTCTGCTTCTGTTGCTACAAAAGGCAAATGCCCCATTACTAATCCAATGTATGTTGAAAGGAGTTTTCTGAGCTCTAACTCATTCTGAGCTCCTGCCTTTGCCCTTGGATGAGAACCACAAGTTACTCTTTTATAAAAACAGTCCTGGCTTACTAGAATTCAGAGACAGTAGTGTTTACCAACAGAAATAAAGTTCAGAATATGAAAAAGGCCATAAAACTGATTACAAACATTTGAAAGGAATAGTAACATATGTTGCTTTAGCCAGATAGCTCAGTTGGTTAGAGCATCATCCCAACGTGTCAAGGTAGCAGGTTTGACTTCCCATCAGGGCACACACAAGAATCAACCAATGAATGCATAAATAAGTGGAACAACAAATCAATGTTTCTCTCTCTCTCTCTCCCTCCTTTCTTCTCTTTCTCTAAAATAAAAAAAAAAAAATGAAAACATGGTAGCATATGTCCTTGGCAAGTACAATGTCGTTTGTGTCCCATACCTTAGCATACACTATTCCATCTTCCCAGAATGCCTCCCTTCCATGTTACAAATCCTGTTTAGGTGTCTGTGCATCCTTCTCACCCATTTGTTCTACAGATATCATCATTACCTATGTTGCATTGTATCTATAAAGTATACAAACTTCTATTGTGGTATATAAAATGGAAATAAAGAGTACAATATAGTGATTAAAAATTTGAACTCTGGCACCAAACTGAGTTCAAATCCCAGGTTCACTAGCTGTGTGAACATGAGCAAGTTATTTAACCTCTTGTTACCTCAATTTCCTCATCTATAAAATGGCAGTAGTAGTAATACTTAACTCATAGAGTTGTTGTAAGGATTAAATTAATCACATGTATGGTATATAGTAAGTGCTATATGTGTTAGTTATTATCTTTATTTATATGTTTATTTCACTTAATTACATCATAAGCTACTTGATGGCAATGTAAGTTATCTATTGCTCTATTCATATTACTCCAAAACTTAATGACTAAAATAACAATCTTTATCTCATGGTTTTGTGGGTAGGATCTTGGAGCACTTGACTGGGTCCTCTGGTTCAGGATTTCTCACAAGGCGGTAGTCAAGGTGTTGACTAGGCCGGCAGGTAGCTGAAGGGTCAACTAGGGGAAGTTCAAAGGGTACTGGCAGGATTAAGTTCCTCACAGGTTATTGGACTGAGACTTCCTTAGGAACTGTTGGCCAAAGACCACCCTCAGTTCCTTACCACTGGGCCTTTTCATAGGAGACCTCAGAACAGGGCAGCTGGCTTCCATTGAATGGACAAGTGAGAGAGAGGAAGCAAGACAAAAGTCACACTATTTTTATAACCTAATTTCAGAAGTGACATCCTCATCTTTTCCATATTCTGTTAGAAGCAAGTCACTAGGTCCAGCCCACTTTCAAGGTGGCAGGATTATACAAAAGGAAGAATAAGAGGAGCTTGGATCACTGGTAGCCAACATGAAGGCTGCTGCCCCAATGACTGACTTTCTTCCCACATTCAAAATATACTCCTTGCTTCTCCAAGTCCCCACAAGTCTCATCCCATTATAGGCAGGAACTGTATCTTACTCATATTCATAACTATAGCCACTTTTCTTACTGATTTAAGCAAGAAGAAAAGGGTAATATTCTTATTATGAAAGAAAAATGTAGAATATCATGTCATTAAAATAAGCTATATGAATAAAATTTTATAAATAAAAATGTATGTAATAAACAAGGTTTATTACAAATGTAAGGTTTTTCTTCACTGTTATTTAGAATCCTGTAAAATTTTCAGAGAATTTAATAACTACAAATTTTAAGCATTTATTATTTTATTCATTTTTGTGTTTGGTTTGAGTAATCTTATATCTTAAATTTTTATAAACTCACCCATATAATGTTTATCTTTTCTATTTATTATTGGGTTCATGATACTATGGAATATGGATAATTTAAACTTCTCTTACCAAATCAACTGCTGGTCATGGTTGTCCAATAAGGCACAACCAACTAAAAACATCATTGTGTTGAAAAGAAGTCTTCTCATCAAACCAATTCTTAGGGCATTTCTCTGATCTCTAACTATACCTGCATTCACCTATGACATGAAAGGAATACAGCAGGTATATGCCATACATGTGACCCTTTGCTGTCTATCTCTCCTCTCATGATTCATATTACCTTGAGGCATAAGCAAAATCCACAGAACCAACTGTTTTACCATGGAGCCTCTGGTTGGATAGGCAACAGCCTGTAGGAGTAAGACATATGGGGGTTGTGGGGAGGAGACTTCTCCTTAAGCTCATTAAGAGCTGAGCCCAGTGCCACGAGACAAACCAGAATTGAATCTGAATGCCACAGTTCTGTTCAAGGTGTATGTTTTAGTGGCATAATCATTAAAATCTATTTTTTCTTTTTTTCCAAACCAGTTAGCAGAAAACTTTTTCTCCCTTTAAAACATTAGGATTTTTAAAATCAACCTAAGTTTTTAGGTTTAAATTATTGAAATAAAGTCATGTATTCAAGCTACTTCATCTATCAGGGCTAAAGATCCTGGTACCCTGTTCTGATTTACTACTGCGGGGGGGTCGGGGGGTGGAAAGCATAAAAATTTCTGTAGGGATCTTTGGGATAATAGTGTTATTTTTCATGAGAAGTTATGGAGGATATTATTCACAAAACATCAAACAGCATGTTATAAATAATAAATAGTTCTGTCCATGGACCACCAGCTTCCTGAAATAACACCTCTAAGGATTTCCATGTACTGCCCACTTATTAAATTCAGTAACCTTCCTTTTCCTGCCCACTATGGATGACCCATCATTAATCCTCAAAACTACTTTCCAGCATGAACCTTCAGTTCTGATCTCAATCAGTCTCATTTTCTCTGCTCACATTGTTCTTACTGCTGTCCCACCCCTCTGTAATTCTAATGTCCTTCTCCTAGTCCCCTGAAGTCTAATCCTATGCCTCACAGCCCAACTTAATCCATTATTTTCCCTCGAAGCCTCCCCACTTCATGAGGGGCCCCCTGGATTTCTCCTTTTGTGGACTTCTCTTATAGATAAAATTGTCAGTATTTAATTTGTTTCTTAACCAAATACTCTATTTTTACTTATCATATAACCTTTTCACAAATGAGTGTCCATACAAAGTTGTCGCCTCATGGTATTTGTTTTTCAATTTTAGTCCTTTGGAGATTAAAATGAAGTGGGAGTTAGTCCTGCATATGCTGCACAGTGCTACCAAGTGGTGATAAAGGAAAGAATAAACAAATGGGACCTCATCAAAATAAAAAGCTTCTGCACAGCCAAAGAAAACAGTATCAAAATTAAAAGAGAACCAACTGAATGGGAAAACATATTAGCCAATGATACCTCAGACAAGGGTTTAATCTCCAAAATATATAAAGAACTTACACGTCTCCACTTTAAGAAGACCCAATTAAAAAATGGGCAAAGGACTTGAACAGACACTTCTCCAAGGAGGACATACAGAGGATCCAGAGACACATGAAAAGATGCTCAATATCGCTAGCTATCAGAGAGATACAAATTAAAACCACAATGACATACCACTTCATACCAGTCAGAATGGCCATCATAAACAAAGCAACAAACAACAAGTGCTGGAGAGGTTGTGGAGAAAAAGAGACCCTAGTGCACTCACTGTTGGTGGGACTGCAGACTGGTACAACCACTATGGAAAACAGTATGGAATTTTCTCAGAACACTAAAAATGGATCTGCCTTTTGACCCAGCAATTCCACTGCTACGATTATATCCGAACAACCCTGAAACACCTATCCAAAAGAACCTATGCACCCCAATGTTCATAGCAGCACAATTTACAATAGCCAAGTGTTGGAAGCAACCTAGGTGCCCATCAGTAAATGAATGGACCAAAAAACTATGGTACATTTACACAATGGAATTCTATGCAGCAGAAAGAAAGAGGAAGCTCCTACCCTTTGCAACAGCATGAATGGAACTGGAAAGCATTATGCTAAGCAAAATAAACCAGGTGGTGAAAGACAAATACCATATGATCTCACCTTTAACAGGAACCTAAACAACAGAACAAAGAAACAAGCCAAATATAACCAAAGACACTGAAACAGAGAACAGGCTAGTGTTCAGAGGGGAGAGGGGAGGGAAATTCAGGGGGAAAGGGGAAGGGTTTACAGGAACAAGTATAAAGGACACGTGGACAAAAACTAGGGGGGTTGGAAATGGGAAGGACGTGGAGAGTGCTGGGTAGGTGGGCTGGGATGGGAGTAAAAGATAGAAAATTGTACTTCAACAACAATTAAAATAAAATTTAAAAATAAATAAATAAAAGTGGCATTCAGACTAAAAAAAAAAAAAACAGTACTGCAAATTCTTGAGACTGAAGAGTTCAGAAGCAGAGGAATGTGTCCTTGCTGAATTAAATGGTGGTTTTCTGCATGATATTTTATCAAACTTAGATTTCTAAATAACTGTGTGAAAATACACCCAAACAACTTGCAACTGAATAGTCACCTAAAGCTGATATATCTTTATGGCATTTTTATAAAGATTTTATTTATTTATTCTTTCAGGGGGAGGGAGAAAGAGAGGAAGAGAATTATGGCTGCCTCTCAAGTGCCCCTCACAGGAGACCTGGTCAGCAACCCAGGCATGTGCCCTGACTGGGAATTGAACCAGCAATCCTTTGGTTCACGGGACAGCGTTCAATCCACTGAGCCACACCAGCCAGGGCTATTTTTATAGCATTATATTATTTTATTATTTATATTATTATTATATTATATTATTATTTATATTATTATATTATTTTACTAAAAATAATGTGTGTGTACACATGCATGCGTATGTCTGTAGTATTCTATGATCCATACGGTTTCCTTCCTCATAGTTTCTGTTTAAATTTTTTGAATTTTTCAATTACAGTCGACATACAATATTATGTTAGTTTCTGATGTACAACATGGTGATTAGACATTTACTTACAAAGTAAATTAGATCACTTACAAAGTGATCACCCTGATAAATTTAGTACCACATATAGTTGATGCAGTATTATTGACTATATTCCCTGTGCTGTACTTTACAAACCCATGACTATTTTTATAACTGACAATTTATACATTTTAAGCCCTTCCCCTTTTTCGTCCATCCCTTAAACCCCCTTTGGTTTGGCAACCATTAGTTTTTTTCTGCATCTATGCATTTGTTTCTGTTTTGTTCATATTAGAATCCATATATGAAATCACACAGTATATGTCTTTCTGTCTTACTTATAATATGTAGTATAAACCCTCTAGGTCCAATCATGTTGCTGTAAATGCCAAAATTTCATTTTTTATGTCCAAGTAATACTCCATTTAATATATGTAGCACTTCTTTATCATTCATCTATTGATGAATGCTTAGGTTGCCTTACATCTTGGCTATTGTAAATAATGCTGCAATAAATATAGGAGTGCACATGTCTTTGCTAATTAGTGTTTTGGATTTCTTTGGATAAATACCAAGAAGAAAAAAATTGCTGGGTCATGTGGTGGTTCTATATTTCATTTCTTGAGGAATCTCCATACTGTTTTCCACAGTGGCTGCACCAATTTACAAACCTACCAACAGGGCATGAGTGTTCTTTATTCTCCACATTCTCACCAGCACTTGTTTTTTATTGACTTATTGATGATGGCCATTCTAACAGGTGTGAGGTACTATCTTATTGTGGTTTTAATTTGCATTTCTCAGATTATTAGTGATGGCTTGGGCATCTTTTCATATGTCTATTGATCATCTGTATGTTCTTCTTAGAGAAATGTCTATTCAGGTCATCTGTCCATTTTTAACTGGATTGTTTGTGTTTATTGTGTTAAGTTGTATGAGTTCCTCATGTATTTTGGATATTAATCCTTTACTGAATATATCATTAGTGAATATCTTCCCTTTAACATTACTTGTAATTCTGGTTTTGATGATGAATTCCTTCAGCTTTTTCACATCTGGGAAGCTCTTTATCTGCCCTTCAAGTCTAAATGACAGCCTTGCTGAGTAGAGTAATCTTGGTTGTATGTGGGTGGCAGGGGGGCTCTGCCTGCAGGGCCCCCACAGCCACCATGGATGAGAATAAGTCTACCAAGACATAATCTGTTTGGGGAGGAAAAGTGGCCAATCTCTCAAATGAGAAGGGCCAAGAGCCTTTCCCTCATTGGGCTTTTATTGGGTTCAGTTTGCACAGGAATACAGGTAAAGCTCATCAATCATTGTCAGGCAGTAAGGATCAAACAACAGATAAGATACAAAGAACTACCAAGGCTTATTCTGAGTCAGGGTCTGTTAGCTAAAAGGCTACAAAACTTTGGGAAACAAACTCATTTCCTGCTCAGATCCTTATCATTTAATTGAGAGCATTCTTAGCAAAGCAGGTTTCACAGGATTTTATGTGTTCTTTCTTAGGCCTGATCACCCTGGGAAATCTGCCCTTTCCAGCACAAGGCTGCACCACCCTCTGTCATTGTTTGAGGCTTAAATCAGGCAGGGGAAGTAAGGCAGCCAAGAGATAAGGAGACTTCTCACAGACAGAATGAAGACTCAGGCTATGTCAATGCCAAGGGGCAAGGGGCCATCACCCCCTTTTGCTATAGCCCCCCCAAGTCCTTCCCTGGGGCCTCCCTGTGATCGTATCTGTCTTAGGCCATCCCTCCCTTGAGGAATCTTACCCGTTATTGGCTAACCGATCACGCACTGGGGGCCAGGCAAAGTAAAGTAAAAGGGGCAGAGGTGACACCCCTGCCAGGGAGATAAACTTTGTCTCCTTAGTGGCTTATGGTCCCAAGGTTGCTCACTCAGCCTTAGCCATGTAGGGTTACAGCTTCTGAAACCAGCCAGGGTGGTTCCCAAAAGTTGTAGGTCCTTGTTTTTCATCCTTTGAATATTTTGTGCCAATTCCTTCTGGCCTGAAATGTTTCTGTTGAGAAATTGGCTGATAGTCTTATCAGAGCTCCCTGGTAGTTAACTGCTTTTCTCTTCTTTTAAGATTCCCTCTTTGTCTTTAATATTAGGCATTTTAATTATGATGTGCCTTGGTGTGGGCATCTTTGGGTTAATCTTGTTTGTGATTCTCAGTGGTTCCTGGGCTTGTATGTCTATTTCCTTAGCCAGGTTAGGGAAGTTTTCTGTCATTATTTCTTCAAAAAGGTTTTCAATTTCTTTCTCTCTTCTCATCTGGTACCCATATGATGCAAATGTTGTTATGCTCGATGTTGTCCCTGAGGCCCCTTGAACTGTCCTCATTGTTTTTTATTATTTTTTCTTTTTCCTGTTCTAGTTGGGTGTTTTTTGCTACCTTGTATTTCAAATTGTTGATTAGAAACTCTGATTCATCTAATCTGCTGTTGATTCCCTATAATATATTCTTTATTTCAGTTATTGTGTTCATTTCTGGCTAGTTCTTTCTTATGTTTTTTACTGTAACCATGCAGAAACTCTATTTTTTTTTACATAAGACCCTTTTTTCTTTCTATTTTCTTGATTCAAACTTGCCTTGTTTAGTCAAATGGCACCATCACTCACTTGCCTCCTCTCTTTTTTTCATTATACCTTTACACCCATTAGAACAACAGGTTCTGGTCATTGTCAATCTGTCTTTAAAAAATGCCTCAGGTCTATTGATCAAGGGAACAGAATTTCACTCAAACTACAGATAACATCTTAACCTCCTTGTTTTTCAGCCCCAGGCTCATGCAACTAGAATGGCCCTATTGGTCACACCCACAGGAACCTAGACAGAAGGACACCCTGGCTGACTTTAGGACCTGGTACAACAACCAACGACTCCCTACCCTGGCCCCAACAAACCAGTACAGCTCATGACCCTAACTCCCTTAATCACCATGAATCATTTTTTTCCTTTATATAATCTGTGCCCATGTAGGCCGAGGGGAGCCAGGTTTTACACCACTGGTTCATCTGTGACTCCAGGGTTGGTGCTATTTCCTTAGGTAAACCTTTACTTTGTTTGCTGCAAACTGCTGTTTGTGTTTGACTGAACCTGATGCAAGCTGGCAAACAAACACCTTTAGTTTTGTAAAACTATTTCCATTTTTATGTTGCCTATCTCTTTGTTAATATTTTCACTGAGTTCTCCTAAGCCCATTGAACATGCTTATAACCAGTGTTTTGAACTCTGCATGGTAGATTGCTTGTTTCCATCTCATTTAGTTATTTTTCTGGAGTTTTGTTCTATTCTTTCATTTGGAACATGTTTCTTTGTCTCTTCACTGAGGCTGCATCCTCATCTTTGTTTCTAATTATTAGGTAGAGCTACTACATCTCCCAGTCTTAATGGAGTGGCCTTATATAGTTAGTGTCCTGTGAGGCCCAATCTCTAGTCAACTGAGCTGAGTGCTCTGTGATGTCTCTTGTGCATGCCCTCTTGTAGATGAGCCTTGATTGCTGTAGGCACAAATGGGAGGGGTTGCCCCTCAGGCTGATTGGCCAAGAGGACTGGTTGTGACTACAGTGGAGGAGCTGTTGTATAAGGCTGACCCCACATGGCAGGATTTGCTTTAGCTGGGCCCTGGTGCCTGTCTAGTCTGCTCTTCAGGTGTGTCATTTGTGGAGGTGATTGCATGCTGCTACGGTGTGATCTGAAGCTGGCCACCCAGTGTGTTGGTTTTGGGACTTCTTGGGAGGGACTCTGGTGCAGGCCAAGGTAGGCCACTGCCTATGCCCTGCTGGGGCCACTTGGTGTGAGCTAAAAGTGATCTGCAGATGGCTGCCTCTGGTGCTGGGCTTGGAAGCATCTGGGAGAGGCTAAGCTGTGGACTGAGGCTGGCTACCATTAGTCCTGGAATTGGGGCTTTAGCAAGAGGTTCATGGCATGCTGAGGCCATATGCTGCTTGTTTGGGGTTTGTAAACCTTTTTAGGAGATTTTAGGAATGCCTGAGGCATGAGCCAAGACAGGCTGATTATATGGAAAAGCCACTGGAAGTGACTTGGGTGGGCCTGCAAGATGGGTGTGGCAAGGTCTCAGGGAATCACAGAGGGGTGGGGACAGGTTTATGGAAACTGATACTTGCTTGGAACCTACCTGTGCCTGAGAGCTGGGTGCTAGGAGGGCTCAACAAAAGAACAATGGCTTCTGCCACCACTTCTGTTTGAGAGAGAACTGCTCTCCAGCCCTGACCCTGAAGCTGGACTACATACGTTCCTGGTGCTTTTTGAGCTGCTGCCCCAGGACTGGAGCTCAAAGTCCCTGTGTGGTCCCTTTAAGAGGAAAGACCTAAGTCTCTAGCAGCCCTCTGTCTCACCTGGATGGAATTCCTGCTGATTTTCACAGCCAGATGATATGTGGGACTTCTCTTCCTGGCACTGTGCTCCAGGCTGAGACGCTCAGTGTGGGTCTGGGTCCCCTCACTCCTCAGGGTGCACCTCCACAGCTGAGATATCCCTTCTAATTTTTAACCACTACACATAAGTGTGGGACCAATCCAGTTCCATGTCTCTGTTCCTCCTACCAATCTCCACATGACTTCTGTATATCCTTAGTCATAGGATTTCTATTTAACCAGACTTCAAGAGGTTCTCAATGATGGTTGTTCTGTAGTTTGGTTGTAATTTTGATGAGGCCCTGGAGGAGGTGAGTGTGGTATTTACCTAATATGCCATTTTGACTGGAATTCTAGCTCTGAGCACTTTATATGTATTAATGAGTATTATTCCCATAAAATCCAACATGTAGTGTGTTGCCACCCTTCAAGGCCAGGCAGGTTTGTGGTATTTGTGCAGACAGAAAAATGTTTATCTTTTCTATTGGGAGCCGTTGGGATGTCTGGCATGCCTTTACTCATGGTTGTGTGAGCCATGCATGCTGCAAGCTGCATGTCTATCTGCATGTTTCATGTCATGGCCCCTGCTCCCCAGAGTGGCACCCATTGTGGCACCTGTCCCCTTGGGTGTTTCTCATCATCATTATCTCCAGCAGGGAGTCCCTACCTGTTTAAGTATTAGAGGGGAACAAAGCCGGAAAACTGCCAAACCCTTACATAACAAATTAGTTCTGTGCATGCGAGCCCACTTTATGTTATGGGAACAGTTTACTGGACCCAGTCTCAAGGCTGTGAGAACACTGGTTATCAGGCCCCTCCAAGGCTATTGGAACACTGCTCCCCTTAGTTACCCAGACACCTGGGTGAGGATGCCAGACTGCCTCCACTTACCCTACATGTAGGCACTACTGTTCACCCTACTTTATAGATGAAAGAGCTAAAGAAAAAAGGAAGAAAATGAAGAAAGAAGAGAAGAAAGGAAAAAAGTTTAGGTAACTTCATCAAGATTACACAGACTTTAAGTGAACTAACTGAGACTTAAATACCAACATTCTGTCTCCAGAATTTATAATACATGAATTATTTTAGGTATAAGTGGATTAAGAACTCCAATTAAAAGGCAGAAGTTATTAAATTATATTAAAAATTAAGATTCAATTACATGCTATTTACAAGTGATAGACTTTGCATTTAAATACACATTTAGGTTAGTAGTAAAGGGATAGGAAAAAATATACCATGCAAACATTAATATTAAGAAAGCTGGAGAGAAAAGATTAATATCAGACAAAATAGACTTTAAGACAAGGACTATGAATAGAAATAAAAAGGGGCATTTGAACAATAAAAGGGTCAACTCTTCAATAAGACACAATCATTATCAGTGTGTGTTGCACCAGTACTAAAGTTCTGGGAGACATCGAAAAATCCAGGACCATGCTTAAAGAGTTTACTCCCTTTTTCCTAGTAATTGATAGAACAAGGAGGCAAGAAAATCAGTAAAGACATAAAAGATTTCAACAACACTATTAAGCAATTTGATCTTGTTGACACTGATAAAACATTGCCTAACAAACACACGGTACGTGTTCTTTTAATGTGGAAATCATCGCCATAAAGAAAATATTGTGCAGGTTCATTTTTTATAATAATGAAACACTGAAACAAATAAGACTGGAAAATTTTAAAAATTGTAGCATTTTTATAAAAGAATAATCACACAGCAACTGAATAATCAGAGCCAATATCATCCACATCGATTAATATTGATAAATTTCAAAAATCTAATGAGTAAGAGAAGCAAATTACAGAATGAAAAGTGAAGTACCAATTTATAAAAAGTCCTTAGGCCTCTCCTTCCAGGGAGCCCTCCTGTACCTCTCCTCTTCTTTCCCCCAGGCACATTACCTCTGCCTTTCTGTCTCCTCAGCTCCAGGGGACTTTCTTTTGCTTCTGTAAATCGTTACCTGAGCTTATGCAGCCCAGCTGGCTCAATTCTACTACATCTGTAACTTTCTCTTATAATTTGAAAAGAAAATAAAAGTATTCAAACATACAAAACAATGTTGTATATAAATTATGGATACTAAATACTTAATAAAAATGCATTAGATGTGTGAGTATGACATATTGTCAGTTCAGGACAGCGGTTACTCCAAAGGAAAGGGGTAGGGAAAGTGTATCAGGCTTTCAAATGTATTAGTAATATTTTTTAAGAACAGAGAAACTGATGAAAAAATGGCTCTTGCCAATATTTAATATGCTGAAAAACTAGAAACTATCTCAGTGATCGACAATAAGCAAATCCAACATTCTACCTACACCCAGGTTGCCGAAAACTTCTGGGGCAAACCACACCAGGAAACACACCAGGAAACCACACCAAAATTGATTTTCATTTTCTGTTGCAGTCTTAGCCTTCCAGTCTCAAAGGACAAGATGGCCCTCTTCCTATCCAGTCCCTTCATCACTGCATTTAATCCTATCTCCTACTCCCAACTCCAGGGTCCCATTCCATCAGTTATTGCCTCCCTCCAATGCCTGTTCAAACTCTCATTCTCTATAGCCTGCCAACAGCTCAAATATTTATCACTTTAAGAAACAAACAAACAAACAACTAGAACAGGAACAGAACCATAGAAATGGAGATCCCATGGAGGGTTATCAGCAGGGAGGGGGAGGGGGAAGAATGGGGAAAAGGTACAGGGAATAAGAATCATAAATGGTAGGTACAAAATAGACGGGGAGGGGGGTTGTTAAGATTAGTATAGGAAATGGAGAAGCCAAGAATGTATATGCATGACCCATTGACACGAACTAAGGTCGGGGGGCGGGGCGTTATGCTGGAGAGTGGGGGTATTTGATGTAGGGTGACAAAGGAGAGAAAAAAATGGAACACTTATAATAGAATAATCAATAAAATATACTTGAAAAGAAAAGAAGCAAACAAAACCAAACCAACAACAACAAAAAAAGAACTGACCTTACCCTTGATACCACCATCTCTCTTTAACTGCAGCTAAATTTTTCAAAAGGAAATTTAATTACCTCCACCTATTTTCCTCAACTCTTTGCAATCTGGCTCCCACTCCTATTATTCATTTGAAACTTCAATGGAAAGCCCACCTATTATCTAATTTCCAAATCCAGAGGTTACTTTGCAGCCCTTACCTCACCTACCTCCCTGTAGGTTCTCTCTCTCTCTGTCCCTCTTTGAAATTGTCAACCACGGACTTCTACGACCCACATCTTTCCCATTTGTCTTGGGCCTTTCTTCTTTAGGTTCCTTCTTTGGCTTCCCTTCTCAATGCCCATGCCTTCCACCTCAGTTATTATTCTGACCAACCTTATTAAACCTTCTATGATCTTCTTCCCCCTTTGTGCTGATGAGCTCCCAAATCTCTATCTGTAGCAGGACCACTTCCAGAACTCTACACTGACATATCCAATTGACAAATAGTCTTTTCCACCTGTACATGCCATAAGTATCTTAAAAATGAACCCATTGTCTTTTCCATGGTGCTATGTTCTGCTCCCATCCCAATTCCTTATTTTAATGCATCTGTTTGACCCCAGTTACCTAACAGAAACCCTTAGTTAGATCTTCCTACTTCCTTTTGCGGCTATGTTTGTTGAAGCCCAGCTCATGTCTCACCCATGCTATTGCCATAGTCTTTCTGCCCACACACCTTTTAACTCTAGGTTTTCACTCAAACCATTTGTTCTCTCTCCTGCCAGATTTATTTTTCTAAAATGCAAGTTTAAGTTCCCTTCCTTACTTCAAATCCCTCAGTAACTTCCCTCTGTCCATGTCACACAGTCCAATCCTCAGCATGTCTAACCAAGTCCTTTATAATCTGGTTCTTGCTTACTCATTCAGGCTCATCTCTAGTCCCCCCTCTGCTACACTCCAACAGTAATTGAAGAAATTAATGTTGAAGCACCTCTGAGGTACCAATTCACACCTATTGAACTATTAAAGTAGGTGAATAATAACAACCTGAAAATTACTCCAATGTTCACAAGTGAAGAATGGATAAAGAAATTGTGGTATACTCGTTTAATGAAATAATATTCATGAATAGAAAGAATGAGCCACTGCCATACACAAAAAGAATATGGATAAATTCCATAGATATAATGATGAGCAAAAGAAGGCAGGAACACAAGAGTGCAATCTGTAAGATTCTATTTATACAAAGTTCAAGATCAAGCAAAACTAATCTATAGTGATGGAAACCAAATACTGGTTACTTCTAGGTGAGGTGGTAACTACGAGGGGCACAGAGAAACTTCTGAGGGGCTAAAAGTGTTTTGAATCTTCATTGGAGGGTAGTGATTACAAGGAATCTGTCTATATAACTCTTTTAACTCTTTATCTCTATCTATATGCAAATGTTAATCAAGATACATAGTTAATATTTGCATACTCTGCTCTTTATATAGTACACCTCAATTTAAAAATTGCTAAATGTATAGAAAGTTTGCTAAGTGAATATGGGAAGATAAGTATGCTGCTGGCTGCACTGTAAATTGATAATAATGTTTTGTAAAGCAGTCAGACAATATGTATGAGAATTTACATGTGGCATCCTTTACTCACTGATTTTGCTTTTGATAAGAAAATTTCCTAAGAGAATAACAGGAGAAAAAATTAGAAGCCACCTGTACAAAGATGTTTAGAATGATATTATGAATAATTTCCAGTCAAAATGGTAGCCTAGGTAAACACAGCTTGCCTCCTCACACAACCACATCAAAATTACACCTAAATTATAGAACAACCATCATAAAGAACTGTCAGAAATCAAGATGAATGGAAGTCTGACAACTTTGCTATTTAAGAAACCACATCCATCCAGACCACTAAGAGAGGCAGATATGCATAAAAGGCTGGTACCACATCCATGTGTGGTGGATAAAAATCTGAGAGGGATATCTCAAGAGCGAGGAGTACCAGCTTCACAACAGGCCCCTCAGCCCAGAGTTCCAGTGCCAGGAATATAAGTCCCTATAATTTCTGGCTGCAAAAACTAGCAGGGATTGACTCAGAAGTGGAAAAAACTTCTGGAGTCCAAAGCAGTTCCTTTGTAAGAACCTACACATGGGCTTATTCAGATGTACTCCCTCTGAGCTCCACTACCAGAGTAGCAGCTTGAAAGGCACCAGTGGTATACAGGGAGAAACTGAAGTGTCTGGCATGAAGGTGAGAGCTGGGGGACAGCTTTCTCCCTGACAGAATGCATTCAGAGGCCATTGTACATTTTCTGAACCCCCCTACCACAGAGCCACAGAGCAGGCAGGCAGGTGCCACATCTGATACTCCATCAACCTGGCTAACACCATTTTCCCTGCCCTGGAAATTCCCTGAGACTCCATCGCACCCAACTTAGGGGCTCACTCAAGCTGTTAACAGTGATTTTTCCATATGAATGGCTGGTCTTGGCTCATGCTTCACAACTTCCTAAATGCTCTCAAATTAGCAAAAGCTGGCCTCAGTGAGTCTCCAACCCCTCTTCCTCTTGCTAAATGTCCTCAGGCCCAGCACTAGCCACAGCCAGCCTACATTCACAGTTTGGCTTCACCTGGGAATCTACAAGCCCAGCACAAGTAGCAGCCATCTCAGATTGTTTTATAGCTCATGCAGAGTGGCTCCAGACAGAACACAGGTGGGTGCTGACCTTGGACAGCACCACCTGGGAAACCCCAGGGCCCATGCACCCAGTGGGCAGCCACTGGCTATGATGGAGCATCACTGCCATGCCTCTGTACAGCTGATCCTCCATGTGGGGTGGAAGTTGGTGGCCACAGCCAGTCCTTGCAGCTGGCTAGCCTGGCTAAACCCCCCCCCCCCATTGATCTGCCAACAGCAATCAAAGATCAACTACAACAAGAGGGTGTCCTCAGCCCACATAAAGGGCATACCTCAAGTACCCAACTTGGGTGATAGAAGAGGCTGTGCCACTGGGCCCTACAGAACACCTACTACATTAGGTCATGATACCAAGACAGGGAGTCATAGCAGCTCAACCTAATACATAGAAACAAATATAGGGAGGCTGCCATAATGAGGAGACAAAAATCATGATCTAAATGAAAGAACAGATGAAAACTCCAGAA